>NC_050448.1:450372-786140 GCF_903995425.1 Onychomys torridus | reverse complement strand
CCCAGGAGGAATAGATGTCAGGAAATAATGAAACTGAGGACTTAAATCAATAAAATAGAAACAAAGAGAACAAAACAAAGAATCAATGAAACAAATAGTTAGTTCTTCAAGAAAATCAGCAAGATAGACAAACCCTTATCCAACCTACCCAATAGACAAGAGAGAATATCCAAATTAACAAAATCAGAAATGGAAAGGGGGACATAACAACAGACACAGAGGAAACCCAGAGAATCATTAGGTCATACTTGAGAAACCTGTACTTTACAAAATTAGAAAAATATAAAGTAAATGGACAATTTTCTGGATAGGTACCACATACCAAAATTAAATTCAGATCAGATAAACAATTTAAATAAACCTATAGCCTCTAAGGAAATCGAAGCAGTCATTAAAACTCTCCCAAACCCTGCTCCAAAATAGCCCACAAAATTATACCACAATTTCAAAGAAGAGCTAATACCAATATTCCTCAAATTGTTCTTGACAATAGAAACAGAAGGAACATTGCCAAACTCTTTTTATGGGGCTATAGTTACTTGATACTCAAACCACACAGAGATGCAACAAAGAAAGAAACTTACAATCTCCTCATGAATATTGATGCAAAAAAAATCAATAAAATATTTGCAAACCAAATCCCAGAACACATCAAATATATCATCCACCATGATCAACTAGGATTCATTTCAGAGATGCAGGGATGGTGCACCATACAAAACTCTGTCAATGTAATCTACCATATAAACAAACTGAAAGAATAAAAAAGCATGATCATCTTATTAGTGTGGTGGTATAGTGTTCCCGAAAATATTGTGCACCCTAATAAACTTACCTGGGGTCAGAGTGCAGAACAGCCACAATATTAAACATAGAGGATAGGCAGTGGTAGCACACACCTTTAATTCTACCATTCCAGAGGAAGAAATCCCTCTGGATCTCTGTGAGTTCAAGGCCACATTGGAAATAGCCAGGAATATTGACTCACACCTTTAGTCCCAGAAAGTGAGCCTTTAATCTCAGGGAGTGATGGCAGAAAACAGAAAGGCATGAAGACCAGAAACTAGAAGCATTTGGCTGGTTAAGCTTTTAGGCTTTGAGCAGCACAGTTCAGCTGAGATTCATTCTGGATGAGGACTGAGAGGCTTCCAGTCTGAGGAAACATGATCACCTGAGGAATTGGCAAGGCAAGGTAGCTGTGGCTTGTTCTGCTTTTGTGAACTTCCAGCATTCACCCCAATAATTAACCTCAGGTTTGATTTTATTAATAAGAACTTTTAAGATTCCTGCTACATATTAAATGCTAAAAAAAGCCTTTCACAAAATTCAATTCCCCTACATAATTAGGTCTTGGAGAAATCAGGATTACAAGGAACATACATAATAAAAGCAATATAGAGCAAGCCAATAGTCAATGTTAAATTAAATGGAAAGAAACTTAAAGCAATTCCACTAAAATCAGGAACAAGACAAGGCTATCCACTCTCTCCATATCTATTTACTGTAGTACTCAATTTTTTAACTAGAGTAATAAGACAACAAAAGGAGACCAAGAAGATACAAATTGGAAAAGAAGTCAAACTTTTGCTATTTTCAAATGATATAATAGTATACATATTTGACGCCAAAAATTCTACCAGTGAATTCCTACAGTTGATAAACCCCTTCAGTAATATGTCAAGATATAAGATTAACTTTAAAAAATCAATAGCCTTCCTATATACAAATGATAAATTGGCTGAGAAGAGAAATCAGAGGAACAACATCCTTTACTACAGCCACAAATAATATAAAATATCTTAGGGTAACTCTAACCAAACAAATGAAAGACCAGTATGATAAGAACCTTAAGTCTTTGAAGAAGTTATTAGAAAAAGGAAAGATCTCCCACATTCTTGGATAAGTAGGATTAACATAATAAAAATGGCAATCTACAGATTCAGTGCAATCCCCATCAAAATCCTCATACAATTCTTCACAGATATGGAAAGAACAATAGTCAACTTCATTTGGAAAAAAAACAACAAAAAAAGTGATAGCTAAAAACAAACAAACAAACAAACAAAAAACCTGTACAATAAAGGAACTTCTAGAGGCATCACCATTCCTGACATCAAGATCTACTATAAAGCTATAGTAATAAAAATGCTTGGTATTGGCACAAAAACAGACACATGGATCAATATAATCAAATGAAAGACCCTGGTATAAATCTACACAACTATAAACACCTAATTTTTGACAAAGAAACCAAAATTATACAATGGAAAAAAGACATAACTGGATGGTGACACATTGGAAAAAGCAAATAGATCCATATCTATAACCATCCAAAAAACTGAGTCCAAGTGGATCAAAGACCTCAACATAAATACAGCTACAACTGAAACTAATAGAAGAAATAGTGGAAAGTAGCCTTGAACCCACTGGCACAGGCAACTTCTTCAGAAATAAAATACCAGTAGCATAGACATTGAGATTGACAATTAGTAAATGGGACCTCCTGAAACTGAAAAGCTTCTATAAAGCAAAGGACATGGGCAATGAGACAAAATGGCAGCCTACAGAATGGAAGATCTTCACCAACCCCACATCTGACAGAGGGCTGATATCCAAAATAGAGAACTCAAGAAACTAGATCTCAAAATACCAAATAATCCAATTAAAAAGTGGGGTACAGATCCAAACAGGGAATTCTCAGCAGAAGACTCTCAAATGGCTGAAAGACATTGTTAGTCATCAGGGAAATGCAAATCAAAATGACTCTGAGATACCATCTTAAACCTATTATAATGGCTAACATCAAAAATACTGATGACTGTGGTGATATTTATTTGTGCTGAATATTTTATTTGTGCTTTAATAAATAAAGCTTGCCTGGAGATCAGAGGAAAAAGACTAACCATTATAAGTAAACAAAGAAGTCAGACAATGGTAGCACATGCCTTTAATCCTATCACTTGACAGACAGGGATCTGTCTGGATCTCTGTGAGTTCAAGGCCACACTGGAAAAAGCTAGGTGTGGTGGCACATGTCTTAAATTCCAAAACTAGTTAACCATGGAGGTCTGGAGGTCTGTACAGACAGACAGGAAAAGATATATCTGGACGAAGAGACCAAATAAGATGGCAGATCAGTAAGGCATATGGGCATGAGTCGACACAAAGTAATTCACATTTGTGGAGTTGGTGGGGTAAGGTTAGCTGTGGCTTTCTGTATTTTCCTGATCTCTCAGGTTTTACCCTATGTCTAGCTCCATGTTTTTTATTTAATAAGACCATTTAGAAATTTATCTACAGATAACAGCTTATGGTGGAGAAAAATGAGGTGTAAGGGGAACACTCTTCCACTGCTGGTGGGAGTGCAAACTTGTAGAGCCACTTTGGAAGTCATTATGGCAGTTTCTCAGATCATTGGGAATCAATGTACATCAAGACCCAGTGATACCACCCTTGGGCACATGCCCAAAAGATGCTCAATCATATCATAAGGACACTTGCTTAAATACGTTCATAGCAGTATTGTTCATAATTGCCAGAACCTGGAAACAATCAATCTAGATGCCCCCCAACAGAAGGATGGATGAAGAAAATATGATATATTTATACAATGGAGTATTCCTCAGCAGTGAAAACAATGACATCATGAAATTTGTAGGTAAATGTATAGAACTAGAAAAAATTATCCTGAGAGAAGTAACCCAGACCCAGAAAGACAAACGATATATTTTTACTTATAAGTGGATATTATATGTAAAGCAAAGAATTTAACCAGGCTACAATCCACAACATCCAAAAAGCTCAGTTACAAGGAGGACCCTAAGAGGGACACAATACTCACTCTGGCAAATGGAAATAGATGAGATCTCCTGAGTAAAGTGAAGGTAGAGGAGGGGAGGGGGGATGGGAACATGAGAGATGAGGGTGGTCAAGTTGGGGGAGGAATGGAAAGGGAGAGCAATGAGATAGGTATTGATAGAGGGGGCCATTATGGGGTTAGGGAGAAACCTGGTGCCAAAGAACCTCCCAGGAATCCAAAAGGATGTCCCCAGCTAAGATTCCTGGTAATAGTGAAGAGGATACCTGAACCAGCCTTTTCCTATAATCAGATTGATGACTAGCCTAATTGTCATCTTAGAACCTTCATCCAGCAACTGATGGAAGCAGATACAGAGATCCACAGCCAAGCACTGAACCAAGCCCTGGGAGTCCAGTTGAAGAGAGGGAGGAGTGATTATATAAGCAAGGGGGGGTCAAGATCATGATGGGGAAACCCACAGAGACAGCTGACCCAAGCTCATGGGAGCTCATGGACTTTAAACTGACAACTACAGAACCTGCATGGGACTGACCTAGGGTGACAGCTGTATAGTCTGGTCTACTTGTGGGGACCCTAGCAGTGGTACCAAAATCTATCTCTGGCTCATGTGCTGGCTTTTCAGAACCTGTTCCCTATAATAGGATGTCTCATGAGGAAGAGCTTTATCCTGCCTCAACTTGGTATGCCATGCATTATTGACTTCTGTAGTAAGCCTTATTCTTTATGAGGAGTGGATGAGGAGGGGTAGAATGGATGTGGGATGAGGGAACAGGAGGAGATGAGGGAGGGTAAACTGTGGTTGGTATGTAAAAGGAATAAAATATTAGTAAAAATAAAATAAATAAAAGAAAAGGAAAAGGGATATTCTGCCATAATCATAGATCAGTTCCTTACTTACATTAGAGAAGTTTCCTCTGGCAGCAGATGGGAACAGATACAGAAAGCATCATCAAATTTCTCCCCATAAAACTTGTGACCCTGAAGAAGAGAAAGCAGAAAGAATGTAAGAGTCAGAGGGGATAGAGAACACCAGAAGAACACAACCCTCTGAATCAACTAAGCAAATAGTATATGAGCTCTCAGAGACTGAAGCAGCAAGCACAAGATCTATATAAGTTTGTGTTGGGTCCTCTGTGGATATACTAGAGCTATTAGCTGAGTATTTTTATGGGATTACTGACTATGAGAATGAATGGTTCTTTGACTCTTTTCCCTGATCTTGGGACTCTTTTCCTTCTGTTGAGTTGCCTTGTTCAGCCTCAATGTGATGGTTTTTATTTGATTTTACTTTATAATATTTTATTTTGTCCATTTTGTTTGTTATCTTTTGGAATCTGTTCTTTTCTAATTAAAGACAGAAAGCGAGTGGATCTGGAGGAGAGGGGAGTTGAGAAGAAACTGGGGTAGAGGGAGGTGAAACTATGATCAGGACAATTCATATGAGAAAAGAATCAATTTTCAATGAAAATGCTATATAGACCAAACTGTCCTCAAATTTACCATCCTCCTTCCTAAACCTCCTGCATGTCATGATTACAGATATGCACCACTATGCCAAGTGAGAAATATTTTATAAAGTATAGAATTCCTATGAAATGGCATATAAAAAAACTTTTTTCATTAAAGAATATTCTACAGTTGAGATAAAGAAATTAGCCCTTTGGCTTAACATGAAGAAAAATTTTGAACTAGAAATATCATAATCAGAGGTTAATAAGTATCTCATCAAACTTAATTCAGATTTAATACAGAGTGTAGTGATGCATGACTAGAATTATGTTTACTTTACATGACTGGTCACACACTACTGGATGATTTTTGAAAACCTGAAAGATAAGAGGCTGGAAAGATTGCTCAGTGGGTAAAATGAGTGCTTGTAAGGACCCAAGTTCAAATGTCCAGCAGACATGAAAAACAAAATCAAAATCAAAACTGGATGTGTTGAGTGTGTCTGTAAACCCAGCACTTGGGAACTCAGACTGAAGAGTCCCTGATACTCACTGGCTAAGCAGTTGAGCCAAAATTGGCAATCTCTAGGGGCAGTGATCAACCTTGTCTAAATGATAAGGTGAACCATGATGGATGAAAACACCTGAAGTTAACCTCTGGCATCCACATGAGCGGACATGGAAGTGCACCTACCCCATCACACACACACACACACACACACACACACACACACACACACACACAAATGCCCCCCTACTCCTGAAATACAAAGACATACAAAACTGTATCTAAACAAGAACTTTGGCCTTCCGACCATGCACTGTCTGTGACCATGTTTTGATAAGATTTTATTGAAAAGAAAGCCACACTTGTTCATTTACATCACTGTATGTAGCTGCTTTTAAGTTACAACGTATAATGAAATAAGAATAAGAGAGCACAAGGCCTGCAAGACTTAGATCCTGATTTGACCAGTCCTCCTCTCAGCCATGACTTCTTCCTTTAGCAACACAGACTGAATGAATGGTGCATGGTTGGAAGGCCAAAGTTCAACAAAATGGCAACATAAAATGGGCTTCCTGCTTCTTCATTATTAAGTCTTAAATTGACAAATGACAAACTCCAGAGAACAATTTATTCTTAGACTACTTCTCTAGAAGTTTGGTCTTCATGGGCTAGAAGGATACACAGAGCCCTGCAGCACTTGCCTGTGAGGTCAGTTTTTTCAGGATCCCACATGGAGATGCCTCTGATTTGTCTTGAAACGGAGCCCAAAATTATTATAAGAAACAAAGGATATCATTAACCTATACCCACACCACATACTTCACAGCTCCTGTTGATGTCACTCACGACTGCTTACACATTGTTTCTAGATCTCTAACTCTTTCACTATTAGTGGTACCTCTTCTACCAACCACAGGAGCTCTTTCACTCTAGTCATCTTGACAGGTCTTGTCAATCCTTTTCAGAAATGAAATGAACAAACAAAATGGAGCAGAAATGTGCAATGGGATATGTAGTGGCTAATACTGATTGTCCGTTTGTCAGAATATAGAGTCACATAGGAAACAAGCCTCTGAGCATGGCTGTGAGGGACTATCTAGATTCTAGATGAAGTTATTTGAGATGGAAAGACCTGACCACTCAGTATAGGCCACACATTTCCACTCTGAATGAAAATGAGAGAGAAAACAGAGCACTGACCGTCTCTCTCTTCTTCCTAACTGTAGATGTAATGTGACCAGCTGACTCTTGCTCCTGCTCTTATGGCCTACATACCACAATGGACTGTATCATCAAACTTTAAGTCAAAATAAGTCATTCCTTCCTATGGTTGCTTTTGTTAGTGAGTCTTGTAACAGCAACAAGAAAAATAACTAACATGGAAGATTACACAGTATTAGAAAATATGGAAATTCTAATATATGCTATATTACCATTGAACTTTATGGATACTATACTGAGTAGATAATGTATACTGCCCATGGAGGGCAGAAGAGGGCATCAAATTCCCTGGAACTGGAGTCACATAACAGAGTTTTGAAGTGCCACTTGAGTGCTGGGAATTGAACCTAGGACTTCTGCAAGAGCAGCCTGTGTTCTTACCTGCTGAGCCATCTTTCCTACCCCTATTGACAGAACCATTTACAGACAATCTAAAGTATATGTAAGAAACAATCATCAATTAAGTCTAATTATGTGTAGCTGAGCTTCCAATGTGATCGACTTCTTTTAGCTTGTTAATGAATGAAATATGTTAAAGAATGCAAGAAAGAAATAAAGAAAGAGAGAAAGGAAAGAAATAGGGAGGGAGGGAGGGAGGGAGGGAGGGAGGGAGGGAGGGAGGGAGGGAGGGGGAAAGAGGAAGGGAAGGGAGGAGGGAGTGAAGGAAGGAGACTTTAGCTGTTGCTATGGCAAATATCTGGCTCTGTTGAATGCTTGAACTGGTACATAAGCCTAGGGCATGAGCAACCATGTGATTTCCAAAGGAAAAGGCATATTTTAGACTTGTTCACCTAATGTAGGTTTATAATCTGTAGTGTGCAGAAGCTCTACTAAACACAGAGTACATGCTTGAGGTCTGGAGACTCTAAAATCCATGAACTCACACATTTAATTTTTAATACTGGTAATATAGAATTCTAACATTTTAAGGGAATGTATGTTATGGGTCAAGAAGTTTTAAAATATGCCTTTTTCATAGGTTTGTTTTGTTAGAAACTTTAATACTACATTAATAAAAATAGAGTGCTTTCTTTTTGCTTCTATCACATACATTATGCAGCAGAACTCTAAATCTTTTATAGGTATCTGAGGTACATTGTATACATCCACAGATATTCAACTTGAAAATTTTTTAAATGTTGGACATTGAAACATATTTATAGTCATCTCAGTTTTCCAGAGTATAATGAATGTATGGCATTCTCATTGGTGACATATATTCAATAAAAGTTTAATTGTCATTCTGTATTAATTAAGACTGAATTAATAAACACTTGCAAAGTTTTGCCACAGTTGAATCATCAGTTCCTATCAAGCATGATTCAAGTAGGATTAGCTCATTCTGAATACACATGCCCACACACACACATGACAAAAAGAGAGACACATAGAACTTCAATCAATTATGATATTAAGGAAACAGAGTGCACTGCAGACATGTCAAGTCCAGGTAGGATTTAAGTCCAAGATTACACCCCTTTGTTCTAGATTCTGTTGAGACCTTTTTTCCCCTTTTAGATTTTCCTCATTATATAAAATGTTCTGAACATTGTAATATGAAACTGGATTATATCATACCATACTGGGAGATTGGTCTGCATCCAGAGATAAATTTTTTTGCTGGTCTAAAGTAGTAGATGGATGGGATCTAGCATGAATCCAAGCCTTCATGTTAATACTTTCTTGTTTTTGTTTTGTTTTGTTTTTTGAGGCAGGGTCATTCTTTTTTTTCTTTTTTTCTTTCTTTCTTTTTTTTTTTTTTTTTTTTTACCAGAGCTGATGACCGAACCCAGGGCCTTGCACTTGCTAGGCAAGCACTCTACCACTGACCTAATTAATACATTCCTTTAGGGAAACCTGGTCCTCTTTATAAAAGCATCAGATTTGAGGTTTTAAAAGGTGCACTAACTCATTTAAGCTGAACAAAAACAGAACCAAAAGTTGTAAAATTTCTGTCTCCAAATTTAATCTCTCCTACTGCATAATAGATGCTTCTTTTGAATAATAAATATAGAAAGAACAAAAGACAATTGAAACCATTGGCTGCTACTGTCTACATTAATGTTACTTTGGCAGGTCACTGTTCTTCTCATCAATAAAATTTTGAGATTCAAAGAAACTCTCATTTGCAAAATTGTAGCAAATGACTGTTCTTCATTGCAGTAACTTCAAGAGAGTAAAAAAAAACAGTTTTGTAGTTTAAGACATTGCAATGCTTTTATCAAAATCCTCTTTTATGTCTTAAGAAAATCTATACTATTAGTTACTTTTATTGTTGTGATAAGCTATCTGACAAAAGCAACTTAAGAAAAGAAAGGTCAGTTTGAGAGCACAGTCCAGCATGGCAGAGCAGACAGCGGGAGTTTGATCCTATTGAATCCAGGGAAAGACAAATGCTGGTGCTCATTTCACATTCTTTAGGGAAAGAGTGCTGTCCAAATTTAGAGTGTTTCTTCCTACCTCAAGTTGCCCAAATGTAGAAATTGTCTCAGCACTCAATCTCTTAAGTTATTTTAAATCCATCCCCATTGACAACCAATATTAACCATCACAAATCTTTATGACAGCCTTTCCTCAGTTTCATACAAGCATGGACTTCCCATATCCCAACTCCTTATTGAAAGGCCTTCTAGAATCTTCATAAATACATAAATAATTCCCTGATCTGAGATGTCACTACAATTGACAAAGCAGAATTGTTACCACAGTAAGCACCAACTAGCTTTGTCTGTCCAGTAAGTTATTGGATGTCATATTGAAGGAGATAAAGGCTAGCTTGAACTATCTTAGAATCAGCATGATTTATTTCAGACACATTAAATTTGATTTGCAGAGGCTACTTGCCTTTTGACATTAACAAAGTAATCATGCTTTTACGGAGAATCTGCTAATCCCTACTACATACAAAATTCTAAAGTCTGCAGAATCAGTGTTCTGCACATATCTTACCAAGAACTTTTTAAATATACATACCACAAACATTATTTATGAAGCATGAAACTAAAACCATGTCATTGATACCTATGTTGTCTGTAGTCTTTGTGATAGGAACAAGGCTGAGATCATTGAGATCAACCACAGGTCTTTAATCCACCTCATGTCCCTGGCTCTTCAGCCTTACCTACTTTGTAGATCAGAGTTGTTTTTCAAGACAAATGTTAAAATAATTTTACTACATATATATGCCTGCCCATGAAATATCTTTTAAATTGATGTCTAGCCTTTAGAAAACAGAAGCACGTTCTTTTTTTTATAGCATTCTATTACACTGAATATGGTATTTCGAAGATTCACCTTTTGTGAAGAACTATTCACTTTCACTCCTATCTGTTGTTTTAATGGTATTTTTCATAAACTTGGTGAGAAGTGGAGATATTTTTGTTAAGTTTGAGGAGAAGAATTATTGTTAGTGATAAGAAACAACCTGCTCCTTCCTCCAGACCTTCATTGTTTGTGAGAAGGGCCCCTGTGCAATATCACAGCAAGGAAGATGAAGAAGAGAATCTCTACTGCTCTGTGGGCACAGTGTGATGAGATTGGGCTGAGGGCTGAGGGATCTCTGTCCTCTGCTGGCCCATAATCATTTAGGGTAGTGGAAAACAGGCTATATGGGGCTCCTTGGTTTCCTGGGGAATAGTCTGTAGTGCTGAGGGCTCTGTGGCCTCTGTGGGACTAATATTGCCTAGGCAAAGGAAGTGTACCAAACATGTGGTCTCCCTATTTCCTGACTTCTGTGTTCTCCTTCATCACACCTCAATTTTGTGCAAAAAAAATCTATTACTCAATCATTGTTTTATAAAACTTTTACTGAAACAAATGAGAGACAGGGACTCATTGAAGCCAAGTTGTAAGGAAACAGAAGAGCTTCAGGAAAACAATATTATAAGATGACAAATTCCTTACAACAGGCTTAAGTACTATCCCTAATCAGAAAAGGATGACAGAGTGTCACTAGATACTCCACAGTTCTGTGATATGAGGTCTGTAGTCACTGTGTTCAGAGATTGAAGGAAAATATGAGACATCCAAGGGCTAGAACTGAGGACAGACAACTACACCCTGACTTGCAATTAATGTATTTTCCAGAGAAACTCAATGTCTCCCATGTTTTCTCTCTCCTTGTGTCTCTATATAAAGATTTCATGAATGAATAAAAGAAAGCAAGACATGAATAAATAACTTCTGGAGTAGAAAAAAAAGGCTTCAGAAAGATCAAATCAAATGACATAGATACAGAGGTTATCTCCCAAGGCTTTAAAATGGAATTTCAGATACAGGAGAGGAAGCCATGCAGAAAGAAACCTCATAAGATCTAGGAACAATGCCTAGGTTTCATAAAGTAAGCAGGTCCTGGTTCTGCTGTCCATGTAACAAAATATCCATCGCTCCTGATTCTATAGTTCAGGCTGCCCTGACCCTGACTTCTGACTCAGGATGTAAGAGTCTGCTTACATCCAATTATTCTTCACGGATAATTCTTGGTTAAGCTAGAGAAGACACATCTAAGTCCTGATATAGACACTGCCCATCTATTATTATCTGTGTTTTCTCATGTTTGACTTTGCAGTTGGCTGGCTATAAGTATGAGTGCAATTTCCTTCAAGTAATTTGATTTTGTTTTTGTCCTTATGTCTTCCTCTCCTGTTACTAATTATGACTCCAGAAAAAGGACTTATAATGTAATCTGCTTGATCATTACATCTGACCAATGCTCTATCCCAAATGGAATGTACACAATTAAAAACACAGTAGAGGACAACAGCATCCTGCATAAAATAACACATCTGCTGTCTTGAGCTCCAAGGAAAGAGACATATTCTCATCTCAAGAACAATTGTAATGTTCTTTATATTATTATAAACTTAAAATGCAAAGTTATGTTTAGTACTGAGGCTGTGCACTTGAAGTATGGTCTAGTACCACAAAATAAGTGTCCTCTAGAAACTTTATAGAAATACAGACTTAACTGAGCTCCAGACTAAATTATTGGTATGCATGCAAGTTCTCATAGTCCACTTTCCCAGAATGCCAGAGAAGACCTTGGACAGAGAAAAACTTGAGATGTTGGTAGCATCTAGCATGTACAAAGCTAGGGCAGATCTTGTGGCCTCTCTCAGGCCTTGACCACCAGAACATTCCAGCTTTTGCCTAGTTTTTAATGTATTGAGATCCTTTGCCAAATTTTAAATATATATATTCTGCATAGATACAGTTTGAAACTTATCAGTGAATGTAGCAAACAGCTGTGTGGAATCTGAAATAACCCAGAAATAGTTTCCAACCTGGAAGCCTCTTCTCCTGGCAGATAGATTAATATAGGATCCAGTTTATCTGGAGCCTTCATTATCAATTTTTCCTCAACAAGATTTTTAAAAGATGGATGCGTATGTTACTATGAATACTGAAGCTCTTACTTTTTAATGTAATTGTAAAAAGTCAAGGAAGAACTGATAAAAGCTTGATAATAGCCAGAAAGTAGAAGACAGAGATTGCTAGCTTAAATTTGAATCATAGTAACTGTAGAAAAGGCATACTTTTCATTCCCAGGCTGTCTGCTTCAGAGGAGAAAAAGTATGTCCTAGGACATACTGCGGTGTGACTCCCAAGTGCATGTCAGATGTTGGTTTGTTTACTACAGGAAGAAGAGCATAGGCAGTTATGCCATTTTATAACTGTAGTAATGCTTTGAGCCAAGCCACCTGCCATGGAACACCCAGAAGCAGCAGATGAGGACTGAGAATGTGGTGAGTATGGCTACCACAGATAGAAAAGCTTTAACTGACTAAGAACAAACTGCTAGGGAATGGGAAGGGAAGCCAGCAGGAAGGCAGATTTAGACTCACAGTCACTGTAGTAGAATAGTTGCTAGGAGAGAAAGTTGTGTGAAGAGATAATGAAGTACAAGAGTGATTGTTTTTTGCTTTTTGCTTTTTTGTTTTCTAAGTTGGTAGAAAGCTAAGTCCATTTACAGATAGAGGGAAATAAAAAACAATGGAGAAGGAATAAACAAGGAATGATGGTGGTAAAGTGGTTCTTTTAGGAGCTATAGCAACATAGTTTGCAAGAATGGGATTATTTTGATCATTGTTGTCATACCAGTGTTTCATTATAAAAAAAAAATCTTAAACATATAGTGCAACTAAAATAAATTTTCAGTGTAAATTTATATACCCACCCAAGCTCCTCTTTTAGCATCCAATGTCATTTTCATCTACTATCATATCTACCTAATACTTGATCCTTCCACTATTCCATTTATGATGTTTCAATAGTAAGCATAACTCACTCTTCTAGAAAGAAAAAAGCCATTTTTCCTACTGTTGTTGAAAGAAACATAGTTGCACTGAAATAGAGACAATCCTGAGAGCTGTCTGAAAGCACAAAACTGGGAAAGAGATGCATAGGAAAATGAACTATAAAATTATCAGTATTGGGCTGGTTCTTCTTATAAGCTCTTCTTATAAGCTTAGATTTGGTGAATCTAAGAAAATGTGCTAAAAAGAATTTGAATTTAGTGTTTTGTTTAAGAATATAGAGGAAGAAAAATACATGCAAAACTGAATATACCTAAATCTATGGATAGTATAGTAATTCAGTCAAGCTTTGAAGTTCCAAAGTCATAGTTTGAGAATTTGATAAAGGTCAACTGCAAATGGTTTGCTGTGATTTGAGCTGAAATGCAAAAGGATTCATTATGTTTTTTCACTCTGTATACAACTGTACATTGATGAAGAGGAAATCAACTTTTGAGCCACAGCTGGAAATGAAGCTTTTCACAGATAAATGTGAAGATAAGAGGACAGATTTGTGGAACCAGATCTCTCCTTTCATTTTTACATGGTGAATCAGTTACTTTTCTGTTGTAATAAACTACTTTAACAAATAAATAAAGATGACTTAGGAGTTATGGAGTTTATTTTGGTTTAGGAGCCCAGAGGGATGGAGTCCATCATAGCACAGAAGGGACAGCAGCAGGCAGTCATGACAGCAAGAGCAGTTAGCTGGCTGGTCTCATTTCATCCACTCATAGTAAGCTGAGCAAGAACAGGAATTAGGGCCATGCCAGAAAGTCAAAAAGTGAAACCCAGTGATCTACTTCCTCTAATGATATTTCTGAAGGTTTTGTGACCTCTGAAAACATACCCAGATAAGTATCAATTATTGAAAACATCAGCCTATGGGGGGTTATTTCTAAGTCAAACCATCACATATGGCCTCTAAGGGTTGAACTCAGGTCTTCACATTTGCCTGGCAAGTGCTTTAAGGGCTTAGGCCTCTGGCCATCTCCAGAAATAGAACCTTTCAACATGGGCTCTAGAGGTCATTTATCTCTATCACTTTCCCCAAGGATTAAGACTTTGAATGAATGTGCACTTGTCAAAAAAAAAATCTCAGTAGGTACTGGTTCTAGAAGACTCATCTTGTCATTTCTCTCATTTTTAGAGGCCAAATTCAATCCATTTCCATGGAAGGAGGGCTCACCCCATTGTGGATCACGCTATCACTAGGCAGTTGGTCCTAGACTCTATAAGAAGGCCATTGAAGCATGAGTGTGAGGGAGCCAAAAAGTGAGCCAGCAAGCCACAGTCCTCCATGTTTTCTACTTCTAGATTGTGATGTTGAGTTCCTGTTCTGACTTATCTCAGTGAATGACCTTGTTTCTGGTCATGGTGTTTTGTGACAGCAATAGAAAGGTAAGTATAGGAGACAATATTTAATTTCCCCTGAGCACACAGCCAGCTATTGCTGTGGAATAATGCTGTGCACTGGTTTAATAAAATGCTGGTTTGCCAGTAGCTAGGCAGGAAATATCAGTGGGATAAGCAGACAAGGAAAATTTGGGGAAGAGGAAGGCTGAGTGAGGAGATGCCAGCCTGCCATCCAGAGAGCAGCATGTAATGGCACACCAGTAAAGCCATGGAACATGTGATGACATATAGATTAACAGAAATGGGATGAGTTTAAGTGTAAGAGCTAGTCAGTGACAGGCCTGAGCTAATGGCTGAGCAGTTTCAATTAATATAAGTCTCTGTGTGTTTACTTGGGTCTGAGCGACTGCAGAACAGGTGGGACACAGAAAAACTTCCAGTTACAGGCTATGCTACAGCTTGATGCTGAAACATATGTATCTGGCAATTATGGCCTTTAATTTTAACCCAGGCCTTTTCTAAATTCTATGAAAATATGAGCTTACATTCCCATTTTAAATTGGCTAGGGTAAAGTAAAGAGCATTCCTGAAGGCAAGAAGAGTATCTCTCAAAATTTAGTCTCCAGAAATTTCAGGTAATGGTGTGGAGGGGGACTAGCAACAAAATGGTAGAATAATTGCTTTATTCTGAGAGTGTGAGAAAAAGTTGAGCAGCTCAATATGCTTCCATGTGCTTCCAAAAGGGCCTCTTTATTTAACAAAAATATTCCCAATATCTATGAATAGTTACTTTGGAAGTGAGAACTGTCATGACAGGTCATAGAAAGCCACAGAGCTCAACAGTGTACATACCTACATACCCACATACATACACATACACATACATACATATATCCATACATACATAATTTATATTCTCCAAGCCTGAAGTTTCTTGTAATATCAAGGCAGTTTTAAACCTCTCAGAAGTCCAAGCTTTCTATTTCATTAGATCTTTAAAGTGTCAAAATAAAACCAGACCATAGGCATTCACCAAAGTTGGTCTTCATTTTATCCTAAATGCTGGGATTCTGCCATATAAAATATAGTAAACATTTTGTTTCTGAAATGCAGTCTTCTGTCTACTAATCTGGGTTTGAGAAAGTAATTTTATGCTTTACACAGAAAACATTTCCACAGTCACAACCATGAGACTTGATAAAAAAAAAAAAAAGCAACAGAAGCCTGTCATTTGAAATCAGATCCTGGGGGTGGGAAATCTGACTACAGTTCTACCACTTGCCAAAGATGCAAATGAGAGCTCCAGGTATTTATCTCCTATTTCTTTGTTTGCTATAGTAGTAATGACCTCAATTCAGAAGCTTACCAAAAAAATTAGTATTAACATTGGTGTAGCTTCTCCCATAGGATCAGATTATGTGATACCCTGATAAAAGTTTATGATTGGTTATCATCCACAAAGAACCCCACATGGTTCTTCATTCTGTCTTTCTTGTGAACTAGATGGTAACATAGTACACAAAATGGATCACATGGTGACTGTTGTTTTCATGACCAAAACAAACAAACAAAAACAAAATAAACACAAATAAAAATAACAAAAATATAGTCAACTTGAGGAAAAAACATGTTAACCAAATTACAACTTTTGGTTGACTGGACAACCTGTTAGGTAACTCAGTGTTTTCCTTCTGAGAAGAGCTTGAAATTTAAATTCGGAACTAATTGTGTTAATCTTGAGATCTACTAGAGATAAACCAGCTCCACAATTTTGAGCCAGATTTGAAGCAAACTTTACCAGGATGGACTTTCATCAGGACCACCCCCTGGAATTTCCAGCTGAGTGGCCCCAGTACATATGTTACAGGGATTTTTAAAGACAAACCCACAAGGCCACCATATTTTCCTCTGTGATTTGGCTATTATTTTTCAAGAACTACAACTCCAAGAATTCCAGGAAGTTACCTGGTTCTTGGACAGTTGGGGATGATGGATTAACTTTGGGTCATACAGTACAGTCAGACATACCTATAATCTGTGTTTACTTGTAACCCAGTGTGTTGAAGGAAGATCCTGAGTTGAAAGTAAGCCAGCAACACATAATCAGTATCAGGCCAGACCCATAAAAATCAAAGTTAGACAACAAAAAGATATGTAACACATTATTAAATTTATTTTGATTGAATGAACATGAGAATTTTGAAAAACAGATTCTCAGAAATGAGATTTCCAGTATACTTTAAGGGTTAAGAGATGGCTCTGTGGGCAAGATCAGTTGATATATAAGCATGAGACAGGAAGACCTAAGTTTGAATCGTCAGTATCTCCATAAAAATCTAGGGATGTCAGGAAATACTTATAACTCTCTTAGTGGGGTGAGCAGTGGAGACATGCAGATCCAGAACATTTACTCAGCAGGCAGTCTAGCAGACAGTGATCTTCTAGTTCAATAGATGACCTATCTCAAGGCAACAAGATAGAGGGCACATGCAGCTATGTGTTCACATGCATGTACTCCCCCACACAGCTCTCATGACAAATAAAGGAGGACCTATAGTAGATGAAATAGCTTATTTATGTGAGGAAGTCAGGAAATTCAGCTGTGCAAAGAACCTTCCTGGGTACATAGTTCAGAGCTTTCCACTGCGTGTAAGAGAACGTCCATATCCATGCCTGATGTTTCAGGATTTTCCTAGTTCTGACCAGCTAGCTTTTCTAGCTCCTGTCTCTACTTCACTCCCCCAATCCCATGCATATGTTGATATGTGTGTGTATGCCTGTGGAGTTCAGAGAACAACCTGACACAACCATCATGTTTATTATTATTATTATTATTATTATTATTATTATTATTATTATTATTATTGAGACAGGGTCTCTTATTGACCCAGACCTCACTAAGGAGTAGTCAAAAGTGGCTGGTAATTGAGCTCTAGGGTACTATTTGTCTCAGCTTTCCCAATTCCAGGATTTTAAGTGTGAACCACCACACTTGGACAGTTTTTAAAAGTAGATTCTGGGAATGAAACTCAGATCTCCATGTGTCTTAGTTAAGGTTTATATTGTTGGGGAGAGACACAATGACTCTGGCAACTCTTATAAGGAAAACAGTTAACTGAGGGGGCTTGCTTACAGTTTACAAGGTTCAGTACATTATCACCATGGTAGGTGCTGGCTTCATCTTGACCAGAAGGCAGCAGGAAGTTGGCTGACACACTCAGTAGTATTCTAAGCATAGGAAATCTCAAAGTCTGCCCCCACAGTGACACACGTTCTCCAATAAGGTTATAATCACTCCAACAAAGCCACATCTCCTAATAGTACCACTCCCTATGAGATTATGGGGGTCAATTGCATTACAAACTTCCACACTATGTTTGATAAACAAGCACTTTACCAACCAAGATACCTCTCTGGCCATCTATTGTCTTTTGTAAATACCAGGCTATCACTTCATACACATTACAATTAAAGACCACTGTAGATACTCCATGTAGAGTTTTGCCACCTGCAGAGGGTTGGGGCAGCTCTCTTAAAGTGTGTCCACACATCTGAACCACATGAGTTTCTAAACCACCTTTTATGCACACACCTCAAATTCACATTAACACTTATTATTATTATTATTATTATTATTATTATTATTATTATATTTGTGTTTTAATTTTACACATCAGCCATGGGTTCCCCTGTCCTCCCCCCTCCCGCCCCCACCCCCAACTTCCCCTCATCCCCTACCCTCCATTCCCATCTCCTCCAGGACCAAGCCTCCCCTGGGGATTCATTTAAACCTGGTGGATTCAGTACAGGCAGTTCCAGTCCCCTCCTTCCTGGCTGAGCAAAGTGTCCCTGTGTAAACCCAAGGGTCCAAACAGCCAGCTCATGAACTAAGGACAGGTCCTGGTCCCACAGCCTGGATGCCTCCCAAACAATTCAAGCTATTCAATTGTCTCACTTATCCAGAGGGCCTGATCCAGCTGGGGGCTCCTCAGCCGTTGGTTCATAATTCATGTGCTTCCATTCATTTGGCTATTGTCCCTGTGCTTCTTGCAATCTTGATCTCAACAATTCACACTCTTACAGTCCCTCCTCTTTCTCGACAGTTGGATACCTGGAGCTCCACCTGGAGCCCGGCTGAGGATCTCTGCATTCACTTCCATCAGTTATTGGATGAGAGTTCCAGCATGACTGTTAGGGTGTTTGGTCATCTGATCACCAGACTAGGTCAGATCAGGCTTTCTCTTGACCATTGCCAGCACTCTACAGAGGATGTATCATTGTGGATTTCTGGAGACCTCTCCAGCATTCTGCCTATTCCTGTTCTCATCTACATGAACAACCTGGACAACAGTGGGAGTAATGAAGGGTAAGATTTAAGGGAAAGAAAGCTTAGGGGAGCAGGAGATCCCACCTAGATCAAGAACAGAAAGGGAGAATGAGGAAAAACAGACCATGATAAAAGAAGACCACATTAACTCTTGAAGAAATATCCCTGTTTGTTTTCTTTAATGTATTAGGGTTAAAGATTCTATCTCCCATCTTTTTAGTATTTGTGATTATGACTTTCTGCTACATTATGCCATCAATAAGAGCAGAAACTATGTGACTGATTTTTGTCTGTGTGGGCAGCAAAATAACATTGAAAGATACAGACCACAGATCAGTACATCCTGAACATGGACAAGTGACATTTCATTTTACCACCATTAACCTTGAAAGGGTTATAGCTTCTCTCTTAACTGTAGCTTCATTGCACAAAAAGATGAAGTTAAAAAAATGAGTAAATGGAACTATTTCAGTATGAGCCTATCAAAGAACTATATCTTAGCTTGGGACCATTTACCAAATCTGCTTTTTAGAAAAATGAAGAGAAATTTTAAAAACATTTATCTTAGGCCAAAAAGCTTTGGAAAGGCAGTCTGAATGTCTGAATGTCTTAGGAACAGTGGTCTGGTCTTTCTGTAGCATAGTGACCCACTTCAGGAAAATCTGTCACCAATAAATACCTCACTTTCCACTGCCCAATATGAAATGGGGGAAATCAGAGGAAATATGTTTTTATAGCTCCCCCAATACCTTGTCATTCCATGTAAACCATGGTCAAGTCTCCTATACATAGGATTGAAACCAAGACCCAAGCAAGACTGCTTAGCTCCCATTTGAAGCTCAGAAGACAGCTGAATAAATCATTCCATGGAACAGGACATCAAACCACAGCAGCTACTTCCATAACTAAGATCCCTTAGGGACATTATCCAGGCCACAGTAATGTCCCCCTTCTTTGATGACTGCCATATTTGTCTTATGTTATACATCATCTTGTGTCTTCATAACCTACATAATACATTTTCTTCTACCCACAGTCTTGGTTTCTTTGATGGTATGGATCATATGTATGATACATTCATTACCACATCTTCTTTCTCCATACTAATTCACTCTAAAAGGATTCATGGAGGGAGGAAGGGGGGGGAATTAATGAAAAATCAAAAGGAAAAATACTCAAGCCAAAATTAAAACACATAGTATTTCAGCAATGTCTACCTGGCTACTTCATTTTTCAGGTATAACCTTTATTCTATTTTAATGCTGAAAATTGTTCTGCTTTGATTATTCTTTGAGGTCTCATGCTTGCTTATTGGAGATGTAGAGGGTGGAGCACTCATTCTAATGCATTGTTAATTGGCTCTTTCCCATCATGAGAATTTAACTGTTAACTAATTTTTCTTTCTCACTTTCTGATAATTAGTGATTTAATTTTTAAACTTTTGTAATAATAAGCATTGTTCTTTCATTTTAAAAAGTATTTTGTGAGGTGTGTGTGGTGGCACATGCTTTTAATCCCAACACTTGGGAGGCAGAGGCAGGTGAATCTCTGTGAGTTAGAGGCCAACCTGGTCTACAAAGCTAATGCTGTTTCACAGACAAACCTAAAAGTATTTTGTACATGATGTACAGATTAAAAAGCCTTGTTAAAGACTTCCCAAATGTAGTTATGATTAGCCATTGTCAAACCACCATGGAAGAAACTGTCTTAGTGTATTGAAATACAAAGTTAGCAACTGCTTAGCTACACATAACTCAGTATTGAATATCAAGTAAAGTCACCATTAATAACAAACTGCAGACTGCTCTCTTCCAGTTATTAGACAATGCCTGACAAAGGTAAACAAAGATATTTTATGTTAAGGATCCCTCTTCAAAATGTCACTTATTTTAGTGAAAGGATAAATATTGCATAAGGCTAGTAGATCCTGGTTATAAGAATAATTGGCCATGAAAAACAGAGGTCATAGAGAAACAACACTTTTCCAGTTTACCTAGTAATTTGGATGGGAAAACAGTAGTCAGTGAGAGTATGTCAATGTGTTATTAATATTAAATTTTCTTTTTATTTTCATTTTGTTGTATTTATTTTTAATGTGTTTCCTTAATTCTTTGAAAATTATACAATATTCATACTTTATTTTTTCCTCAGCTCCTCACAGATATACTCTAAGCCCCCAATATTAAAATTCCCAAGGAAAAATATCCATTGTTAGACTGCATGATTGCTCCCATGTCTACTTTGTACCAGGAACTCAACTATTTTATCTTACATATGCTAAAGCAGGTACTATTCACATTTTAGATATGAGGAAACTGAGGGTAATGGTTAATTTCAGGCTGGCAAGATGGTTCAGTAGGTATGACTACTTACTGCCAAGCCTGACAACTTTAGTTTAATCCCTGGAACCCACACAGTAGAAGGAGAGATGACTTCTTCTTAAAGTTGTTCTCTGACCTCCACATGTGCATCACAGCACACATACTCATTAAATAAATAAATCTTGGTAAAAAATTGTGCTTCCCACCAAATCTAATGACCTGAGTCCAAGACATAGGGTAGGAGAGTGCTGAATGTACCATGCTGTGCATATCACTCTGTATAAATAAAATGACGATTGGCCAGTAGCCAGGCAGGAAGTATAGGCAGGACTAACAGAGAAAAGAATTCTGGGAACAGGAAGGCTGAGGCAGAGAGATGCTGTCAGCCATCGCTATGAGCAGATGTTAAGATACCAGTAAGCCACAAGCCATGTGGCAACTTATAGATTAATAGAAATGGGTTGATTTAAGATATAAAAACAGTTAGCAAGAAGCCTGCCATGGCCATAGAGTTTACAAGTAATGTAAGTCTCTGTGTGTTTACTCAGTTGGGTCTGAGCGGGTGTGGGACTGGCAGGTGAGAGAGGTTTGTCCCGACTGTGGGCCAGGCAGGACTGGAGAAAACTCGAGCTATAGTACCAAGGTTTGTTTTTGTTTTTGTTGTTATTTGCTTTTTAGGTGATCAATCAACTCCCAAATCATGACACAGAGACTTATTAGTTTTGAGTGCTTGGCCTAACTTAGTGTATGTTTTTGACTAGTTCTTTTAACTTAAATTAACCTGTTTCTCCTTATCTATCTCTTGCCTCTGAGCTTATTATCTTTCTTTCTTCTGTATATCTTGCTTTCACTGCTTCTCTATGTCTAGCTGACTGGTCTCTGCCTGGCTTTTTGCCACAGGCATCTCCCTCACTCTCCCCTCTTTCTTCCCTCATTCTCTCTTCCTGTTCTTCCCAAGCCTATATTTTACCTCCTATTGATTCTCTTTACCTGCTAGCCCAGCCTATCCTTTTTCCCACCTAACTATTGGCCAATCAGGTCTTTATTACACCAATCAAGTACTTTAGGCAGGCAAGGTAAAACATTTTTTCATAATTAAACAAATGCAAGATAAACAAATGTAACACATCTTTATGCTGTGGGATGTCCTTCTATATTCTGTGAATATGTGTTTCTTTCATTGGTTGATAATAAAGTTGTTTTGGCTTATAGCCAGGCAGAATAAGACTGGACAGGAAAGCCAAACATAGATACAGGGAGAAGAAGGATATAGTCAGGACAGACATGAGCCAGCCACCTAAGGAACAAGAATCCAGAAATGCAGTAAGCCATGGACCAAGTGGAAATAAATAGATTAATAGAATGGGTTAATTTAAATGTGAGAGCTAGTAATAAGCCTGAACCATCAGCCAAACACTTATAATTAATATAAGTCTCTGAGTGATTATTTGAAAATGGCTACAGGATGGGGTAAGACAGAGAAAGCCTCCATTTCCATATGGCACTCCAACATGCTGCTTGTATATCCTCATAAAGCTCAAGAAAGATTTTTAAAAGGGGGTTCTAAGACACATAAATGGAGCCAAAAACAGCTTCATAGTTGTGTCTCCCATGTGGGCCATGGTACAGAGATGCTGATGAATGTGGGCTTGAGCTACAGCATGAAAGATTCCCACCATGGTACATGGTGGCATCCCTAAGCCTTGCAGCATACTGCATTAAGCTTTTGCTCATGCAGACAAATAAAGGCTGAAAGATACAGATGCAGAGATCCACAGCAAAGTACCAGGCTGAGCTCCAGGAGTCCAGTTGAAGAGAGGGAAGAGGGATTCTATAAGTAAGGGGCATCAAGATCACGATGGGGATACCTACAGAAACAACCAAACCAAACTAATGGGAACTCATGAACTTTTGACCAACAGCTATGGAGCCTCCATGTGACTGGACTAGGTCTTCTGCATAAGCAAGACAATTGTGTAGCATGGTCTGCTTAAGGGGCTCCCTAGTAGTAGGATCAGGATCCATCCCTAATGCATGAGCTGGATTTTTGGAGACCGTTACCTATGAAGGGACACCTTGAACAGCCTTGATGCAGGGAGACAGGCCTGGACCTGCCACCACTGAATGTACCAGGCTTTGATGACTTCCCATATGAGGCCTTTCCTTTTTTGAGGAGGAAATAGTGGTTGGGTTGGCTGAAAGACTAGAGGAGAGTAGGAGGAGGGAAGAGAGGGGGATATGTGGTTGGTATGTAAAATGAATAAAAAGTCTCTTAATAAAGAAAAAAGGGAGAAAAAAGATACACAGTAAAAAGAAGTCCAGACAAAAAAAATTATCTGAACAGGTTCCAGTGTGTTTTACAATGTGAGTAGGCTTAAGAAAGAAAGTATGGACAGTTATATAAAGGAATAAATGTTTTAAAATAGTATAATAAGCTCTTTAAAGAGATAAGTAAAATGATAAACAAGAACAAGCCGTGTAGAAAAGGAAAATACACAAGGAATCTGGATCGTATATGTTATTGTGTTGATTTTGAATTTTTTGATGGCTGATAGGCAAGAGACAACTGCTAGGAGACATGGGATTGAAAGAGGGACTGATGAATATACTAACCTAGATATTTTTTGAATGCCTTAACTTGGAAAAAGAATTAAAAATGTATTTTTCAAATGGAAATCATAAATGCTTTGGAAAAGAGGTTTTGATTTTGTTTCCAATGGAAACAAGAACTTGTGGATTCATTTCAGGTTAATATGTATCAGGTTTGACAGAGGGAGAGGTCCTGAACCTTGACAGGTGATAGCTATCAGTAAATGTTATAGCTGGTCTTTCAAGGACTTGGCCATTATCTCAAATTTTCTCAGGGACTCTAAAGATACTTCATCTACAGACAACAGGGAGCAGTTTGGAGAAAACAATGTACATATTCCCAAGAGTTGGGGGGTATGGATGGTCTTGGTTATTTGATGGGTTATGAATGTTTGTTATATTTAGGGAGATATAAGAATATAGGATAAAAAACAACTATTAATTTCAAATATTTTCCATTGGCATAGATTTTGGTATAGTGGTACAGATTTAAAGATAATTTTTCTGCATGGTATGTATGTTTCTATTCTTATTTGAAGGATTTTTGTATATTGATACAAATTTAAGGTTATTTTTGTTACAACATACTCTGTATATTTCTACTCTTGTTTAAGGTACTATCTTTATGCAGCTCATTAAAAAATATAATGTATAATTTAAAAATACAGATTAATAGTCATCTATAATGGTTAAACTTAGAGCCAGATTTTCTAGGCATACAAAGATAAATTTCAGTTATATAGTAATCTTCAGACTCTTCAAAGACGTACAGAATATGGCATTAAAAATGTTTTGAAACTTAGACTTTTCTCCACAATGAGACATGACTGCTCCTGGTAGCACCAATTACTTCAAATAGGATAATGAGCATCAAAGAAACTCCTTATGGAGTTGGCTTTCAGTGTGGCAAGGCTAGTCATTTGGACAAGAAGCTGTTTTCCTTGGACTGCTTGACAGTATACTGTATTAACTGGACATGCAGAACCCATAGAAAATTGACCACTAAACTTTGACAAAATAAGGTGGTATTATCCTTCAGGTTCCTGATTCACAGAAGAAACTGCCAGACATTCTGAAGGACACAGAAAAAAATGATTGATGAATTTGTCAATACCAAGCAAGAAAGTCCTTCAAATTTTCTGCTTCACTGAAATGTCTGTCAGGTGCTATAGGCCTGTAGACTGAAGGTGGATGTCTCAATGTTACAGAAGAACTTTGGGTTACTGTCCAAGCAGCCAGATGTCTCTGTCATTTCAAGAGTTTTAACAGTTGTTAGCAATGCACTTCCTGTTTACTCAGGTAATATTGTATCCATCAGGTCTTTGATGAAGTTGAAGACTAGATAATTATAATTATAGTTTTCCTTAGTTATAATAAAAGATAAATTAGATATAAAACTTTAGACTTGCAAAGATAGGATAGATAATATAGTAAGTATTTTCTTTAATTTTGCCAAATACAAATAGATTGGACATTGTAACTGTAATTCTTACTTGATAACTGTTTTGTTGTTGTTGTTGTATATAATTTTACTATGTTAACATTAAAACCTTTCTTTCTGACTAGAAAGAAAGTGAGACATGCTGTGGGATGCCCTTCTTTAAGCTGTGAATATGTGTTTCTCTCATTGGTTGATGATAAATTTTTTTTTCGCCTATAGCCAAACACAATAAGACTGGGCAGGGAAGCCAAACATAGATACAGGGAGAAGAAGTGCATAGTCAGGACAGATGCAAGCCAGCCACCCAAGAAACAAGATGCCAAAGAACCAATAAGCTATGGACCATGTGAAAATAAATAGATTAATAGAAATGGGTTAATTAAAATGTAAGAGCTAGTTAGTAATAAGACTGAGCCATTGATCAAATATTTGTAATTAATATAAGCCTCTGAGTGATTATTGGGAAATGACTGAGGGATGGGACAGAACAGAGTAAAGCCTTTGTTTATGCTTTTACACAGTTAACGTAATATTCTGCAGCATAAACAAATCTAATACATCTTTGCCTAGTTAAGATAATATTCTACAACAACTGACTCCTCAAGTTATCCTCAGACCTCTATATGAGTGCTGTTGCATGAGCTTCTCCCATCAAATAATAAATAAATAATGTATTAATAAAAATGTGGTTAAAAGTTCATTTTGTTCCGGAAATTCTTTGGTCAGAAAGATGTGATGATCTTGGTAAATGGTACTAACTGTTATTTGTTTAGAAAATGAATGAAGTTTCATGGCTATCCCTTCTTTTCCACACATGCCTGAGACACCCAACTTTCTTCCTACTCTTCCCAGGGAATCACAAGAAAATGAAGATCTACTTGGATATACTATTTGGATATATAAATAAGTATATATGTATATTTAGTTTTGATACCAACAAGGGACAGGATGAAAGAGAACCCATAATGTCCAATGGAAAGAAATATTTCCAAGGCTTCTGAAATTTCATGTACAGTCTGATCCACTTTGCCTTCACATCCAGTTGGTGTCAAACCTGATTCATCACAATATTATATTCTATAAAAGGAAAATGATGACACAAAGACACAAGTAATTATTACACAGAAGTTATGACAAAAATCAGTTGTGTTGCTTGCCTGTCCAACCTAGTAGTGGCTAGATGAGGACTTGAGGTCAGACCATGAAACAAGAGCACAACAATTCCTGGAAGTTTACTCAAGACAATATAAACCCTAGGGCTAGTGATAGTACTCAATGGCAATGCCCTGAGTAAATCCACAGAAGCACAAAAAGAAAGACAACAAAACACAATATAATCTCTTCATGGCACCCATGTCTATGGTAACCAAGTTTCCTTAATATCTTTTTCCAACAAACTGCCCATTGAACAACTGATACACACCAGAGGATAGATGTCCCAGTGAGCTGAAATAGCACAGTGAGAAAGTAAAACATGGACATATTTTAGACATACATAATGTCATACAGCTGAGAAATTAATTGAAATGTTTCTTGTGCTGACATCAATACTTCATCTGTCCCATTTCTCTTTGTTAGTACCCTGGAAGTCTCTTAAAATTTAGTGCTCTCACATGAAGCTGGTTTGATTATGTGATGCAGTTAATTGGTTTCTGCATTTGGATTAATTGCATAAATGTTCGAAGAATCTTTAAAAAAGATTGTGCTTGGTTCAAATCAATGCCATGGAAGATAACAGAATCTTCAGCATGAACAACCATGTGCTATTTTCAAGGAGCTTTTCCTTCCTGCAGAACTTTTGACTCTGCCAGCCCATGGCAGATTTTGCTTCTTAGCACAGCATCCAGCCACATAAAACTGGCCCACATCCTGAGATATATGAGATGCTGTAGATCATTGATCAGAATCACTAGTAATTAGCAGAAAGCTGAAATGAAGTAGCTTTTTAAAAAAGAAGTATTTATTCATGCATGGAACACCATAGCTAGAATTCTTTTTGAAATAATTATTACATCCTACTCTGATCATAGTTTATACAAACACTAGACAGTTTCAAAGTGCTCTCTGAGAAAATTGTCTCATGAATTAAATTGTTTGATGCTTGAGAAGAGCCCATGAGTTAAGCATGGAAGGAATTATAATATCCATTTTGAAGGTGAAAGCACTATGAATACTAGAAGTTGAATGACTTGCCCATGGTCATAAATTCAGTCAATATTGAAAGTAAAGTATATATTGTTTAACAGATGGAGACAATGGCCTATGAGAGTCACAGCTCTGACTTCCTGGGCACTCTGAAATGGTTTAGACAAATATATAAACTTTTTCCATAACACTTAGAAAATATATATGTGACAAAGCTTATATTTAGATATAATTCAGTTGTCATCAGCACAACCAAACTGAATATTTTATCCTTTATTCTTATTGCTGATATCATAGGGCTCTGACTCAATTATATATACTGTGGGTCACACATTTATTCATTCTTCCAAAAACCTTACAAGCAATTCTGTGATAAGTTCTTTTTCTAGATGAGGAAGACACGGTGGTGAATAACACTGATTCAAATGTTCTGTCAAGGAGCCTGCAGCTATGGAACAGCCATACATAATCAAGGATGGTGTAAACTGTAAGAAATGTTTTTCTAAGAGCTAGGATGTCTAAGATAGGTATTAGACAAGAACTCTCTCCATGGGATAGCTGAGATACAGATAGGAAGAATTAATAAAATGCAAAATATTAATTTATCTTAATTTTTATTCTTTATTAAAGGCTGGGTAACAACAAATATTCATAATAAACGGCTGTGCCTTTTGACAGACCCTTGGCCAGTCAAAGTTCAGCTTTAATACACAGCTGAATCTCTATGATATAGTCTTTTTGTTTGGTTGGTTTATGTTTTTGTTTTTGTTTTTCAAGACAGAGTCTCTCTGTGTAGTTTTGGTGCCTGTCCTGGCTCTCAATCTGTAGACCATGCTGGCCTTGAACTCATAGAGATCCACCTGGCTTTGCCTCCCAAGTGCTAGGATTAAAGGCATGCACCACCAACACCCAGCCTCTATGATATATTCTTGAAGCCCACAAGAATTAACAACTCTGTGTTAGTTATTTGGCACTCTTACCCTGTGAGGAAACATCCAAGCATGACAAATCCACAGAAGAGTTTTTATTAAGATAGGAGAGAAAGGGAAGAGGTGAACAGGTGGTCAAGAGGAAAGTGAGAGACTGGTGCAAAATGGCGCTGGTTTATAAAGGGTGGGCCATGCACGTGTATAGGAACTCATTTGGCTACTCCATACATGCACATAGATCACATGGCTGCATGCGCACTTTATGCAACCATGCAAAGCCACGGAGTCCTAGTCACGTGAGATGTTTTGACCCAGAAATGGCTATTTTGAACCAGAAATAACTAGGTGGAAGTGTCTAGGTCTGCCAGGCATGCCCAAACCGTAGGGTCATGTTGTGACTTCATATCATCCCTGACTTGTTTTTCTCTAAAAAAAGAAAAAAATGTGGATGAGTGGATATGGGGTGCCATTTCTCTCAAAGACTGCTTCAGGCTGAATGGTGGGTGTCGGTTGGCTCTTGTGGGAAATGGAGAGGCTGGCTCCTAAAGTCCTGGGATGAAGTTCTGTCATCTCTTATTCTGCAGCTGTCCACCCTTCATGGTGTGGCTGGTCCTGGGATGAAGTTCTGTCATCCCATGTCCTGCAGCTGTCCATCCTTCATGGTGTGGCTGGGAACCTTCTTTCTGACAAGATACTGGTGACATAAAAATCTTAGAGAAAAGAATCATTATTATTTTATGTTGGTAGATCTGGCCTGTCCAGATGGATTTTGAAACATGTTAAGCTTTATCAGAGACAGATCATTTTAAAGCATCTCACAGTAATAGATGTTTATATTAAAGTCTTTTTGTAGCACCCAGACACTTTTGGGTCTGGGGGTGTAAATACTTTTTAGCTGTTACAGTTTCTTACTTGATTATCTCTAGACTCTGGTTCTGTAGTGGTCCTGCATCATTGGCTGAACATTAACTTAGAACAGGGAACTGGGAAGAGAAAAGCTTGTGGTGCATGTGAACTTACTTTTTTAAATTAGGGACAAGGCAAAGATCATGGCCCTGTCTGTGTGCACATGAGAAACACAGGCAGTAACTTTGAAGTGAGACAATGAGCTCTTATCTTAGTTGGAAATCTTTCTCATTAAGTAACTCTGAAAGTACAATTAAATCTGGTGAGGTAAGTAAGGTTGTCCTCTGTACCCAACAATAGAAAGAAGTGACATCCTAAAACTCCCAGGACTGAGTCAGTGGCTCTGGTGTCCAAAAGGAAAGAAACGGATCACTTCCCTGCTGCATTCTAGGTTCCCTGCCATGTCTGTAGCCAAGCCTAGGTTTGCTGGAGGTCTTATCATGATGTACCCATGTGTCTTGGCACCTGGGGGCAGTCAGCTGACTGGTTGTCTTTCTAGGCAGCACCTTTAACAAGGTTGTTGATGGCCTGGCAGGGCACTCACTAGCCCATGGCCTTTCTTTTTTCACTGAAAACAGGGACCCAACTGCTTTCGGGAGTCAGCGAGTGCCAGCACTTGGCAATTTTGTTTTCAGGCTTTTATCTCTTCCCTGGCACACCATAAATGCCACAGATGACTCTTTTGCCCATGGGGTCAGGAGCCTTGCTCTCCAGATACTTAACTTTTAGCCAGGAGGTCTGGGGAATAAGAGACGGATTTTACTCTGTGTCCTGAATTTTTTTTTTCCTGATGATTGGTGCCTTAAGGACAGCTTTTGGAAGATCTGCCAGTAGGCAGACTGTAAACCAATCCTTTTGGAAGACTTGTCTGAGGCTATAAGCTGGTTTTTTGTTTTGTTTTGTTTTGTTTTGTTTTGTTTTGTTTTTTGTTTTTTGTTTTTTGGTTTTGTTTGTTTTTTTTTTTTTTTGGCTTAGGAGCCATCCTGACTACTGTAAACTCATTTGTTTAGATCTCAGCCGCTTTTAGACCCATCTGTGCTTCTCAAGGCAGTTTGAGAATGAGTGGGTGGAGTTAAGGTGAGTTAGGGTGAGAGTCTTAGAAACCGCCCAAGCCCAAGCATTTGAGCCCGCCCACTGCCGGCTTGGAAGTCAGACAGAAAAAGTTGCATGTAGCTGACGCAGAAGTGGGGAAAGAAAGGGTTTAGAGCTTTAGCAGACAGCTTGGAGATAAAGCACCTCTTATTTTCCCATTTGCTGGCAGAAGTTCCTGCGACTCTGTTATGTGGCCAGATTTACTGGTACCCACCCCATCTGCCAATGTAGGTGGGTGGTATCCACCCCTTTATCCCATGGCTATAGCAGAGAGGAAAAATTAAAAAAAAAAATGTTGGTTAAATTCCAAATGTTGGTTAAATTGGTGCTGCTCATGGCTGGCTACCTCCCGAGGCAGCCAGCTGGAGGATCGCTGCTGGCAGAAGAATCACGAGCCATGGTTACCTTTCTAGGGCTTTATTGAGAGAGAGAGAGAGAGAGAGAGAGAGAGAGAGAGAGAGAGAGAGAGAGAGACTGCATGGAGGGAAGAGAGAAGGGGGAAGGGGGAGTGAAAATTGGAGCAAGAGCAGGGTCTTTGGAAATGGCCGCTGCCAAGGAAGAAGAATCTGGAAGAGGAGCTGAAGAAACAGATGCCCTAGGAGTAGGGGTGGGAGCTGGAGGTCAGATAGGTGGAGGTTCATTAGCAGCATCTAGAGTCAGAGATTCTGGAGTCAGAGAATCTTCCAATTTAGGAAAAGTGTTTTAAAAATTCTAAATTTTTATAAACCTATTAAGATAAACAATATAGGACTGATCTATTTATAGGTTATGCTACCTATCAGAGATGAAATACTTTTTCATTCTACCACTCAGATTCTATATAAAAGGTGAAAATACGTTATTTGAAATGAAAGATAGAGATGGATTGAAAACTGTTTGATTCAATAATTTTCCTTCAGACTGTAATCTTAAAAATATTTGGACATGTGGACAGAGATATAAGTACAAAGAGACTCACTCAACTGGTTGTCATACCTAACACTGCAGGGCATAAAAATGTGAGATCAGGGGAAGCAGTTTGAAAAATCCAAGAATTGGAGGTTATTGTTTGTTTCCTTTGCTTACAACAATCACATTTGAGTAATTTGTCGGTCTTCAAATTACTACCTTCAAATGATGAGAATACTGTTCTCTATGCTGTGAATGTGTGTTGCTCTGATTTGGTTGATAAATAAAACTCTGATTGGCCAGTAGCCAGGCAGGATGTGTAGTATAGGCAGGATAAGTAGAGGAGAATTCTGGGAAGGGGAAGGCTGAGTCAGGAGTCACCAGCCAGACACAGAGGAAGCAAGATGTGAAGGCAGAATTGGGAAAAGGTACCAACCCATGTAGCTAAACGTAAATAAGAATTAAGGGTTAATTTAAATGTAAGAGCTAGTCAGTGGTAAGCCTGAGCTAATGGCCAAGCAGTTTTAATTAATATAAGCCTCTGTGTGTTTACTTTGTTCCAAGTAGCCACAAGGCCATGGGAGCTGAGCAGGACCAGGAAAACCAACAGCTACATTCAAACTCCAAGGATTAGTTAAAAGCTGAATTTGTCTTGTCTGGGTCAAGTATCTACTTGACTATGAAATCTTCACTGATAGCTATGAACAAACTTTTTTCTTTTCTTTTCTTTTCTTTTTTTTTTTTTTTTGACAGAGTTTCACAATGGAGCACTAGCGGTCTTGGAACTTGCTGTTAGACCAGACTGGCCTTGAACTCACAGAGATCCATGTGCCTCTGCCTCTGAGTGCCAGGACCAAAAGAATATGCCACCACTGCCTGACAACTTTTTTTAAAATAACAAATAGTTTGAAGATAAAAATAATAAGGCATTTGTAAGATAATTCATATGATACTATCATTTTTCAAGATATTTTACCTTGAGAATTATTTAATTTTTGGAAAAGTAACTATTAAAAAATAGAAATTGCCTTAGGTATAAATACAGTTAGTTAGCTTTCTTCCTGCGAGTCATTATTTTAGCCAAGATAAATAAATTGATCAGAACACATTAGGTATAGGCATAAAAGTCCAAATCTAAAAAGGTGCTTGACCTAAAAGAAAGCCAAATATTATGGCCCTATGAAGGAACATAGTGATAAAAGACTCTTTGTGGCACTATGCTTACTTATAGGTCAGGGTCTTACTCAGCCATCATCAGAGTAAATTTCTTCTGCAGCAGATGGGTACAAATACGGAGACTCACAGCCAGACATTGTATAGAGAGTGAGAGACTTTAGAACATTTAGCCCTTTAAGGAATGTCTACTTCAAATCCCTATCCTCAAGGATCAGGGAGCCTCACAGAAGAGGAGAAAGAAAGAGTGTAAGATCCAGAAGGGATGGAGGACACCAAGAAACAAGGCCCTCTAAATTAACATGAGCATAGCTCATATGAACTCATAGAGAATGAAGCAACATGATCAGGGTCTGCACCAGGTTCTTTGCATATATGTTATGGCTTCCAATTAGTGTTTTTGTGAGATTACTGAGTGCCTGAATGAGTAGGTCTTTGCTCCTTATGCCTTTTTTGTGGCTCTTTAACTTCTATTGATATGCCTTATCCGAATTTGATGTGATACTTTTTGTGTTATCCTATTATACTTATTTTGTTATATTATATGATTATCTATTAGAAGACTGTTCTTTTCTAATGAGAGGCAGAAAGCATGTGGATCCAGCTAGGAGGGTAGGGGAGGAGGAACTGGAGTAATATAGGGAGGAGGAAAAGTACACCAACTGATTTTTTAATACCAAATAGTCAGCACTGAAAACATACATACAAGTAACATTATACAGGCTGAGCATCTTTTTTTTAAAGGTTTATTTATTATGTATACAGTGTTCTGCCTGCATGTGTCCTTGAAGACAAGAAGAGGACACCAGATCTAATTGCAAGTGGTTGTGAGCCACCATATGGTTGCTGGGAATCTAACGCAGGACCTCTGAAAGAGCTGTTGGTGCTCTTAACCACTGAGCCATCTCTCCAGCCCCTGAACATCTTATATTGAAAATATATGTGTATATACACATACATATATGAATGTAACAACAATTAATGAAAAAAGGCCATGATTTTGAAAGAAGAAACAATGAGTGTGTGGAAGGGCACAGAGGGAGAAAAGAGAGGAAAAATGATATAATTATAATCTCAAAAATAAAAGAAAAATGTTTTTAAAGATATTTGAAAAGAGTCCCCAGCCACAATTGATACATCAAAAATTTCCCTTACATGAAAGGCTTAGGGAAAGTCATAAGAAGAATAGGCAGAAAGATTATAAAGGCCAAATGATCAAAATGCCTGCTACTAGATAGTGTCTTCTAGCCATGACAAGAAAACTGCACCTATGAAATATTATTATTGTTGCATAAATAAGACCTGCATAGTGACAAAACCAGTTGACCTGCCAATATGGATGGGGGAAATTTCACATGGTCTCTAGCCTAGATAAAAAGCTTTGTGTAACCAGTGGCTACTGAGAGAGGGAGATTCTATTCTTTTTCAGAGAAAATCCCTGTAATAGGTTATCTAATCCTAAGTGGTCAACTCTAAACACATGAGCAAACCTAAGTAGGTCACACACACAGTAATTGAAGAGGTGGTGAATTTGAGAGGGTTGTAGAGGTCCATGAATGTTTTATAGTGAGATCTGAGCTTGATTTACCCTACAGAGCTTCATTAGAGGATTCTTTGGCTAGGTGCATTGCATGGTTACTAGGTGATTTGAAGGATCTACACTTCGCTGAGCTGGGGGAGTGTCTTTTGCTCCACCCCTAGGCATTCCTATAAATAGCCCTTTAGAAGAGACAAGAGGGACTGGTGGATAAGGATTCAGGCCCTCCCTTAGCTATCCTATGTTTCTGAATTATGGTTCATAATTCTTACCTATGTTTAACCACGTGGCTTGGTACCTTTTATGAGTACATCAGGAGAACATCTTGCATCTCCATGTTTGCTGGCAACTCTCTGACCCCACCCTTCCTCTTCCCAGAATTCTCCTAGTCTGGCTCTTGTGCTCAATCTCTTCCTGCCCAGCTACCAGCCAATCAGTTTTATTATTAACAATGAGCACAATCCACAGCATTTCCCCAATTTTTGTCTAACTAAAAAGGAAGGTTTCAACCTTAACATAGTAAAATTATATACAACCAAAAAAGTTACCAAGTAAGAATTACAATTACAATGTCTAATTGTATTTGGCAAAGTTAAAGAAAATATGATTTCATCTATTTTATCTTTCTGAGTACAAAGTATTGTCTAATTTATCTTTTATCATAACTAAGAAAAACTATAATTATAACTATCTACTCTTCACCTCCACCAAAGACTCTAGAATTATTAAATGTTATCTAATGACAGGGACATCAGACTGCCTGGATAGTTACTCAAAGTTCTTGTGCAGCATTGGGGCATCCAACTCTGGCCTACAGGCTGAACATATCTGACAGACTTTTCTGTGAGCAGGGAATTCTAAAGGATTGCCCTAACTTGTCCTGGCAAAGTCCAGCATTCACCTATTTTGTGTCCTGATCATCCAATTTGAACAGTAACTGTCAGCAATTGAGGCCAGGGTAGTTTCTTGCCCAGTGGCTAACTTTTGCCCCAAAGAAAACAGACTCTATATGAATTTATTTGATGCCCATCATCCTCTTTGAAGTAATTGGTGCTGCCAGGAGCAGATGTGTCTCACTATAGAGAAAAGTCTAAGTTCTTGAAACATTTCAAATGCCGTATTCTATAGGTCTTTGGAGTGTTTGAAGATTACCTGTCTATCTGAAATATACCTCTGTATGATCTTGAAAACCTAACAACCTATAAGTTTGCTATTATAGATGGCTATTAATCTGTATTTATTAACTATATATTACATTTGAAATGAACTTCATAAACAATAACAGTAGAAATAAACTTACAGTGTAACAAAATTAACTTTAAATTTGTATCAATAAAACAAAATCCATACCAATGAAAAATATGTAAGGTTAATAGTTGTTTGGAGGATTAAAGTAGATTCAATAATCTATCCTTTTATCCTATCATAAATAACCCCCCTTTCTCTTTTTGGAACAAGATCCTTGAATATAATCTTGGTCTATCTTTTTACCTCACCATTATCTATAACAATTTGTAACCAAGTTCTGTGGGCATAGTTCTCTAGACTACTTTCTGCTGTTTGAGAGTACTGGTAATCTTTGGGGACCCCGATAAAAATTAGGATTATGGTCAAGTCCTGACTAGAGTAGTCTGTGAGGCTGAATCATCTCAGCCAGCAGCCTTGACACTGTACTAGATGCAGAACTCAGAGGAAATTGTAACAGAGGTGTTCTGAAATGTTGGATCATCTGGACCATTCATTCCAATCAGAGATTTTTCAAGGGGTCTTCCTCAGTCAAACCTGATTTTTTCTTAATTCAGAATGAATCCAGAACATCTCATTTCCTATGGAAATAAAAGTAACATATCTTGCTGGGGATGCTATGAATGTGTTGCTCTGATTGATTGATAAATAATATGCTGATTGGCCAGTAGTTGGGCAGGAAGTGTAGGCAGGACAAGCAGAGAAGAGATTCTGGGAAGAGGAAGGCTGAGTCAAGAGTGGCCAGCCAGACACAGAAGATGCAAGATGTAAAAGTACTCGTAAGCCACAAGCCACATGGCAACTTATAGATTAATAGAAATAGGGTAATTTAAGATGTAAGAGCTATGCAAAATTAGCCTGAGCTAATGACCAAGAAATTGTAATTAATATGAACTTCTAAGTGACTATTTTATAAGTGGGCTGTAGAACTGCGGGGGCCCAAGTGAGACTGGAGAAAACTCCAGCTAAAATATCTTTTGACTTAAATTTCGAAGTCAAAATATTTTAAAATATATAGGTTGGTTTAATCTAGCAGCTTTCATAATCAAATATCTCTTAGTAGTTATCATTTGTTCATTAGTAATCAAAAGTTTTAAAGACAATACAATAACATACATTATCCAGGCTGAGTATTTCCTATCTTTATGTGGCTTATTGTGTTTCCTTATTATTCTATTCCTTTGTTAAGGACTTTTCTACCCTTTTTCTTTTCTCTCCCAAGCCTATGTATATTTTTAAACTCACTGTAACTTGTTTAGAGGGTTTGTTGTTGTTGTTTGTCTGAATCTGTCTTTACTTCATTTCTCTATCTTTTGCTGACTACATGAGTCTGTAAACTGATAAGTGGCATGGCTAGGACCAAAGCAGCAGCTTTGGTGGCTGGCTCCACCCTACTCTTTGGTTCCTTCAGAGACTAGTCTTATGGTGAAGGCACATTTACCACCAGCAAGCCATGTTTACTACTCCAACTCTGGGAAGTTTCAGGGTCCATGCTGCCACTGAGCAGTGTGTCACCCACTACTCACAAACTCCAATTAAGTGTTGGGTAGCATGGCCTCTAAAAAGAAATGCCTGTTTTTGCCACTAATACTGATCAAGGGAGCTATCTTTTAAAGAAATGATGCCTCTGCTTGCTGTTAGCAAACAGAGCCCAAAAAGGAAAATATAGTTACCAAGAAGTCAAGTTTGAGTGAATTTTTGAGTGTTTAGAATCTATTTTTAAGCTTTGTCTGGTCTTATGTGGAAATCCAGCTGAATATTGGTCAATAGCTCAGGCTTATTACTAACTAGCTCTTAAACTTGAATTAACCCATAATTCTTATCTGTGTTTACCTATGTGGCTTGGTACCTTTTCTTAGTATGGCATTCTCATCTTACTTCTTCAAATTTGCTACCCTTCCACTTCCCAGAGTTCTCCTAGTCTGGCTCTTGTGCTCAATCTCTTCCTGCCTAGTTATTGGCCAATTAGCTTTAATATTAACAATGAGCATAATCCACAGCACTGTTTATTTTAGGCATATTTAAGTTCAGTATGCTTTGAAAAAATGTTTGTTGCTGTACTGCAGTCCACTGTGTACAAGGAGGAATAATTATATCAAAATCTTCTTAAAGTACATGTCACTTATTCCATGAAGATGGATTCCAAAGATAGTCTACATGTGTTATCTTAAGGCTCAGGGAAAGATCTGGTATGCTCTTGATCATGCAGATAGTATAGAGGTTATCTTGGCTATTAGCCACCTCCAGTCCTTGTTGTGGGAACCTGGTATGGCTTCGCAGTACTATAGTTAGAGCAAGGATCACCTAGGCTATTAGCCACCTCCATTCCCAGTATTCTGGGAAGAAAACAGGTTATGAATCTTTTCCTTTGAAAAGACAATTCCTGGTTTCCCTGGTGCTGTCTGTGAGTGCAAGGACTTTTATGTTCCAAACAAACACAGACACAATAATAATCATCATAATTGTAATAATCATATTATTGTTTTAGATAATTGTTCTATAGACTTTGAAATAACAATACACAGATTTCAGAAGTTTGGGGGCTGGTAATCTCTAATTCATTTGCTGTTTTCATCAACCATAAAACAGAGCCACCAACTCAAGAGAACATTGCAAAAAAATCTGGCTGGACTTGAAAATTGTTTTGAAGTTTATTGGAAGGAAACCCCTTAAGCCAGGCTCTCAGCATGCGGTGAGTGTAAGGAAAGTGACTAGCCCAGGAGGCATCTCCAGAGAACTGATGAAAGGGTTGTTTCTCCACCTTTTGAAGGATTAGAAAGAAAGAAGCAAAAATACTCACAGGACGTAAATTGCTGCCATCAGTAGTACCCAGAGGAGTTTTTCAAATCTGCTTTTGATGTTTTCGGTCTACTAAACTGTCTGTTTAGAAAGTGAACACTGATAATAGTTACAGCTATCAGAGAAAATTGTTTAATGGAAATTGTTAATTGTTTGGCATTTTAGTTTTAGTTATTACAAATTATACAATTGTTAATTTAAGAATTAAAATTTTTCTTGATATTAAGCATACATTATGCTGGTATGATAGAAGATTTACAGGAAAATCCAAATTTAAAAATACATTTATCCTTGCTCATTCTCTATTATTTTCTGCCCTAATGTCTTTGATTACTCACTTAATTTTGGCAAATTTATTTCATCCATTAATAAAAACTAACTGGGCTGTAAAGCAAGATAGACAAAATTTACTGAATTTCTATAATGCTGTAAAATTCATTGGTGGTTTTGATAAGTATAACATGAGAACTGTGTAAATACATTTAGTTCCTGAGTTACTGACATGTAATTTTCAACAATTCAATTTCAAAACTTAAGTCACACAGTCATCAACAATAAATGTTCTTCTCCAATGAGGAGGATGTGAAATACTTCCAACAAGAGCTAACTTTCAGTTTTTAACACTTTCCTTGGAATTGATGTTTCCAGTAACCTCCTGTAGATTCCTAATGATTTAGGAATAACAGAATGGCAGCACTGGCTTATTTCTAATAAGAGGCATCAGTGTCTGAAGACCTTGGTGATGCCTTACCTCACCACATGAAAAGATAGAGATTTGGCTTCCAGAGCTGTTCAGTTCTTCAGGGACTCACTGACAGTGTTTCATTTATGCTGGTGATTTTCATGTTGCAGTTCATTAAGAGTTGAGAAGGACTCTGTGGATTTGCTTAATAGGCTATGGAACCACTCTACACAGCCAGAGAAGGCTAAAGCCAGGAAGGAAAAGGTCTATACCAAGTGAATCTGGGTGGATTGAGAGAGGAATTTTGTGATATTCTTATGGAGTCAAACCCATAGAACAGGGACAGCAAGTTTTCTTTGGAAAAACAGAAACAACTATTGTGGGGCTTTAGGGATCCTATACAACTGCTTTCCCGTATTCTGCAATGTATTAGGATGTGTATGTTTTAAATCCCTTTAAAAATATAAAAATCTGGGCATGTCTGTGTGGACCTGTAACTCAAATATTTGATGAGGACAGATATATACATTGCTTGAAGCTCAGTGGGTGGCCAGCCTAGTGCAAATAAGCCTCAGATTTAGTAAGAGATCTGCATAAAGTTGTAAAAATGGAGACCAAAGGGTAATATACTGAAGTGCTATTTTGGCCTTTGCATGCCATATACACTTGTGCAGTGACATAACATGTAACACACACACACACACACACACACACACACACAAACATGGGTTTCATAGTTAAGTATGACCCCTGTACTGGACGAATGGTCCATATGGGACCTGATTCTATGGCTCCAGAATGTGGTCAATCTTATATCAGCCTCCTCACAAGCCTGTTCTTTTTAATAACTAGAACACAATAGTTTGCCCTAAATTTCCCCCTTTAAAAATGTAAATCTGGACAGAAATCCTTAAAGATCAAAGTTGCCATGATGTATAGACTCACTTTTAAAATGCATCTTACCCACTCCTGACTCTGCTCCAGAACAATGTCCCAAGTGAGTCCTAAATGTGAAGTAAGGGTTGCAAATATAGCTCAAAGATTAAAAGCACAAATTATTATCCCAGAGTACCTGAATTTGTTTCCTAGCATCTTCATCAGGTGGCATGTAGCATCCTATAATTCCAGTTCCAGGGGATCTGTTAACCTCTTCTGACCTCCTCAGGTACCTACACTTATGTAATATATATAGAAGAAAGTAACCAAAAAAAATTTTTTAGTGTTGCTCTTTATTTTATTTATTATATTTTGTGTTTTAATTCGACACATCAGCCATGGGATCCCCCATCCTCCCCCCTCCTCCCTCCAACACCATTCTCCCCCCCCCCCCCTCCAACACCACCCTCCCCCCAGCCAAACCCCTCCCACCTACCTCCTCCGGGGCCAAGACTCCCCTGCAGATTCAACTCAACCAGGTGGATTCAGCACAGGCAGGTCCAGTCCCCTCCCACAAGGCTGAGCAAAGTGTCACTGTGTAAGCCTCAGGTTCCAAACAGCCAGCTCATGCACTAAGGACAGGTCAGGATCCCACTGCCTGACCGCCCCCAAAACAGTTCAAGCTACTCAATTGTCTCACTTATCTGCAGGGGCTGATCTGGCAAGGGGCTCCACAGCCCTTGGTTCAAAATTCATGTGCTTCCATTCGTTTGGCTATTTGTCCCTGTGCTTTTCGAATCCTGGTCTCAACACTTCACACTCTTACAGTCCCTCCTCTCTCTCAACAATTGGACTCCTGGAGCTCCACTTGGGTCCTGGCAAAGGATCTCTGCATCCAATTCCATAAGTTATTGGATGAGAGTTCAGGCACAAGCTTTAGGGTGTTTGGCCATCTGATCACCAGACTAGGTCAGATCAGGCTTTCGTTCAAACACTGTCAGCAGTCTACAGAGGATGTATCATTGTGGATTTCTGGGGACCTCTCCAGCACTCTGCCTCTTCCTGTTCTTATGTGGTCATCATTTACCATGGTCTGTTATTCCTTGTTCTCCCTTTCTGTTCTTAATTCAGCTGGGATCTCCTGCTGCCCTAAGCTATCTTTCCCTTGAACCTTGCCCTTCATTACTCCCACTGTAGATATCATCAATTTCTGTGTCATTGGGCGATCACTGTGTCTTTCCTAGGGTCCCGTTTTCTAGGTAGCCTCCCTGGAGTTGTGTAGCAGTCTAGTCATCTTTGTTTTACATCTAGTATCCTCCTATGAGTGAGTACATACCATGTTTGTCCTTCTGAGTCTGGGTTACCTCACTCAGGATGATTTTTTCTAGATCCATCCATTTGCCTGCAAACCTCATGATGTCATTGTTTTTCTCTGCTGAGTAGTACTCCATTGTGTATCTGTACCATATTTTCTTTATCCATTCTTCAGTTGAAGGGCATCTAGGTTGTTTCCAGGTTCTGGCTATTACAAATAATGCTGATGTGAACATAGGTGAGCAAATGCCCATGTGGTATGTTTGAGCATGCCTTGGGTATATGCCCAAGAGTGCTATAGTTGGGTCTTGGGGGAGATGGATTCCCAATTTTCTAAGGAAGTGCCATATTGATTTCCAAAGTGGCTGTACAAGCTCGCATTCCCAACAGCAGTGGAGGAGAGTTCCCCTTGCTCCACATCCTCTCCAGCATAAGCTGTCTTCTGTGTTGTTGATCTTAGCCACTCTGACAGTGTAAGGTGGTATCTCAGAGTCATTTTGATTTGCATTTCCCAGATAAATAGAGACCTTGAGCAATTCCTTAAATGTCTTTCAGCCATTTGAGCTTCCTCTGTTGAGAATTCTCTGTTTAGTTCTATAGCCCATTTCTTAATTGGACTGTTGGGCCTTTTAATATCTAATTTCTTGAGTTCTTTATATATTCTGGATATCAGCCCTCTGTCAGATGTGGGGTTGGTGAAGACCTTTTCCCATTCTTTAGGCTGTTGCTTTGTCTTGTTGACCATGTCGTTTGCTCTACAAAAGCTTCTCAGTTTCAACAGGTTCCATTGATTGATTGTTTCTCTCAGTGTCTGTGCTACTGGTGTTATATGTAGAAAGTGATCTCCAGTGCCAATGCATTCAAAACTACTTCCTATTTTCTCTTCTATCAGGTTCAGAGTAACTGGATTTATGAAACAAAAAGTTGGTTCTTTGAGAAGATCAACAAGATAGACAAGCCCTTATCCAAACAAATAAAAAGACAGAGAGAGAGCATCCAAATTAACAAAATCAGAAATGAAAAGGGGACATCTCCACAAAACTGGAAAATCAAAAAGAAATGGATAATTTTCTGGATAGGTATAACATACCTAAGATAAATCAAGACCAGATAAACCATTTAAGTAGTCCAATAACCCCTAAGGAAATAGAATCAGTCATTAAAAGTCTCCCAACCAAAAAAAGCCAAGGACCAGATGGTTTCAGAGCAGAATTCTATCAGATCTTCAAAGAAGACTTAATACCAATACTCTTTAAATTGTTCCACACAAAAGAAGCAGAAGGTATATTACCAAACTCCTTCTATGAGGCTACAATTACCCTGATTACTAAACCAAACAAAGATGCAACAAAGAAAGAGAACTACAGACCGATCTCCCTCATGAACATTGATTCAAAAATCCTCAATATTTACTGGCAAACAGACTCCAAGAACACATCCAAACAATTATCCACCATGATCAAGTAGGCTTCATCCCAGGGATGCAAGGGTTGTTCAACATATGAAAGTCTGTCAATGTAATACACCATATAAACAAACTCAAAGAAAAAAACCACATGATTATCTCACTAGACACAGAAAAGGCATTTGACAAAATCCAACACCCCTTCATGATAAAGGTCTTGGAGCAAGTAGAAATATAGGGAACATATCTAAATATAATAAAGGCAGTCTACAGCAAGCCAACAACCAACAACAAATTAAATGGAGAGAAACTCAAAGCAATACCACTAAAATAAGGAACAAGAAAAGGCTGTCTGCTCTCCCCATACCTATTGAATGTAGTACTTGAAGTTCTAGCCAGAGCAATAAGACAACATAAGGAGATTAAGGGGATACAAATTGGAAAGAAAAAAGTCAAGCTTTCCCTATTTGCAGATGACATGTTAGTATACATGAGTGACCCCAAAAATTCAACCAAGGAACTGATACAGCTTATAAACACCTTTAGCAACATAGCAGCATACAAGATCAACTCAAAAAAAAAATCAGTAGCCCTCCTATATACAATAAACAAACAGGCTGAGAAGGAAATCAGAGATACATCAACCTTTACAATAGCCACAAATGATATAAAATATCTGGGGGTTACTCTAAGCATGTGAAGGACCTATATGACAAGAACTTTAAGCCCCTGAAAAAAGAAATTGAAGAAGATGTCAGAAAATGGAAAGATCTCCCATGCTCATGGATAGGCAGGATTAACACAGTAAAAATGGCAATCTTACCAAAAGCAATCTACAGATTCAACACAATCCCCATCAAATTATCAACACAATTCTTCACAGATCTGGAAAGAATAATACTCAATTTCATATGGAAAAACAAAAAACCCAGGATAACCAAAAGAATCCTGTACAATAAAACAACCTCTGGAGGCATCACGATCCCCGACCTCAAGCTCTACTATAGAGCTACAGTAATAAAAACAGCTTGGTACTGGCATAAAAACCGACATGTGGACCAATGGAATCAAATTGAAGACCCTGACATTAACCCGCACACCTATGAACGTGTAATTTTTGAGAAAGAAGCCAAAACTATACAATGGAAAAAAGAAAGCATCTTCAACAAATGGTGCTTGAATAACTGGATGTCAATGTGTAGAAGGCTCCAAATAGATCCATATCTGTCACCGTGCACAAAACTTAAGTCCAAGTGGATCAAAGACCTCAACATAAATACAGTTATTCCAAACCTGATAGAAGACAAAGTAGGAAGTACTCTTGAATGCATTGGCACTGGAGATCACTTTCTACATATAACACCAGTAGCACAGACACTAAGAGAAACAATCAATCAGTGGGACCTGTTGAAACTGAGAAGCTTTTGTAGAGCAAACGACATGGTCAACAAGACAAAGTGACAGCCTAAAGAATGGGAAAAGGTCTTCACCAACCCCACATCTGACAGAGGGCTGATATCCAGAATATATAAAGAATTCAAGAAATTAGACATTAAAAGGCCCAACTGTCCAATTAAGAAATGGGCTATAGAACTAAACAGAATTCTCAACAGAGGAAGCTCAAATGGCTGAAAGACATTTAAGGAATTGCTCAATATCCCTACTTATCTGGGAAATGCAAATCAAAATGACTCTGAGATACCACCTTACACCTGTCACAGTGGCTAAGATCAAAAACACAGAAGACAGCTTATGCTGGAGAAGATGTGGAGCAAGGGGAACTCTCCTCCACTGCTGTTGGGAATGCGAGCTTGTACAGCCACTTTGGAAATCAATATGGCGCTTCCTTAGAAAATTGGGAATCCATCTCCCCTAAGACCCAACTATAGCACTCTTGGGTATATACCCAAGGGATGCTCAATCATACTACAAGGGCCTTTGCTCAGCTATGTTCATATCAGCATTGTTTGTAATAGCCAGAACCTGGAAACAACCTAGATGCCCTTCAACTGAAGAATGGATATAGAAAATATGGTACATATACCAAAAATATTTTAAATGCATATTTTACTAAAATTAAAGTGTGTCACACACAATTGTATTCATCTTGAGCAACTGCCCATAGCTGCTACTGTACTGGGAGCACATTCCTCTCCAGCAGTTCTTACCCTCTGCAGAGTTCTTTTCCTTAAGTTTTATTTACCTTTGCTGTGTCTACTCCTAGTCATTCCTGCCTTGGTTGTCCTGTTATCATTTATTTTACCTTCTTTTCTTGGCCTGACACTGAATGAGGCCTAAATAATAGAACTCACCTTAGTGAGTGATAGAAATAAACAAGATAGTCCAAGACTAGGTTATATTATCAGAGCTCTAAAAGCAGTAATTACCAAAGGCAAAGGAGAGTAGGATACTGGTGTTGCATGGCAGTGGTGTACAGCAGTTCCTTCCTGTATTCATTTTCCTTTGGGGAGATACAGGAAAAGGAAGATAGAAAACTAACTATTCCTATGTTTTCTCAGAGAACTAATTCACCCTCCAGTTCTGTCCCTCATGATTAGCAACCATATTCCTATCTTAAGAGCTGGAAAGATTGGTCTTGCTCTCTAATGGACACATAACCATGCATCTGAAGGTGCTTGAGAGTCACAGCTTTGGAGTTAGTGGCATGCTTGAAGATAAAATGCCTTTTTTTCTGTTCCAGATTGTCAAAAATCCCTTTACTGAGGTAACCTAAGCACCTATAAATAGCTCGAGGATTCTCCCCATCACTGCTTTGGCATGCATTTATTTGTCCCACCCCAGCTTCTGTAGAGATCCTGGGCTTTTCCAATGGGTTAGACCAAGTGGTAGACACCATGATCTGCTATGTATATGTTTCCTTGAATGCGCTGGTTCCCACATCTGTGCTTCTCATTGCTTTTCATCTAGCAACTGTGCAGCCCTTCATCTCACCCTCTTGACTCCAGACTCAACCAGTTGCTTTTTTGTCTATTTTCAAATAGTGATCTGTGCCCATCTCTATTGGTATTTTTCTCACTATTTTGAAGGAATCTTTTGGAAATTCTATCTTGCCCTCTAACTATGAATACTTTCTGGATGGAGGCCTTGTCTCTGTATCTTCAGCCTACAGCACCCAATTGATCAGCTACTGAACTAGTGTCTGTTAAACTCCATCTTCTGAACAGATCAAATGATTCTTTATGAGTTCTGTAAATTTTTCAGATTCCACTGAGATTTTTATTAACTTCACATGTAACTGTAGACAAAAACTTCTTCTGTGTTTATGGGATACTAACCATATCAAATATTATTAGTTCCATAGGATCATCAAGTCTTAACACATTTACATACATAATTATCATGTGCTTGTAATATCCTTACCTTTAAAACAGCTACTTATTAATAAACTGAAATGTTAAATCCACAGATAAAGCAATGCCCTTCTGCTGTCAGCTCTCAGGAAAGGAAAAGAGAAGATGAATCAATAGGTCATTGTGATTAAAGTCATCACATGCACAATCACAGGAGTTGTAATAGCTAACCCACCATCATCTACCCAGATTAAATAAAGCCTGGAGGACCACACATAAAGTCATCCACCTCCTGTTCCTTTATTATCTGACACAGCAATCTTCTTTGAAAGTTACAATTTAAATGGCTCTGATGAATAAGAAAGTTTGACTATGCTCCAATGAGCACATTTAGGCAACACAAATTGGACTTGAATGAAATTAACAAATAATTAACAAAAATGTTATATTAGGGAAATAAAGGAAATGTTTATCTGACTTCTGGTGTAGTTGAGTTCATCCTGTGGATACCTAACTAATACTATGTTCCACTTATCACTAAGTATCTATGCTTCCCATGATTTATGTTTCAAGCTCCTAAATATGAAGTGCTGTCTGATGGATACAATATCAGTGGAACAGACATTCATATCTGCATCCTGCTATAGGATTTCTCCTATATAGAATTTCAGTTTTTGTCCAATACATTTAAAAGTCTATTTAAAATCCCATCTAAATTAGAACAGTTTCCTTAAATCTCAGAGAATTAATCAGCATGCCAAAGCAGGTCAATTAGTCAGTGCTTTTGTTTAAATTTTCCTCACTAGCCTCAGTAATTTTTTATTATTATTATTATTATTATTATTATTATTATTATTATTATTATATTTGTGTTAGTCATTTTAAAGACAGCTAAAGACCAGTTATTTGAGACTTGGTGAGTCCACAGCTCTTTAAAACACTAAATCATTCATCATCCCCCACAGTCCCTGTGCAATAGGTAAAGATTACCATTTATCCTTTACAGATGGAATATTTGAAATGTAAAACAGCATAACCGAGGCCAGACAGGAACTTGGCATCATGATTAAACAAAAACTCTTGAGTTTTCAACAGCCAAGCCTTGGCATGGAATTTATCACATTGCCATTTTATATAGAGAGCACAGAAACCCAGGACAGGGGTGCTTAAGAAGGAACTAAGAGTTGTAAAGCAAGGTGAAAGTCTCTTTAATGCAGGCTGAAGTTCATAGGCAATATGCTGAGTTCTCCCCACTCTTGCCTGTAAGTAGCTAGTTGTCAGAACCAGTTATTTAGTTGACTTGGAATGACCTAAAAAGATTGAATTCTGACATCAGTGGGCAAGACTAAAAAGAAGGGCAGGGAGGACTTACATGCTGTCATCTGTACTTTGAGGGAATGTTAAACAGCATTAGTGCAAGCAATTTGTTCACCTATTTTGGGCTGTTTTCTACACTGAGGATAGAGCTTCATGAAGCTTGGCAGAAATTTCTAATTGACTTAAAGAAGTTCTCCATCCAGATATGTCCTTGCTTATAATTGCTTGACTTGGGCACTGGGAACTGAATTGCGGTCCTATGAATGAGAGTGTTCTCTAAACCACTGAGCCATCTTTCCACCACCAACCACCCCCAAGATGATTTCTGGGTACAATACTGTGGACCCATTCCCTCAGGAGATCCTCCCTCACCTGAGGAGGGAGATAGGGGGTGGGGATTATCATCTCCATTTTCTAGGTGATGATATGGAAGCTCACTGGCTTCTGTGAGTTTCCCAGATCAACACAGTTGAGGATAGTTGAGGCAAGATAGACTCCAGAACCCCCAATAGCAAATCTATTTTGTCTCCATACACAGGCAGCTTTACACAATTCGCTAATGATCCTCTATCCCTGCCTCTGAGGTAAAGCAACTTCTAACCACTCAAATGATGGGGAGAGCTAGATTATCACTCAGCATCCTTCTAGAACTATCTTTTAATGATCACAGTCATTATTATAGCACACTGAGAACCAACTGAAGAGTATAAGAAGGAGATCTTATCTTTTCTGGACCATTTTAAAGGCATCAACAAACATGGCCTTTTGGTGGAGATTAGGTCATCATGGTTAATAAGGTTTATGAAAAGTAACTTTGACATATTCATTCAAATACATTATGTCAGTAACAAGGAGCTTTACAATGTAATAGAAAACACAGGTTTTAGATCAATAAATATAGCATGCCTTACTTCCACGATACTAATAAATTGAGTATCAACTAATATGCTATGAAGTTATCAGTAGTAAAACCACAAGTTATAAAGAGAAAATCAGGGAAGAACATAAAATCAGTTTTGCAGGTAATGATTTTTATTATTTATGGTATTTACAGGATAAAAGTAGAAAAAGCTATAAGCAGCAGTGGGAGGAAAGAACTGAAAAATTATAAAGGACCTAGATTTCCTTCTGAGTTGCCCATCAAAGAAGGAAAGATATATCATGACCCTGTCACTCTAGGCACTTGCAACTCAGGTATGATTTGCATGCCAAAAGCTACTAGGGCTTCAAATAGCTTGCCAGGCTCTGTATATAAAGATGTCCTTACCCTATGTTGGAATGCAGCAGCTGTTCACATTTGTGCCATTTGCTGCAAAGGCTTGGCCGATAGCTAATTGAGCACTTCAGTCCTGTGAAGATTGATTCCTTGGAAATATTTACATGAGATTCCTTTATCCAGATGGAAGCTGACCAGGACAATAAGATAAGAATCTTCATCTCACAGGACTGTCAGTGCATCTTGACAGGAGTTGGGGACTGTTTGAGAGGGAGAACTACCTGCTGCTCATTCAGAGTGAGAACAAAAAAACATCAGACTTGTATTGTTGCTGTCTTCCCCCCAAGCTAATTAAACAGAGCCCTCCCTTTGTGAAAATAGTCTATATTGCTATGATGTCAACATATCAGGAAGGATTTAAGACCTTCCATCTCAGTGGAACCACTCCCTCAACTCCTGGATTTCCAGCCTTGGAATTGATTGGCAGATATAAATAACATCCTGGAAATTCCTTAACATTTCTTTTCTCAGGATCCAGTAATAAACTTGCTGGAAGAAGCAAGCAGCTGTAAAATCTGGCTGACCCAGAAGCACTTACCCTAGTTTTATCATCAATGATCTCTGTCACTCTGAAACCCCACTCTTTAGGCTTCTCATTCTTCCCATCTGTAGAATTTGAAATGTTGTCAGATTTAACTTCAAGTTAGGTTTCAGCTCTGAAAGAATCTATGTAACTGTCTTTCATAAAAGTTATTCCACTCTCAATACTTAGAAGACATAAAAGGCAAAACAAATGATCAAGGATAATGAAAAAGTATTTTTATGTTTAGATAAATAAGTCATTTGATTTAGATAAATATATCATTTCCTTCCTAGGTATTTTTCAAACCAACAAAAACACAGAAAATGTGTGCCTTGTCCAAGTGAAACAATTAGCAAAATAATTAAAAGTAACAAACTCTGTCTGTAGTGTCAGTTATGAAGGGATCAGATTATAGTACAGTTACTTCTTTGGATCTGTCTTCCATTTGAACTCATAAAAGTCATGTCAAGATGAAGAAACTTTTGGGTCAGGAATGAATTTGGATTTAAGGATTTGGGATAAAGGGTATAGCATTTCCCCTTGAGGTTCACATGCCAGTATGATAACCTAACATTGTTACACAATACAGTGAAATGTTGAGTAGGACATTCAGTTCATGTCTAGAAGGATAGAGAAGTAAATTCAGGAAAGACTCTGCAGTATAGTTTTGAGTTACATAGGTAAGGGTGGGGGAACAAAGGAACAGGGTGGAGAAGAATGTAAAGAAGGTCCTAGGAAGGTTTTAGAAACATGAAATGGTATGTGAGTAATGGAGTTTGGAATGCTGTGAGCATGGATGTGGCAAGACACACATGGTAAGTACTTGATCACCCAGAAAGAAGAGTCAGTGATAGGGGTGTAGGAGATACTAGTACTGGTTGAGGCTGAACAGCACCAACACTAACAGCCAAAGCCACTGGACTAGCCAGTGCAGGACCAGAATATTTCTCTTTCTCCTCTCCAATACTTTGGTTTTGAAGAATCAGTGAATTCATCCAGGAAAATGACATCACTCTCCAGGGTATCGAGAAGGACCAGAAGCCTTGTACAAAGCTATGACTTCAATTAGACTAAAGACATAAATGTAAGTTATGCCAGTTTGAATCTGGAGGAAAGAAGATAAAGGGTCTAATGTCAAGAGGCAAGGAGTCATGGTGCCCCAGTTCCCCCTGAGCTTTACGTTCAGGTGTCACCACCATCCATAGTTTCTGAATAAAGTGTCTTGAGCAACATGTCCTTATACCTCATTTTTTCACTTTATTTAGGTTTTAAGATTTATTTTATTTTTCTCTGTCTCTCTCTCCAATTTAGTGTGTGTATACATATTTGTGGTTATCAACAGAGACCAGAAAAGGGTGTTGGATCCCTTGGATATGAAGTTCCAGGTAGTTATGAGGCAACTCATGAGGGTGCTGGAAATAGAACTCAGGTCCTTTGCAAGAATAACAAACACCCTAAACCTCTGAGAATTCTCTCCAGCCCCATATAAACTTGTTTTTAAAGCTGAACTATCAGAAAACATCTCAAATGTGATTTTTAAAAAAGCTATTACTTAAAAAATAGTTTAAACATGATGTGCATATATGTGGGGAAGGAGTTGTGCATGTGGGTACAAATACCTAAGAAATCCAGGATTATTTTACAATATGCCCTGGAGATAGAGTCACAGGCAATTGTGAGCTGCCTAACATGAGTGCTGAGAAACAAACCGGGTCCTCTATAAGAGCAGTACATGCTTTTAACTGCAGAGCAATCTCTGACGTACCACAGTCACTTTAAAAAAAAAAAAGAAGAAAGAAAGAAAGAATCCAGGGCTAAGGAGATGGCTTGCTGGATAAAGCATATGCCATGTAAGCATGAGTACCAGAGTTCAGATCCCTAGCACTCACTAAAGGGCTTGCAGGCATGGTAGCCCACTGTAATTCCAGCACGTAGGAGGCAGAAGCACAGGATTTCCCTTTACCTCTTTCTCTAACACATACATTACATACTGCAAGCTAGAAAAGTTAGGTTAGTGACTGGGAGAGCTGCAGGGTCAGTGAGAGTCCTTGCCTCAGTAAACACAGTGGAGGCCTGACCTAGGCCCTCTGCATGTGGATGACAGTTGTGTAGCTTGGTTTGTTTGTGGGGCCCCTAGCAGTGGAATCAGTATCTGTCCCTGGTACATGAGCTAGCTTTTTGGAACCTATTCCCTATGGTGGGATGCCTCACTGAGCTATGATGCAGGGAGAAGGAACTTGGTCCTGCCTCAACTTGATATGCCATGCTTTGTTGACTCCCATGGGAGGCCCTACCATTTCTGAAAAGTAGATGGAAGAAGGGGCTAGAAAAGAGGTGAGGGGAGAGAACAGGAGGAGAGGATGGAGGGGAAACTGTGGGTGGTACATGAAATAATAATATTAGAAAAGGTCCCTCTGGTTGAGTGGCACACACCTTTAATCTTGGACCTTAGGAGGCAGAGGCAAGTGGATCTCTATGAGTCTGACACTGCCTTTCACTATCCCCATCCCCCCAATAAACCTCTTGCGTTATGTTGTGTAATATGATATCTACAGTATACCGTGGTCCAGGCCTGCCAAGGTACTCTATCACTGAACCCTAACATTACTGAACCCTAACTTTAGTTTAACCACTTGATTCTAATTCTTGGTATACCCAGCAAAGACAGAGTTTCTTCTTTTTGGAAATGTTTTATACCAGCAGATAATTGTAGCTCTCACCTTTCACCAAGGAATCTTTCTGCAGCAGATGGAGCTACTACAAAGATCCACAACTGGTCAAAATAGAGTGAATTAGTGACTGTGGGATGCCCTGCTCCAACAGATATATCTATGGTGTAATCCCTACACTTGAAAAAGACTCAGCGAATAATGAACAAGAAAGGGAAAAAGGAGACTCAGAGACCAACCCCCAGCTCCCCTCTGCCCCAGAACTCCCATCAGAACCAGAGATGAGTGCCTGGAGTTATAGTCAGAGAGGCAACTGCCCCTGGGTCCCACCGCTGGATACAGGCCATCCTGGGAGGAACTGCCCAACTTGGCCTCAGTTTCCGGCCAATCCGCAGGCCCTGCGGGAAGGCTCCCCTTTTCCAAGTCTGCAGGCAGACCCTGCAGTCTCCACACCCTGCCACCACACCCATCTGCTGGAGACCCCAGCCACTTCTTGAGAATCAGAGACCAGCCCCAAGCTTCCATCCTGCCCTGGAACTCCCATCTGGACCAGAAACCAGAAGACCTCCCATCTGGACAAGAGGAGCTCCCATCTGGGCAAAATAAGGAGACACCAGGGACTTCCTGAGACTCAGAGTCCAGCCCCCCAGCTCCTATCCTGCCAACACTCTCATCTGGAACAGCACTCCCATCTGGCCCAGAGCTTCCATCTGGACCAGAGCGAGGCTCCCTAAATCTGTCAGCTCTGTCTGGACCAAGTACACTGATAAGACCAAGAACAACCCCAAGAGGAGATGGGAAAATGTCAAGGCAGAAGTACATACAACAAAATGAAAAGCAATAGAGCATCACCAGAACCTAGCCCTTCTCCAACAGCTAGACCTGAACATGATGGAATGGAAGAAGAAGAAGAAGAAGAAAACAACCTTGCAAGTAACGTCATGAAGAGGCTAGAACCTTATATAGAAGAAATCAAAAATAAAGTAGAGGAACAGACAAACAAAAAAAATGGGAAGAATGCTATAAAAAACTAGAGGAAAGGACAATTAAAGCAGAAGAAAACAATAAATCCTTGAAAGAAAATCATGAAAAAGCAAGGGAGACCATCCAAGACCTGAAGAGGGAAATAGAAAAAATGAAGAAGACACTAGCAGAAGGAATATTGGAAATAGAAAATCTGAGTAACCAAATAGGAACTTCAGAGGCAAGTATAACCAACAGAATGCAAGAGATGGAAGAGGGGATCTTTGGTGTTGAAGATACAGTAAAAGAAATACATTCATCAGTCAAAGAAAACACTAAAACCAACAAAGTCATGAAATTTGGGACAAGAAAAGACCAAACCTACGAATAATAGGGATAGAGGAAGGAGAAAAATACCAACTCAAAGGCACAGAAAATATATTTAACAAGATCATAGAAGAAAACTTTCCCAACTTAAAGAAGGAAATGCCTATGAACGTACAAGAAGCTTATAGAACACGAAACAGACTAGACCTCCAAAAAAAGTCCCCTCGCCACTTAAAAATTGAACAATTAAAAGTACAGAATAATGAAAGAATATTAAGGGCAGCAAAGGAAAAAAGCCAAGTCACTTATAAAGGCAAACCCATCAGAATAACACCTGATTGCTCAATGGAGACTTTGAAAGCCAAGAAGGACCTGGACAGATATAATGCAGACACTAAGAGACCATGGATGCCAGCCTAGACTAATATACTCAGCAAAACTTTCAATCATCATGGATGGAGTGAACAAGACCTTCCAAGACAAAATCAGATTTAAACAATACTTATCCACAAACAAAGCCCTCCAGAAAGCACTAGAAGGAAAATTCCAACCTAAGGAAGTCAGATACACCCATGAAAACACAGGCAATAGATAACACCACAACAGTAAACCCCAAAGAAGAGAAGTACACACACACTACCACCAAAAAATAAAAATAACAACAGGAATGAACAATCACTGGTCATTAATATCCCTTAATATCAATGGACTTAATTCACCTATAAAAAGACACAGACTAACAGAACTGATACGAAAACAGGATCCATCTTTCTGCTGCATACAAAAAACACACCTCAAATTCAAAGACGGACACCCCCTAAGAATAAAAGGCTGGGAAAAGACTTTCCAATCAAATGGTCTTAAGAAGCAAGCTGGTGTAGCCATACTAATATCCAGCAAAATAGACTTCAAACTAAAATCAATCAAAGGAGATGATGAAGGACATTACATACTCATCACAGGAAAGATCCACCAATATGAAGTCTCAATTCTGAACATTTATGCCCCAAACACAAGGGCACCCACATATGTAAAAGACACATTACTAAAGCTTAAATCACATATAAAACCCTACACATTAATAGTGGGAGACTACAACACCCCACTTTCACCTCTGGACAGATTGGCCAAATTGAAACTTAACAGAGACATAATGGACTTAACTGATGTTATGGCTCAAATGGACTTAATTGATATCTCAGAACATTCCACCCAAACACAAAAGAATATACTCTCTTCTCAGCACCCCATTGAACCTTCTCTAAAATTGACCACATACTTGGCCACAAAGCAAATCTCAACAGATACAAAAGAATTGGAATAACTTCCTGTGTTCTATCAGACCACCATGGTTTAGAGTTAGATTTCAACAACAGAAAAAACTACAGAAATCCTACAATCTCATGGAAAATGAATAATACTCAACTGAATCACTAATACGTTAAGGAAGAAATAAAGAAAGAAATGAAAGACTTCCTAGAGATCAATGAAAATGAATACAAACTTATGGGACACTATGAAAGCAGTGCTAAGAGGGAAATTCAAAACACTGAATGCCCACATAGAGAAGCTGGAGAAATCTCACACTAGTGACTTGACAGCACACCTGAAAGCTCTTAAACAGAAAGAAGCAAAGTCTCCCAGGAGGAACAGACGCCAGGAAATTATCAAATTGAGAGCTGAAATCAATAAAATAAAAATAAAGAGAGCAATACAAAGGATTAATGAAACAAAGAGTTGGTTCTTTGAGAAGATCAATAAGATAGACAAGCCCTTATCCAAACTAACCAAAAGACAGACAGAGAGCATCCAAATTAACAAAATCAGAAATGAAAAGGGGGAAATAACAACAGACAATGAGGAAATCCAGAGAATCATCAGGTCATACTTCAAAAAACTCTACTCCACAAAACTGGAAAATCTAAAAGAAATGGATAATTTTCTGGATATGTACCACATACCTAAGATAAATCAAGACCAGATAAACCATTTAAATAGTCCAATAACCCCTAAGGAAATAAAATCAGTCATTAAAAGTCTCCCAACCAAAAAAAAAAAAAAAAAAAAAAAAAAAAAAAAAAAAGCACTGGACCTGATAGTTTCAATGCAGAATTCTACCAGATCTTCAAAGAAGACTTAATACCAATACTCTTTAAATTGTTCCACACAATAGAAGCAGAAGGTATATTACTGAACTCCTTCTATGAGGCTACAATTACCCTGTTCCCTAAACCAAACAAAGATGCAACAAAGAAAGAGAACTAGAGACCAATCTCCCTCATGAACATTGATGCAAAAATCCTCAATATTTACTGGCAAACAGACTCCAAGAACACATCAAAACAATTATCCACCATGATCAAGTAGGCTTCATCCCAGGGATGCATGTGTGGTTCAACATAAGAAAGTCCGTCAATGTAATACACCATATTAACAAACTCAAGGAAAAAAACCGCATGATCATCTCACTAGATGCAGAAAAGGCATTTGACAAAATCCAACACCCCTTCATGATAAAGGTCTTGGAGCGATCAGGAATACAGGGAACATACCAAAACATAATAAAGGCAATCTACAGCAAGCCAACAGACAACATCAAATTAAATGGAGAGAAACTCAAAGCAATACCACTAAAATCAGGATCAAGGCAAGGCGGTCCCCTCTCCCCATACTTACTCAATATAGTACTTGAAGTCCTAGCCAGAGCAATAAGACAACATAAGGAGATTAAGAGGAAACAAATTGGAAAGAAAAAAGTCAAGCTCTCCCTATTTGCAGATGACATGATAGTATACACGAGTGACCCCAAAAATTCAACCAAGGAACTGATACAGCTAACAAAAACCTTCAGCAACATTGCAGGATACAAGATCAACTCAAAAAAATCAGTAGCCCTCCTATATACAATAGACAAACAGGCTGAGAAGGAAATCAGAGATACATCAACCTTTACAACCTTTAGCCACAAATGATATAAAATAACTTGGGGTTACACTAACTAAGCATGTGAAGGACCCATATGACAAGAACTTTAAGTCCCTGAAAAAATAAATTGAAGAAGATGTCAGAAAATTGAAAGATCTCCCAATCTCATGGATAGGCAGAATTAACATAGTAAAAATGGCGATCTTACCAAAAGCAATCTACAGAGTCAACACAATCCCCATCAAATTACCAATGCAATTCTTCACAGATCTGGAAAGAATAATACTCAACTTCATATGGAAAGACAAAAAACCCAGGATATCCAAAGGAATCCTGCACAATAAAACAACTTCTGGAGGCATCACGATCCCCGACCTCAAGCTCTACTATAGAGCTACTGTAATAAAAACAGCTTGGTACTGGCATAAAAACTGACATGTGGACCAATGGAATCAAATTGAAGACCCTGACATTAACCCACACACCTACAAACATATAATTTTTGACAAAGAAGCCAAAACTGTAAAATGGAAAAAAGAAAGCATCTTCAACAAATGGTGCTTGAATAACTGGATGTCAATGTGTAGAAGGCTCCAAATAGATCCATATCTGTCACCGTGCACAAAACTTCAGTCCAAATGGATCAAAGACCTCAACATAAATACAGTTACTCCAAACCTGATAGAAGAGAAAGTAGGAAGTACTCTTGAACGCATTGGCACCAGAGATCACTTTTTACATATAACACCAGTAGCACAGACACTGAGAGAAACAATCATTCAATGGGACCTGTTGAAACTGAGAAGCTTTTGTAGAGCAAAGGACATGGTCAACAAGACAAAGAGAGGCCTACAGAATGGGAAAAGGTCTTCACCAACCCCACATCTGACAGAGGGCTGATATCCAGAATATATAAAGAACTCAAGAAATTAGACATCAAAATGACCAACAGTCTAATTAAGAAATGAGCTATAGAACTAAACGGAGAATTCTCAAGAGAGGAAGTTAAAATGGCTGAAAGACATTTAAGGAATTGCTCAACATCCCTAATTATCTTGGAAATGCAAATCAAAATGACTCTGAGATACCACCTTACACCTGTCACAGTGGCTAAGATTAAAAACCCAGAAGATAGTTTATGCTGGAGAGGATGTGGAGTGAGGGGAACTCTCCTCCACTGCTAGTGGGAATGCAAGCTTGTATAGCCACTTTGGAAATCAATATGGCACTTCCTTAGAAAATTGGGAATCCATCTCCCCCAAGACCCAGCTGTAGCACTCTTGGGCATATACCCAAGGCATGCTCAAACATACCACAAGGGCATTTGCTCAGCTATGTACATATCAGCATTGTTTGTAATAGCCAGAACCTGGAAACAACCTAGATGCCCTTCAACTGAAGAATGGATAAAGAAAATATAGTACACATACACAATGGAGTACTACTCAGCAGAGAAAAACAATGACATCATGAGGTTTGCAGGAAAATGGATGGATCTAGAAGAAATCTTCCTGAGTGATGTAACCCAGACTCAGAAGGACAAACATGGTATGTACTCACTAATAGGAGGATACTAGATGTAAAACAAAGATGACTAGACTGCTACACAACTCCAGGGAGGCTACCTAGAAAACGGGACCCTAGGAAAGACACAGGGATCACCCAACGACACAGAAATGGATGAGATCTACATGAACAACCTGGATGACACTGTTAGTAATGAAGGGCAAGATTTGAGGGAAAGAAAGCTTAGGGCAGCAGGAGATCCCAGCTGGATTAAGAACAGAAAGGGAGAATGAGGAATAACAGACCATGATAAATGAAGACCACATGAGAAAAGGAATCGACAGAGTGCTGGAGAGGTCCCCAGAAATCCACAATGATATATCCTCTGTAGACTGCTGGCAATGGTCGAGAGAAAGCCTGATCTGACTTAGTCTGGTGATCAGATGACTAAACACCCTAACAGTCGTCTTGGAACTCTCATCCAATAACTGATAGAAGTGGATGCAGAGATCCTCAGCCAGGCCCCAGGTGGAGCTCCAGGTGTCCAACTGTCGAGAAAGAGGATGGACTGCAAGACCGTGAATTGTTGAATCCAAGATTGCAAAAAGCACAGGGACAAATAGCCAAATGAATGGAAGTACATCAATTATGAACCAAAGGCTGAGGAGCCCCTAGCTAGATCAGGCCCTCTGGATAAGTGAGACAATTGAATAGCTTGATCTGTTTGGGAGGCACCCAGTCTGTGGGACCAGGACCTGTCGTCCTTAGTGCATGAGCTGGCTGTTTGGAACCTTGGGCTTACACAGGGACACTTTGCTCAGTCTGGAAGGAGGGGACTGGAACTGCCTGTACTGAATCCACCAGGTTTAAATGAATCCCCAGGGGTTTCTTGGTCCTAGGGGACATGGGAATGGAGGGGAGGGGCTCTGGGGAAGATAGGGGTGGGGGCGGGAAGGGGGAGGACAAGGGAACCCATGGCTGATGTATAAAATTAAAACACACAATTAAGAAAAAGAAAGAAAAAGAAAGGGAAAAAGATTGTAAGAGCCAGAGGACCAAGACACCTGCTATGAGATTGTTTACTATTGGTGAAATTATTAAGGCCACTCCACGTAGTTAAAAGGGAGGTTTATTTTGTGGGGTAACATACAAGTGAAGGGATAGGTAATATGGTCTGGGAAAGGTGTAGTGCAGTTCAGAAGTGTTCTCTGGAGAACTCTGCTTGGTCTACCTTCAGCGTCCAGGGTCCAGGAACCAAGAGAGCTAGCACATCAGGATCTCAGGGCTTTAGGGTCCTTCCTCAGCCCTGCCTTGTTAGTGTGACAGTTAACCAAAGCCTCAATAGGGGTTGGAACTTCCAGATCAAAACTGGAATGGCTACCCACTGCACTTTCCCTTTGACATGACAGGAAAGCAGCACCCCTGAAACCTCAACAACATTGTTGCCTAAGATGACACCAATTGACATTTCAATTTCACAAGGCTCAGACCTAGATGAAGAGCTATAATCTATTAACAGCTGCTGGAGGAGGAAGAATCAGTTTTCTCCAAAGATATGCACCCTGATGAGTTATCTGATTCCAAGTGGGCAGCCCTAGACACATGTAGGTAAGACATGGACTAAATGGACTCAGTTGGGGATGTGTGTGTGTGTGTGTGTGTGTGTGTGTGTGTGATAAATCTGAGAGGAAGGAGCTAGAGGGAGAGGAGAAAGGGTGGAAATGATATAAATACAATGTACTTGTGTAAGAAATTTTCAAAAAAATATGAAAGGTTTATATGTCGACTCCTTTGCATATTATCAAGTCTGCTTCTGAACCAACAAACAGTGGCATGATTGCACATGCAGAAACAAAGTGAATAACCTCTTTGCAAGTTAACTCAATATCAGACTCAGCAAATATATTTTTATCCCTTATTTTCATAAAACAATACTTTCACCATCATAATAACAAATATCCTGATATTATTTTAAGATGTAATGAGCTAAAAAAAAAAAAAAAGCCCATATGGAAAGATGGCATTCCATAAACAGTGATTACACTGGCTTGATTCACTATAGTATATCACAACAGCCAAATATCAGACATTTAATTTCTCTGAGCATGTTCAAATCAAAGCACTGAATGCTAATTAGTAACAATGTATAAAGAACTATATCATACATTCACTGTACTTAGTGATACATATCACTTTATAAATACTTGTATTTGAGACTCAATATTCTAGTCCAGGTGAGGTATTGAAAAATATGCCTGCTGTGCTGGGCTCAAGGGCTGACTTTATCTGATGTTGTTATGGAATCACTGAAGACTATTAAGTGTTGGAGTGATGAGATCTGGCACAGGGAAAGACTCAGCCAGTGAGCTACAGAGGTGTGCAGGAAGAATAAGGAGAGTGTCTCCAAGGAAAGGAAGTCAGAAAGCTAAAGGTGAAGTGACAAAAGCAAAAGGTAAGTCCTATAATTCTGGAATTGAAAAGATCCATTGTATTGCTTATGTATCGAAAGGGTCTTTCAAGACTCAGCCAAGGCCAACTTCAGACTACAATGAGCTAAAGAGTAAACTAAAAGAAATGACAAATTATTTTATTAGAGATGTGAGGAAGAAGAGGAGAGAGATTGGGCAGTCACTTAATGAAGACGCAAAGTTAATTTTTTTCTCCCATCTTAAGGAGGTGAGTTCAGAAATGCTCAAATATATTTGAAAGGCTAAGGAGAACAAGCTTGAAGAAGTGTGAGGGAGAGGTGAGAGGTGATAGTTGAAAAGCTAAACAAGTGAGAGTTGGCAAAAGTGAGAGGAGATGGAGCCATTAGGCAAGCAGAGTTTGTGTTCCAACTAATAGGAAGGAAGTGAGTTGGAAGCAAATGAAACTTAGCATGGAGGGCTGCCAGCAAAAAGAACTCAGAGGGGGTCCAGCCAGCATCCCTGCTTCTCTGAAGGAGGGAGACAGGGCCATCAGATGAAAGTGAATGAATAGGAATGAAATGGAGCTGAGAATATGGGTTATTCTCAAAAGGTACAGATGCCCCAAATGAAGAACCAGATACTTCTTTCCTCTACCTTCTTTTCTATCATCTAAGCATCATGGAGTCACATCTAGAATCTGCAAAGTGATGCTCTCAGAAGGACCAATCTTAAACATCTGCACCTACCATATTGGGAGTATCATCATGCTCTCAGATGGACCAATCTTAAACATCTGCAACTATATTGGTAATATCATCATGATATCATTTTGTTTTGTCCTTTTACTATCTTTTTTATACCAGCTTCCTTTTATATGTTGTTCTCAACATTCTGTAACTTGGGGAAGGTTTTCCTTTTTCATATACCTAACTCAGCTGCCAGCTTCAATTGCTACCTAATTCCCCCTGGACTTTCTATTTGGGTTTACCATCCTGTCACAAGCACCTTTCTGTGACTAGGTTCCCCCTCCCCCTGATTTCAGTTTCATAGGAGGATTGGTTCTAAAGACTTTATTTTAAAGATCTAATCAAGGATAACATTCTTACATTTTTAACACTCCATTGCCCTCTACAGTAGATGAACATGAACAGCACCAAGTGTGGGAAAAGCAGCAAGATAATTGGTATGGAAAGACTTATCTAAACTGCAGTTTTCCTCACTAAGAAAACATCCATTGAGAGCAGTGAAATTTTATTGAATTCATAATTGAAATAAATAATTAAATTTCCATAATAGCAACATGGGAAACTGAAGTTTCTGGTCAAAGACGTAGCTATAACAGAAATTTCCCCAAATAAATTGCACTCAGAAATAAATAGTCATTGTATTCTGTTTCAAATTTACATAGTGATCTTTCTCTGAAAAAAATTAAAATATCTAAAGTAACAAAAAATGTTGTCTAGTTTTGCATACATGTCAAGAAAGGTAGAATAATGGGTGTTAGGAAGGTCAAGTGCCATTAATATTGTATCAAAGAGTTAAGTAACTGAAGTTCATTTCTCTAGGCATCCCTCTCTGTTCTGTATGTCTGGAATTTACAGGTGAGATCACAGAGTCTCCAAACTGAGATCTGATTCTCAGCTCAGGATCTCCATTGCTTAATACAGTCTTCCTTACCAGGACAATAACTGAAGAAAGACTCACATAGGGCCTGAGTGACAATGGAAGGTAGTCCCCAGTATAATAAGAACAAGCAGCAAACACACAGCCTTTGTTTAATGGTGCTCTGAAATAAGTCAGGGAATGTTACATACAATTTATCTGAAAAGATTAAACCTTACTATCCAACATGGTTCCATGGGGGCCATTCTCATTAAAACCACCATACTTTTCTAGAGTAAATTCAAGCATAAGTATTAAATTTTTAATATAAAAATAAAAACTACTTTTCCTGCACTTATGCTTTGTCCTTCATCTCAGAGATTTCCAGGTTAGTTTTAGAAACATAGACATCTAGAAAGAGGGAAAATACCTTTACTCAGAAGATAATTACACTTAGTCTTGTGATGTAAAGATCTTCATTGACAGGACCTGGAAAAGTACATGAAGTTAGAAACTTTCTCATGAGCAAATTTGGAGAAAATTCTATTAAAAAGAATCTAAAACACTGAGGTGTTTGGATGGGGTAGGGAGGGTACACAACACCCAGAAGGCTCTGTTTTTTATTTATTATTTTTTCTGAGACTGGGGAAAAGCAAATTGTTTTGTGCCAATTGTAATTCTTTGCACTGTGTGTGTTCACCCAGGGGAGAGACATGTCATGCTATAGGATGAGACTCAAGAGAGAAAAATACAAAATAATAAAATATGCAGAGGTAAGTCATCTGAGGAAAGACTACACACATGTTCTTGAAATTTGACCTTGTATAAGAAAATCAAAGAAATGTTTAGGGTCTGACATAAGCCTCATAACATGGAAGTGTATGTACAACATTTCATTGTTAACAGGAAAGCTGTTGGCAAAGCTAAGTGCTTTGTTTATACTCCTGAATCAAAATGCCAGAATCTGGGTAATTCACAAAAAACAGAAGGTAATTTCTCATCACCTTAGAGGCCGAAAATCTCAAGATCCAGGCCATACATCAACTGAGGACCTCCTGGTGTTTTCCTCTCTGCAGGATAGCAAAGTGGATTAGAACAGACAAAAGAAGACCTGCTGTGGGATGTCTTTCTTTATGCTGTGAATATGTGTTGATATGATTAGTTAATAAAGAAGCTACTCTGGCCTATAATGAGTCAAGTTATAGTCAGGTAGGAAATCCAAGAGAAAGACATGAAGAAGAAAGGGTGAGGTGAGAGAGACACCAGCCTGACACCCAAGGAGCAACATGCCAGCAGACTGGTAACACCACAGCCAGGTGGCAAAAAGATTAATGAAAATGGGTTGATTTGGGATGATAGAGCTTGTTAGCAAGAAGCTTGAGCCATTAGGTCAAACAGTTGTAAGTAATATAAGCCTCTGTGTGTTTACTTGGGTCTTAGTGGCTGCAAGACCAGGCAGGACACAGAGAAACCTTCCAGCTACAGAAGACCCAGTTCTACAAACTCATTTTATAACACAGCATTTCCTAGGGATATGACTAAATGCCTAATCACCTCAGATAGGATACCAATGATAGACCTAAGAAACAATTACTCCCAAGCCTACCATAGCAAATCAATGCAGTTTCCTGGAGTTACTGACAGAAGCACAGATGGAGTCACTTCCCAGATGGTGGGTAGCTTAAGGAAAGCTACATCACTGAAAAAGCCCACTTTAAGATGGGGCATGACTCTTGAAAACTGTATCCCTTGAGCTCTTGCCTTACTTGCAGGCAGCTCTACTGAGAGTCCTCTCTTTCCCAGAAGTTATTACTGGTGCCAAACCTCTGGAAAGACTTAAGAATGTTGAAACTTTCTGAACTTCTGGAGTCATGTAATCTCAGGGGTCTGCCTCTTGTCCCCAAGACAGAATGTCCCAGTTCAAGGAAAACAACACCACTTATGAGGACAGTTCACAAGAACACAAAGCCTAACTACTTAAATACTTCCCTAAAGGCTGACCCCCTCCTTATGCTGTTGTTTTGGCAGCTACATGAATTCCAGGTGACACATTTATAACATGACCATCTTGGAAAAGATGTTTTGCACAGAAACCCAAAAACCAGCTCCTGGAATGATGGCTCAGTGGCTAAAAGCATTTGCTGCTTTTGCAATGGACCCAAGTTTGGTTCCCAGAACCCATATTGGGTGACTCAAAAGCACATATAACTCTAGCTTTAGGGAATCAAAGACACTCTTCTGGCCTCCATGGGCACATACACACACACACACACACACACACACACACACACACACACACACACCTAATTAAAATTAAATGAATCACTTTTATGGGCTGGAGAGATGGTTAGTGATTAAGAACCCTTGATCCTCTTACAGAATGCACAAGTTTAGTTCCCAGCACCCACACAATGACTCAAAACTACCTACAACTCCAGTTCCAGGGGAGGGAATACCCCCTTCTGGCCTCCACAGGCATCAGACATGCAACTGGTGCACATACAGCAAAATATAGGTAAAAACTCATACCCATGCTCTAAAAATGAATAAATCTTAAAACTTTAAATATAAATATAAAAATATGTAATTAAAAAAAATATCCTAAGTATGTCTATGACTGTGGTTTTTGTGTAGTACACTTTGAGAGCTCCTGGTATAATGCTGTGGGAACATGACATGTGAATATAAAAGAACCACTGCTTGTGTACTTTTTATGGTTTGTAGTACATTTCCACTCATTCTTATGCATTTACTTCCCCCAAACACCCTATAAGGTCAGTACTTTAACATGCATTTCAAAGATGTAGAATCACAATCTTAGTAGGGTTAAATAACCTCCCCAAAGGCTCGTAAGTAATTATAGCAGAATCAGGAACAAGAACTTTAGACTTTAGCTTTAGATTCTTTGGTGTTTCCAGTAGGAGGGCAATAACTAAGCAGAAAAAAGAGGGGAGTGGGGTATACATAATAAACTTTCTAAGGAATTTAACTATGTTCTGAGGACAATCTCATTAATCACCCATGATTTCAGGAGTAGGCAGAGTTCCTGTATTTCTGTTTTGTGGCAGTTTTTCTTCCGTTTCTCTTCTCATTAGACCCCAAACAATATTTGCTGTTCTTTCAAGAATGCAGTCCACACAACTTGCATTAGCATTGTTGTCTGATACTTAGAGCCTACACTGAACATCCCCGGATGGCCTGAGCAAGAAATAGACACATTGATGTCTGTTGGTTGTCATTACCAATGACACTTACTTGCTGAAGAGATGCCACTTTAACCCACTGTCTTCAGTGGGAGTCAGAGCCTCTGTCTAGTGTCCAAAATTCTCCATGATGAGAGGAATATCTAGACCAAAATGTAAATAAATAAAGAACATAAAAAGACCTTTAGTAAGAACAGTGGTTGTGAGCTGGGGAGATGACTAAGTCAGCAAAATGCTTTCCTTAAAAGCATTAGGAACTTAGTTCAAATACACAGAATCCACACTGAAACAGTCTTGTTATATGGCACACATTTGTAACCCCAGAGCTGGGGATATGGATAGCAGACCCCTAGGGCCTGCTAGCCAGTCAGCCTAACTGCATCAGGTAAATGAGAGACCCTAGCTCAAAGCAGAAAGCAGATGGTACATGAGAAATCACACTAATGGTTATCTGCTGGCCTCCACACACATGTACACATGAATAAATGTACACACACACACACACACACACACACACACACACACACACACACACACAAGACCAAAAGCAAACTTCAGTCCTAGAATCAGAAAAAAGTTAAAGTTCTTAGAAAAATAAAATTCAAACAAAATTGGTCCAAAAATACTTGGGGACTCTTCATTTCTAAACCCATAGATCACAAAAACTAACAGGGCTGATGTGTCTGTACATTTGGACAAGCTGCTTTATGACTCTCCACCTAGTTTCCATCTTTCCAAACAAAGGATCATGATATTTATTCACCTGTTCACCTCATGAAATTATAATGAGAAAATAAAATCATGTGTTTGGACTCATGGAACACATGTTTCTCCATCCCTGAGTTCATCACTGAGATTAGCACTAAGACTGAGCTACAGCTGTGAGAAGTATGTCTTTTTTCTCTAGCGGAAATTAAATGTGTGAAAAACACTGCACACTAGGGCTTTAAAATGAGGAGCTGATAATAGTATTCTTTACTACAATTTTCCATGTAGACCATAACCTCAAAAAGACTGTATAATACCTCAGCACCTTCCAGTGTTTATATCTAAACAGGAGTCTGGATCTAGCTGAGAAGTTCTAAACCACAGGAATCATATTTCTTCTATTTAGTCTTCAGTGGAAGCAGATAGAAAGCATTCGCAGAATGTTCCAGAACATACTAGAAAATGCAGAGAAATCAGCAATATGGTCTTGAATCTGACCAATGACCTACTGTAGAAAACGATCATTTTTGAACAGCATTACTTTCTCTAAAATCTCAAACTTTGAAACATGAATTTAAAACATTAAGTTTTCTGGTCATAAAATGAAAGGCACAAGAAGTATAGCAGGCAAGACTCCAGGGGATGCTTATAATGCACAAACATGCATTACCCATACAAAGACATACACGTGCCACATACACACACACGTGTGCGTGCACACACACACACACATACACACACACACACACACACACACACACACACACACACACACACACATACACACACACAAATGAAATAGAAGGGTACTTCTTAGAAGCCCAGGGAGATATTCTGCTCACACACTTGGTGCCAAGTGCCAGGGAGATAGAGTCTACATTTTCAAACTTCAAAATTTCCTAATTCTGTTAATTAATCAATGAGGTGGTATATGAAAAAAAATCAGGTGTGATTCCAAATACTGCCCTGATGTATTATGAACATTCATGCACACCATATACACATAAATAGATACACAGGCATAGTGTACGCACGCACACACACACACACACAACATATACACATGCACAACCCAGATATACATACAACACACACACACACAGAAACACAACACATGTACATATATACAGGCACACATTCACACACCTCATTTCTAAAGTGTTTTTATTCAATGCAAGTAAGACCTTATATAGAACCTTAGGTGTGTCCTAAGAAATTTGAGGATATTAAATTGATCTTCAGTAGATTGATTTGTCAAGATTTTCTTTTCTTTTTCCTTTATGTATTACTCAATTCTCAAATGTAGAGAAAACATTGCTGTCTAGACATCTACAAATAAAATGCAGGATTTACAAATGTGAAACTGATTGCTTTGCTGCCAGTGGACCTCACTTCACATTATTGACTCCTCAGCAATCAGGGCTCGAATCTCTAAGGGAGAGTGGGAGAGAAGAGAATGGAGGCAGAGAACAGTGTCCAGCTTTGCTTTTAACTGCCCCTATTTGGCAACTGTTAGAGGTAGTTTGTCTGTAACACTTGGTGTTTCTAACATGGAGAGGGATAAAAGATGTCTACCTGCTCTGAATTACTATAGTGTAAGAGGACAGGCACAAGGGATGTCTACTTGGTTAGTGGTCAGAGAAAGCACTTTTGATGCTTCAGTATTTACTGCACAAAAGTTCAAAAAGTCTCATTTCTGTGGACCTTAATTGCTATTGAGGGGTAGGAGAATTTAAAATCTATAAGTATGTAGATTTCTAACTAAAAATTGAAAGTTATCAGGATAATAGCCTATGTCCATAGTTTTGTTGCCGCTACTCTGACTGTGTTTATGCTCATGGCAGCAGTCACAGCACCAGCACTCGCAACGTGAGTTGTGATGCTTGTGGCCCTCCTCAGCATATAAGTACGTATGCTGTCAACAGCGATTCTTGCTTCCTGTCTGTGTCTCTCTGGTGAAGAGCATTGAACATCTTGGTGAAGGTGTCTTTGTAAACCTTTAAACCAGGTTAAACATTCTGTATAGCTTTTTAAAAATTGCTCCTTAAGAATTATTCCAGAGACAGGCTGGTATGAGTTTGAGGTTATCTTTCTCTGTGTCTCTCTTTTCTGGGTCCTTTTCTGGTGCTATAAGAGACACTAGGCATCTTATAAAGAATAGATTTGCTTCATATAGTTCTGAAGGCCAGAAATTCCAAAAATATGTTGTTAGCACCTGGTAAGGACCTTCTCATTCCACCAGAATCTGGCAGAGAATATCACATGGAAGGATGCATGAACATGAAATGTAGAAATAAGGCTTCCTTCAGGAGATTTTAGGACTGTGAACATCTACTTCTGGACTCTCTCTGACAAATCTGTGCATTTTAATTATCTATATGTTCAAATTCCTCAGTACCTTATTCTCTGGTGTTCTCAATATTTCATTCTCTCCCCACCCCATATTTTCTATTCTATTTTTAATTCTTTGTTTGTTGGAATAATTAATTCTAATTTGCAATCCATAAGCAGATTTCTTGGGCTAGTCCATCATTTCAAGTTCCTCATATAGGTATTTATTATTTTTGGTTGCAGAATTTCTATGTGGTTCTTCCTGGTTTCAAGTTAAGCATATTCTATTCATTTATTCCCTTAAATCCTGGAATACAGTAACATACTCTGACTTGATAATCATCACATTCAACTGATTTCTGTTATTATCATTGTTGCCACTAGTTCTCATTAATTCTTTTGTTTGGTTTTGAGACAGGATTTCTTTGTGTAGCCTTGGCTGTTCTAGAACTAACTCTGTAGACCGGGCTGGCCTCAGACTCACAGAGATTTGCCTACCTCTGCATCCCAGTTGCTGGAATTAAAGGCATGCACCACCACCGCTCAGCCCTTAATGTTTTCTTAAAACCATTTTATTAGGAGTATTTTGACTTTTTTGAGTGATTAATTTTTAAAACTGTAGAAATAGTTTGGATCATTTTGTCCATCCTCCAAACATATACATTTCTGTTTTCAAGATACTCAAAGATCTATACCAGGAGTCAGATTAGTCAAGGCTGGGCTACAATCCTTTCCAAAGGCTAGCTTCCTTTGACCATTTTTCCCCTTAAGTACATCCCTTTAAAGGCTCAATTCAGACAAGCTCACCAGAGCTCAGGCAATAAGCCTAGATTGCATGCTTTCTCAAGTTAGCCCAGTGACACTGTTGGTTGAGCTGCATTCTCTCACTGCCCAGTAGACATTACTTTTGGCTATGGATTGGGTAGTTCAAATGCTGGTGTTATTACCTGAGAAATGCACAGATTGAAGGGACACTAGCCCACTCAAACACATGCCTTTGGCAGGCCTTGCCATTCTTCCATCCCCTCTGTCTTGCTAAAAATCTGTTGGATTACATTGCTAAAACTAGCCACCAAGGTCTCTTCCCTTATTTGGCCACTTGTTCCACCTGAGGCTGACTGCCAAGGTCCCAGCTATTAAAGTATTGAAGTTCAACAATCACCTTTGGCTACCCTAATTAACATGCCCAGTTAAAACTAAATACCTCATTCTAACATGGGGTTTCCCTCTTTATCTTTATAAACTACTCTGCTGTGTACTATATCTGTCTCCCCTCTGTCCAGAGTCCTTTGTCCCTCAGAGACACATACCCTTTCCCTTCTCACTCATCCCCTATCTCCTTTACCACCACATCCTAGCCTGTTCTAACACAGACCTTCCTTTTCCCCCTCTTAAAAATTACACCTGCAGCCCAGTTTCCGGCCATTTGGTGGGGCCCTGCAGGAAGGATCCCCTTTTCCAAGACTGTAGGCAGACCCTGCAGTCTCCACACCCTGTCCCCACACCCATTTGCCCCAGACACCAGCCACTTCCTGAGACTCAGAGACCAGCCCACAGCTTCCATCCTGCCCTGGAACTCACACCTGGAACAGAGGTGAGTGCCTGGGGGCACTCCCAGAGAGGCCTGCACCTGGGTCCCAGCCCTGGGCACCAACCACTCTGGGGAAGACCTGTCCAACTGGGCCCCAGGTTCTGGCCATAGGGCAGGACCCCCATCCCCACTGGGAAGGTTCCCCCTCTTCAAGACCCTCTGGTGAACCCTATAACATCCACGCCCTGCCCCACACCCATCTGCCAGAGACCCCAGCAACATCCTGAAACTTAGAAACCAGCCCCCAGCTTCCATCCAGCCCAGGAACTCCCATCTTGACCAAAGAGACCCTCTGGTGGACACTACAACCTCAACACCTTGCCCCCATGCCCATCTGCCAGAGACCCCAGCCACTTCTGGAGACTTAGAAACCAACAACAAGCATTCCATCCTGCCCTGGAACTCCCATCTGGACCAGAGTTTCCATCCTGTCCCGGAACTCCCATCTGGACAAGATAAGGAGACCCCAGGGACTTCCTGAGACTCAGAGTCCAGCCCCCAGCTCCTATCCGGCCAGCACTTTCATCTTGACCAGAGCTCCCATCCAGCCCAGAGCTTCCATATGGACAAGAGAGAGGCTCCCTAAATCTGTCAGCTCTGCTGGACCAACTACACTGATAAGACCAAGAACAAATCCACAAGGAGATGGGCAGACATCAAGGCAGAAGTACATACAACAAAATAAAGAGCAATACAGCATCACCAGAACCTAGCCCTTCTCCAACAGCTAGACCTGAACATCACAGAATGGAAGAAGCAGAAGAAAACAACCTTATAAGTAACATCATGAAGAGGCTAGAGCCTTATATAGAAGAAATCAAAAATAAAGTGGAGGAACAGACAAACAAAAAGTGTAAAGAATGCTATAAAAAACTAGAGGAAAGGACAATTAAAGCAGAAGAAAACAATAAGTCCCTGAAAGAAAATCATGAAAAAGCAATGAAGCAGACAAGGGAAATAGTCCAAGACCTGAAGAGGGAAATAGAAAAAAATAAAGAAGACACTAGCAGAAGGAATGCTGGAAATAGAAAATCTGAGTAAATGAACAGGAACTTCAGATTCAAGTATAACCAACAAAATGCAAGAGATGGAAGAGAGGATCTCTGGTGTTGAAGATACGGTAGAAGAAATAGATTCATCAGTCAAAGAAAACACTAAAACCAACAAAGTCATGAACCAAAATGTCCAAGAAATCTGGGACACTATGAAAAGACCAAAACCTACGAATAATAGGGATAGAGGAAGGAGAAAAATACCAACTCAAAGGCACAGAAAATATATTTAACAAGATCATAGAAGAAAACTTTCCCAACTTAAAGAAGGAAATGCCTATGAAGATACAAGAAGCCTATAGAACACCAAACAGACTAGACCCCGAAAAAAAGTCCCCTTGCCACATAATAATTAAACAACTAAAAGTACAGAATAAAGAAAGAATATTAAGGGCAGCAAAGGAAAAAGGCCAAGTGACTTATACAGGCAAACCCATCAGAATAACACCTGATTTCTCAATGGAGACTTTGAAAGCCAGAAGGACCTGGACAGATATAATGCAGACACTAAGAGACCATGGATGCCAGCCTAGACTAATATACTCAGCAAAACTTCCAATCATCATAGATGGAGTGAACAAGACCTTCCAAGACAAAATCAGATTTAAACAATACTTATCCACAAACAAATCCCTACAGAAAGCACTAGAAGGAGAATTCCAACCTAAGGAAGTCAGATACACCCATGAAAACACAGGCAATAGATAACACCTCAGCAGTAAACCCCAAAGAAGAGAAGTACACACACACTACCACCAAAAAAATAAAAATAACCAAGATGAAGTCTCAATTCTGGACATTTATGCCCCAAACACAAGGGCACCCACATATGTAAAAGAAACATTACTAAAAATGGCAATGCCCAGCTTGCTTGGCCGCCTGGCACAGTTTTTTAACCCATGGAAGCCTGTCCTGAAACCCAACAAGCCTCCAATCCTAGCTAACCGCGCTGGGAACAGAGAAGCGCTAGGCGACCTGTATCATGGAGATGTCAATAATGATGGCTTGTTGGAAGCAGAATGAATTCTGCGATGAGGCATGCAGAAAAGAGATCCAAGACTTATTTGATTGTTCATCCAGGGCTCAGGAAGCTGGAAAGATGAGATCAATCCAGGAGACTCCAGAGCAGTCTGAGAGTTTACCCCCTCACAAGATGACCAGGTTGTTACAGAGATTTCCCAACAAATCTCACCTCAGCTGAAAATGGAGAAACATTTTCAATGAAGTATCATTTTTGTATCCTATACAGAGGCATGTTAGGGATGTTTGCATTTGAACTACCATGCATTTTTGAAGAGCAAAATGAGAAAAAACACTTAATTTTGCTCTTGTGAATGAATCATGTTCTAGATGCTATCTTGTAATAAAACCCTCTGAAAAAGAAAAAAAATAAATATTACTAAAGCTTAAATTAAATTAAAGATTTCCTAGAATTCAATGAAAATGAATGTACAACATACCCAAACTTATGGGACACCATAAAAGCAGTGCTAAGAGGAAAATTCATAGCTCTAAATGCCACATAAAGAGTTGGAGAAATCTCACACTAGTGACTTAACAGCACAACTGAAAGCTCTAGAACAAGAAGAAGCAAACTCACCAAGGAGAAACAGACACCAGGAAATAATCAAATTGAGGTTTGAAATCAATAAAATAGAAACAAAGAGAACAATACAAAGAATCAATGAAACAAAGAGTTGGTTCTTTGAGAAAATCAACAAGATAAGCTCTTATCCAAGTTAACCAAAAAGCAGAGAAAGCATCCAAATAAACAAAATCAGAAATGAAAAGGGGGACATAACAACAGACAATGAAGAAATCCAGAGAATCATCAGGTCATACTTAAAAACTTGTACTCCACAAAATTGGAAAATTTGAACGAAATGGACAAATTTTGGGATAGGTACCCCATACCAATTTTTTTTCCAGAGCTGAGAACCAAACCCAGGGCCTTGCGCTTGCTTGGCAAGCGCTCTACCACTGAGCTAAATCCCCAACCCCCCATACCAAATTTAAATCAAGACCAGATAAACTATTTAAATAGACCAATAACCCCTAAGGAAATAGAAATGGTCATTAAGTCTCCAAAACAAAAAAAAGCCCAGGACCAGATGGTTTCAGCACAGAATTCTATCAGATTTTCAAAGAAGAGTTAATGCCAATACTCTTCAAATTGTTCCACACCACAGAAACAGAAGGAACTTTACCAAATTCTTTTTATGAGGCTACAGCTACCCTGAATTTCAAACCACATAAAGATGCAACAAAGAAAGAGAATTACAGACCAATCTCCCTCATGAACACTGATGCAAAAATACTCAATAAAGTACTGGCAAACTGAATCCAGGAACACATCAAAAAAATATCCACCATGGCCAAGTAGGCTTTATCCCAATGATACAAGGATGGTTCAACATATGAAAATCTGTCAATGTAATACAACATATAAACAAACTAAAAGAAAAAAAAACTACATGAACACCTCATTGGATGCTGAAAAAGCCTTTGACAAAATCCAACACCCCTTCATGATAAAGGTTCTAGAGAGATCAGGAATACAAGGAACATTCCTAAACATAATAAAGGCAATTTACAGCAAGCCGACAGCCAACATAAAATTAAATGGAGAGAAACTCAAAACAATTCCACTAAAATCAGGAAAAAGACAAGACTGTCCACTCTCCCCGTACTTATTCAATATAGTACTTGAAGTTCTAACTAGAGCAATAGGACAACAAAAATAGATCAAAGAGATACAAATTGGAAAGGAAGAAGTCACACTTTCATTATTTGCAGATGATATGATGCTATACATAAGTGACCCCAAAAATTCTACCAGGGAACTCCTACAGCTGATAAACACATTCAGTAAGATGGCAGGATACAAGATTAACCCACCCCAAAAATCAGTTGCCCTCCTATATACAAATGAAAAATGGGCTGAGAAAGAAATCAGAGAAACATAACCCTTTACAACAGCCACAAATAATATAAAATATCTGGAGGTAACTCTAACTAAGCAAGTGAAAGACCTATATGATAAGAACCTTAAGTCTCTGAAGAAAGAAAGTGAAGAAGATATCAGAAAATGGAAAGATCTCCCATGCTCATGGACAGGTAGAATCAACATAGTAAAACTGTCAATCTTACCAAAAGCAATATATAAATTCTATGCAACCCCCATCAAAATCCCCATACAATTATTCACAGACCTTGAAAGAAAAATACTCAACTTTATATGTAAAAACAAAAATCCCAAAATAGCTAAAACAATCCTTTACAATAAAGCAACTTCTGGAGACATCATCAACCCTGACTTCAAGCTATACTATGGAGCTATAGTTATAAACAGCTTAGTATTGACATAAAATCCAACATATGGACAAATGGAAATGAATTAATCCACACACCTATCAAAACTTGATTTTTGACAAAGAATCCAAAACTTTACAATAGAAAAAAGAAAGCATCTTCAACAAATGATGCTGGCATAACTGGTTGTTAACAAGTAGAAGCTTGCAAATAGATCCATATCTGTCACTGTGCACAAGACTGAAGTCCAAAAGGATCAAAGACCTCAACATAAATCCAGTTACACTGAACTTGATAGAAGAGAAAATAGGAAATAACCTATAATGAAATGGCACAGGAGACCACTTCCTAAATATAACACCAGCAACACAGACAGTGAGAACAATAATCAATAAATGAGGCCTGAAACTAAGAAGCTTCTGTAAGGCAAAGGACATAGTAAATAAGATAAAAATTGCAGCCTACAGAATGGGAAAAGATCTTCACCAACCCCACATCTGACAGAGGGCTGATCTCCAAAATATATAAAGAACTCAAGAAATTAGACAACAAAATACCAAATTATCCAATTAAAATGCTATACATAATTTAACTATGTTAAAGTTAAAACTTTCCTTTTTTGATTAGGCAGAAAAGGGGAAGTTCTATGGGATATCTTTCTGTAGGCTGTGAATATATGCTGTTCCCATTGGTTAGTAAATGAAGCTGTTTTGGTCTATGACATAAAGCCTACAGCCAGACAGGAAATCCAAGGGAGATACAAAGAGAAGAAGGGCAGAATGAGAGAGATGCCAAACGGCAGTCTAAGGAACATGTAATCAGACAAAGGCAAAACCTTGGAACATGTGGCAAGACACAGATAAATAAGAATGGGTTAATTTAAGATGAAAGAGCTAGCTGGTGGCAAAAAGCCTGCCATAAGCTATACAGTTGGTAATTAATATAAGCCTCTGAATGATTATTTTATAAGTGGCTATAGGACCACAGGGCCAAGTAGGACCAGAGAAACTTCTACACACCAACCCCACATCTGACAGAGGGCTGATTTCCAAAATTTATAAAGAACTCAGGAAACAAGACATCAAAATACTAAATGATCCAATTATAAAATTGGCTACAGATCTAAACAGAGAATTCTCAACAGAAGAATCACAGATGTCTGATTAAGGAATTGCTCAACATTCTTAGTCATCAGGAAAATGCAAATAAAAATGACACTGAGATACCATCTTACACCTGTCAGAATGGCTAAGATCAAAAACACTGATAACAGCTTATGTTGAAGAGGATGTGGAGCAAGGGGAACACTCTTCCACTGTTGGAGTGCAAACTTACATAGCCACTTTGGAAATCAGTATGGCAGTTTCTCAGGAAATTGGTAGTCAGTCTACCTCAGGATCCAGCAATAACACACTTGGGCATATACCCAAGGAATGCTCAATTATATCACAAGAACACATGCTCATCTGTGTTCGTAATAGCCAGAACCTGGAAACAACCTAGATGTCCCTCAACTGAAGAGTAGATAAAGAAAATGTGGCAAATATACACAGTGAAATACTACTCAGCAGTAAAAACAATGACATCATGAACTTTGTAGGCAAATGGATGCAACTAGAAAATATCATCTTGAGTGAGGTAACCCAGACTCAGAAAGACAAATATGGTATGTAGGCATTCATAAGTAGATACTAGATGAAAAGCAAATGATAACCAGACTACAACCCACAGCTCCAGAGAAGCTAGCTAACAAGAATCCTAAGAGTGATGTATGGATTGCCCTGGGAAGAAGAAATAGATGAGATCTCCTTGAGCAAACTGGGGGTGAGGGGAGTCAATGGAAGGTAGGGGATGGGGGATAAGAACAGGTGGGAATGGCATGGAAAGGCTAGGGTAGGGATGGTGTGGGAGAGCAATAAAAGAGATAACTTCATATAAGGAGACATTATGGGGTATTGAAGAAACAGATTGCTATGGAAGTTCCCAGGAATCCAAAAGAACAACTCCAGATTAGACTACTAGCAATAGTGGAGAGGGTACCTGAACTGGCCACCCCAGTAATCAGATTAGTAAATATCCCAATGGTCATCCAGTAACTGATGGAAGCAGGTGCAGAGATCCACAGCCAAGCACCAGGCTGAGCTCCAGAAGTTCAGTTGAAGAGAGGGAATTGGGATTCTGTGAACAAGGGGGATCAAGATCATGATGGGCAAATCTACAGAGACAACTGAACCAAGGTCATATAAACTCATGAACTTAAGATCAATAGCTATGGAACCTGCATGAGACTGGACTAGGCCCTCTACATATGGGAGGCAGTTGTGTAGCTTGGTCTGTTTGAGAGGCCCCTGGCAGTGGAATCAGGATCTATCTTTGGTGCATCAGTTCATTTTTGAGCTCATCACCTATAGTGGGATGTCTTGCTCAGCTTTGATGCAGGAGTGGGGGGGAGGGGGGCTTGGTCATGCCTCAATTAAAAGTACCAGACTTTACAGACACCTCATGGAAGGCCTTACCCTTTTGGAAGAGCAGGGATTGGGGGAAGCTGGAAGCAATCAGGAGGATGGCTGAGAGGAGGCTTTGTGGTTGGTACATAAAATGATTTTTAAAAATTTAAATAGAAAAATAGATGTTTATATAAGTGAAGTCACCCATACAATACACCCAGAGGCTTGGAAGGAATGAAGGAAGTCGATGAGTGCTCCAGACTGTCAGTGATGGTATACACTAAAATTTTGATTAGTCTATTGGGTGAAACTGAGGTTGTATGTGGGCATGGCAGAGGAAGGCATGGGTCTTTCTTAGAAGAACCTGCCTTATCCTTGGTTATCTCCTCTCCCCAGCAGCATCCTGGCTTCTGCAAGAGGAACAGCTGTGTTTACCACATGCTCCCTGTCATGAGGCTCTGTGACCATAGTCCAGCCACCAAGTGGCATGGCTGAAGCCTGAATCAAAATTAAGCTATTCCTCCTTTAAATTGTTTGGCTCATGATTTTTGACACAGTGACAAAAAGTAAGCATTCCATTTGTCTTAAATTGTCTTCACATTGTTATAAAATTAGTATGTAACATCTATGATAAAATTATTCAATATGATTGTAGTGTGTTTTTGTGTATGTATGTGTATGTGTGTGTGTGTGTTTGTGTACATGCATCCTCATGTATGTGCAGATTAAAATGCACATATGTGTGGAAGTCAGAGAATGGCTTCAGACATCATCTTCAAGAACATCATCTCCCTTGAGACAGAGGGTCTCTTGGGTCTGAAGCTCAGCCACTAGTTTAAACTGAGTGGTCAGCATTTATAGGAATCCTTGTGACTCCACAACTATGAGGTTACAAGTTTGTGCCACCACATTCTTGTCTTTACATAGTTTCAAAGGATCAAAGTCTAATTCTCACACTCCTAATGCAAATGAACCATCTCCTTTCCTCTGGCTTTCAATGTTCCCCTACTCTGAAATATCAATTAGAAAACTAGTAGACTTACAGTTTCTATACCTATGAAAGCATTCTGAAGAATAAATTTAATAATATAACACCTAATGCTAGCTAAACCAAATTGCATCATGTGAGAATAAGACAATAGCAAAATCTCCTTTAAGTATGGTCTTCCTCTAAATTGCCACATCCAGAAACAAAGATGAGAAACAGTACTAATCTGTCATCAACAGACACATGCTCAGCCGAGTGACAGTATTTTATGTCTATTTACATAATGTCCTATGAGGAGGCTGTGTTTGTGTTTGCTTTTTGAGGTGATTTCAAATACTATTAATCTCCTTACATGTCTTAAGTTGTAAGGTAATGAAGTCTTGTGGGTGTAAGAGGAAGCAGGTTAAGATTGTATAATGTTTTCCTGATGAGTAAACGAATTTATGAATATTCTTTCAGAGCCTTTTACAATGAAAGAACAATAGTGGGTTGACTCAATACAAGAAAATGAGCTATAGAATGACAAAATTAATAGAATGCGAGAGAAAGATAAGATATGGGTCCTGGAATATGGAAAGTATGGGAGAGAAAATACAAGCCAGGTAAAGTGACATTTGGGCACAAGCTATGAAATTCTCCTGCATGTAGGAAAAATGAAAAAAGAATACCACAAAAACACAGGTAAAACCATAGGAAGTAACTATGAAATCTGTAGATGTAACTGTCTTGTTAAATAAGAAACACAGAACCAATTGCAGAGTTAAAAACCAAGAGGTCAGAGCAAGAGCGGAAAACCTTACCCTTCACTGCAAGAGACCTACTTCTGTGTGTCCTGTCTTTTTAATAGACTTTCTGTTCTGTTTTCTCATTGGTTGTAAACCCAGCCACATGACCTCCTCGTCACTGCTTGTTTGTACAGACCTCCAGGTCTTCTATGGTTGGTATTGAGATTAAAGGTGTGTGTCTGCCATGCTGGCTGTGTCCTTGAACACACAGAGATCTACCTAGCTCTGCCTCCCAAGTGCTGGGATTAAAGGCATGCACCACTACTGCCCAGCTTCTGCTCTGGCTTGCTCTGACCTCAAGGCAACTTTATTGACATACAAATAAAATCACATTTCAAAACAAATAAAATATCACTATACCCATCTTCAAAGATGCCTAGACTTTGTCATTGATTTCAAGCACTAGATTTTGGAGAAATGGCGGTAACACATCTTGAAGTGATAATGAGCAGGGAAGACACATTTTTACAGACAAGACAAGCAAATGAGTTTAATTGCAGTCAATCACAGAATGAATTTTGAGGGAAGGTCAGGAGAAGCTTTCTTGTGGGTAGTCTGAAATAAAGGGCTGGAGCTTGGTGGACAAATCTGGTGAAAGACTAGTTGGAAGTATTTGGTTTACAAATAAGGATTTAAAGTAGAAATGACTGAGAGAAGCTTCTAAAAATGCTTGGGACAAGAATAACAAGAATTTAAGTTTGCACAGTTCCTTTGCTGAAAGTCTGGAGTATATAGAAGAATTGAAGAAGGAAAAAGTGACGCAAGAGCAACTTGATCTAGCTACCAAGAAAGGAAGAAGAAGAGCTGAAGGTGTCTCCAAAATCAGTAAAATGCTGTGAGTCATTTAGTCTGTGTTAACCTGACTGCACTTGGAATCACCTAGGAGAAACACCTCCAGGTATATTACTGTGAGTGAAGGCCCATCCTGAGTGAATAAAAGGAAAAAAAAAAACACCAGTGCAACCTGTTCTCTGCTTTCTTACACTCCAAGATGGATATGAGGAGTCCTAGCTCCATGTTCCTGCCGCCCTCTATGCCCTCCACCATGCCTCCCAGTCACCATGCAGTTGGCCTTCTTTAACAAAGGATAAAACAAAATCCTTCTTCTCCTGAATTGCTTTTTGTCATACCAATGAGAAAGTAACTAATGAGCTGGGTGGTGGTGGTACACACCTTTAATACCAGTACTCAGGAGGCAAAGGTAGCCAATCTCTGTGAATTTGAGGCCAACCTGGTCTACAGAGTGAGTTCTAGGACAGCCAGCATTATTTCACAGAGAAACTTTATCTCAGAAAGGAAGAAAAAAAGAAAAAGTAACTAATGTAACTCAAAACTTCAAGGGGTAAAAAAGACAAAGGAAAAAACATTAAATTTGGTTGGAAGGGTACTATAGTAACATTGAAAAAAATTGGAAAGGCTGGTTTGAATTTAGCAACAGAAGCAGAGGCAAAAGGTACTGCAGTTAGAGCCTAGAGTCTGACTGTCAAGAGAATGATATTAAGGAACACAATGACCAGAAAGTAGCTAGAACTTAATTTTCATTTGGATAGAGAAATTGGACTTTTCACATATACACACACAGAGCAAAAAATAAAGTGGATCAGTAACAAAATGAAGAAGAAGAAGTGCAAGTCATCTTCAACCATGGAGAGAGTCTCAGGTCAATCTGGGCTCCACGAGACCGTATCTCAAACCAACAAAGACAGAAAGAAGAGGTAGAAATATCTGAAAAAAGGCAGATGGGTATCATGAAAATAATGACCCAAGCAAAAGGGTCACTGAGCCATGAAAATGTGGGCACAAAAATGGTAAAAGGGAAATACTCTGATAAGTAAAGTTACTGCTAGGAATAAGAAGAAAGAAAAAATGGAGGATAAAACCGAAAATGTTATTTAAAAGTCCATCAAGTAAAACACATGACATTTAATGACAGTGACTCTTTAAGAATCAAATTTATGTTTGTTTCAAACAGGGAAAGAAGTAAAAGTATGATATATGAGACACAGAGAAACCTGTAACAGGCCTGAATGTAAAGACCCAGGTGGCAAGGGAATAGTGAGGGTGAGGAGTGGCAAATGGCCCATCCAGGGAGGGTACCAGGCCAGCACTGGCAGTCACATCTACTTAGGCCCTTAGGAGCAGCTTCTTTGAGAGCCATGTCACCTGCCCAGCAGTGCCACTCTTACTTGCCAGCTTCTTTACCTTCTCATTCACACATTAATTTGTCTTGTTGACAATAATTAAATAAAACCAAATCCTGGCACAACTAGTTGGATGTAAGTATTTTTAAACCTCTCTGGCAGGACTTAAAGTGGGCTAACCACTTACATAAAATCAGGAAATCAACTAATGTCTTTCTGAGTCTTTGAAAATTAATAAGAAATGGGGCTAGAGATGGCTCAGAGGTTAAGAGCACCAACTGCTCTTCCAGAGGTCCTGAGTTCAATTCCCAGCAACCACATGGTGGCTCACAACAATCTGTAATGAGATCTGGTGCCCTCTTCTGTATATATAATAAATAAATCTTTTAAAAATAAAAAAAGAAAATTAACAAGAAATGAAATTTTTATGCTGGGCGGTGGTGGCACATGCCTTTAATCCTAGCACTTGAGAGGTAGAGACAGGTGAATCTCTATGAGTTTGAGGCTAGTCGGGTCTACAGAGTGAATTCCATGATACCTAGGGATGCACAGTGAAACCCTGTCTCAAAAAATCAAAAGGGAAAAAAAAAGGACTGAAATTGTTTAGAGAAGTGTTATCTTTCACACCATCCATTTATAATATGTAAGTATAATATATACCTAATAAAGTACCAAAAAACATCTTTGTAAAGGCAGAGCCAATGCCTCTAATTCTAACATACTAAAGGAAAGTTTTATTTTCCATAAATATAAATAAAATCATTGATTTGCAATTTCTAAGATTTTTTGTAGTAAAGTCTTACCAATTCATTTATATTTCATTCAACAGCATTTTATAATCTACTAGAAATTACACTACATACATAAGATAAAACTGATTGACAACAGGCAACACCTAGTGTCACAGAGATTAGAGTCAAATAAGTATCAAATTATTTGTTTAAAAAAAGGTATTTCATAGGAAAGAAAAATGTGAGGCTTTGATAGTTAATCAGTCAAACAACCCTCCCAGGACAATTGATTACAATGATAACACAATCTGAACTTGCTGGGGAGATGGGTGAAGGTTTCCCAGAAAGGAGCAAATTTGAGTGTTGAAAAGGTCTTGACTGAAAGAGGAAGAGGTCAGAAAAATCACCAGAAAGACTCTTTCATTAAGGAATATCAAAACATATTGTCAACTTTGTTTTCTCATAATTTTCATCCTTAGTCAAGGAGTAAATTCTTCATACCACTAAATCCAGGGAATATCTCCTACTGTAAACTACAAAGGATGATGTTCTCAGAGACTCCTCAAGGAAGAATACCATCCTGTTCATACATTAAGTCATCAGTTTTAAACATTTTGAATTATATTGTGTTTTAAAAGAAAACAAGAACATAATTTTCTCAAGTTTATGAATGACAGCTCAGAGCTAGAAAAGTAATGAACAACCTAGACAGATAATATAGTTCTTTTGATCAGGGAAGGCTAGATCATGAGTTACACTTCTTCATAAAGGGGAAGGTAATCCAGAAAATCCATAGAGTCTGCTTTAAGAGCAAAGAAATTTATTTGAGAAAGAAAAATTCACAAGACAAAACAGATGAGTTTGTCACGGGATCCTGGAAGGATGAGGCATGGTCCCACACTATTCTTCTACCTGGAATTTGCTTGGTCTGTTCCAACATCCAAAACCATGAGGAAGTGAACAAGGAGACACTTACGTGCATCCCAGGGCTTAAGGGTCCCCAACAGCCATGAATTCAAGGTCATAGGAAGGTTTAGCAGTTGCCTGTTGCCTCACTAGGGGTAGTGCTTCAAGGTCATAGCTGGAACAGCTACCCACTACAGGAAGGGGAGCATCCTGGACTAACTTGTATTGAGTCTGCTTCTTTCTTAAAGCAGCTATTCCTGGTTTGTGATCTGCATCTGCTTTTGTCTATATAACCACCTATGCAATGCAAGAAAAAGGAATCCAAGGGTATAAAAGAAAAAAATGTAATGGGTGGGGAACCACATTATTTTTCCAACATGCAAATCCCTGAATTATTTGTCCCTCAAGAAAAAGGCCCAGTATACTGACATACCATCATGATGTGCTTTGCAGTAGCCTTGTCAGTAACTCACTATCTATTCAGCTTCAGTCCTGTTTTGATGGGTAAAAAAAAAAAAAATTAAACAAAGAAAACAGTGAATCAAACTAGTCTTCCTTCAAAAACAGACCATTGAAAATCAATCAAATTCAATTGCCAAAATGCTATTATAGTGCCTACTTTTCTTTTACATTTTTATTAGTTTACATAAACCTGTTCAGAATGTACTGCTGTCTACATTCTAACTTATAAATTTGGCTGTGTGGAGTCTGTTTTCTACAGGTGGACAGCAAAAGAAAGCCATATTGCCCAGGACACTTGTTCCTCTGAATTCTTAAATATATGTAAATAAGGAGTAGTGATGTTGCTCCTATTCCAAGACCTCCATTGAGTGTAATGAAAAGTTACAGCCTTAGAGACCAGAATGAAGTATGTCTCAGAGTTCTTGTTTGCTCCTTATCTTTCCTGTGGCTATCATTTGTGGTGAGATATTTCCCCCTCATTAATATCCCACACTCCATGCTTATACTCATTACAGTAAATATCTTGTCTAGCAGGAGGAATCATCAGAGAGCTTCATTCCCTGTGAGTATCAAACAACTGTTACTCCACTAAATGAGCTGTCATTAGCAGTTAGATGTCACTCCAGCCTTCTAGAAATTAAAGAAACCTAACTTGGAAGGAAAGGTGATTAAAACATCTATGAGTAGAGACTGGAGGCTCCTGAGACCCCCATACTCACTCTTCTATTCTAAAATGTAGTGCAGTCTTTCAATCCAGGAGGGATTTGACTCTGAATAGAATGACCTAAATGGCCTAATGTGACCTCTGAAATCCAGCAGAGGATTGTAACAAAAGGAAGAATATCCTCTCTTCCCAGTTGGCTTTTTTAGAAAGTGCCATTGCCAAGACTGTACCAGAAACAGGAACTACTGATAAAGTCTGGTGAGTAGCAAATATAAGATAGTAAAAATGTCCTTTATCTGGATTAGAATGTTTATGAGATGAGACTATGCAGCTTACTTATTCTTCCTTGGCAGTTACTGTTACTGTTAATTCTTTCTCTAGTTTCAAATCCTACTACAGGGATGGATTTTTTCAGCCCAGATACTTACTGCTATTTTTCTCAACTTTCCTCTTTAATTTCATGGGCACTATACTCTTTTCTCAGGCCAAATTTGTGTTTTGATCACTTGCAGGCTCTAGGTTCAATTTTTAGTACAGCAAACCCCCAAAACACAAATAAAAGCATTTCAGACAAAATAAATTCAAAATGGGGCTAGGGGCACTGCATTTAAATTCAGGTTTCAGAATGGCAGAATTAAAAGAATATCTGCAGAGCAGGGCCAGTGACTGTACTAAGTATTGTTTCTTACAATATCACATTCACACTGTCATACTATCTTGCCTGAGCTCTGTGTCTACAGAATCAGCTTTCCAGCACAAACCACCACACTGACCAAATATCTCTACTTACCAAAGTCATAATAAACCATGGCTTTCACCTTTTCCATGTTTTACATCTTCAATACACAGCATTTAAAGAACTATTCTCTATTTCTGCAAAGTTCAGTCTGAGCATTAAGTCGATATTAATATCAAGAGACTGATTTAGGTGTGATTTAAATCTAGGTAGTTAAGATCTCAAACAATCCAGATTCAAATCCAGATTCTTATGCTAACAAAGGCTAGCAATCAATAAACAGCTCATTCCTTTTTCTGTAGATGTTGAACTATTCTTTCAAAAGTCACCACAATAGTATCTGGGTGATTTAAGGTGTCTACAATAAACACAGGGAACACTTGTAGACTGTTAACAATTAGCTCATATCTGTGATAGGTGTTTGGTTTGTATTACCTCATTCAGTTTTCACAGTGATCAAGGAAGGCATAAGAATTTCAGGGAACTGAAAAATGACACAGCAGGAAGACAGTCTGAAGCTGCCTGCTGTGGGATGTCTTTCTGTATGCTGTGAGTATGTGTTGTTCTGATTTGTTGATAAATAAAACTGTATTGAACTATGGCAAGGCAGCTTAGAGGCAAGCAGAAAATACAAGCAGATGGACAGGAAGAAGAAAGGAGAGAAGGGAAGAGACACAAGCCAGCAGCCCAAGGAACAGCATGCTAGCAGACTGGTAAACCATGGAACCATGCAGGCTTGAGCTACATACACTATGGTGGGTTTGAGGTGTGCAGGCTTGCCTGCAGCCTAGCAGATTCCCACCATGCTACACAGAGGACTCTCCAAGCTGCACAGTACACTGCATGGTGGGTTTAGCTTTAGCTAGTACAGAAAAAAAAAAAAAAAAAGATGTTTCTGGGCTACATGCTGCTGAATGGAAGCATGGACCCACTGCCTCCCAGAGTCAGCAGAGAACATGGCTCCCAGAACTAGTGATGAACTACCTCCAAAATATTGGAAAGCTGAAATGGGAGGAGTCAGCAGCCATAGCTGCTTCTTCAGTCCTAAACATGCAATTTAGGAGTTTAAAATCTCTCCTGGTCAGAGAAGGATTATAGATTCACATCAAAGCAGATTCAGGTGGAATAAAACTTTAAATGGTTTACAGTGTGCATAAAAATATATGTAGGCTGGGAAGAGAGAGAAAAATGAATATAGACAGATATATAAAAAAAGAGCACTCGGGAAGCAGAAGCAGGAGTTCAAGGCCAGCTTGGTCTACAGAGGTCCAGGATAGCCAAGGCTACACAGAGTAACCCTGTCTTGAAAGACCAAAAAAGAAAAAAGCTACCTGGCTGTCACATTGTTGATATCCCTGTAAGGCTCTCTCTTTCTGAAGAGAAATGGAAGAGGAGTGGATCTAGAGGAGAGGGGAGATAGTGGAAAACAAGCTCCTAATCATGAGCTTGGAACAGGGACACCTTTAATCCCAGCACCCGGAGAAGGGGCCATCTCCATGGGATGAGACCAGAACAAATCTGCACACTGTCTGGGCCAACCCAGAGCCCAGCTGCTGATCCTGTGAAACCCAACAACTTGGAGTTGTTGCTGAGACTACCCCACTCAGCTGAAATCCATCTGGGAGAGGAATCAGAAACCTACAGTTTGCACCCTGAAGAAACAAGAACAGCTGAGAAGTTGACAAATGAGCAAAACATGACCTGAGAACATAAAAGAAGATACCACCCAGCCACCGAACCAGATCACCAGAATCATAAGTATACACTTCACTGACTGAGAAGAGGTAAACTCGCATCTCCAGACTGGCAGGTCAGATTTCTAAATCCTAGGCCCTACCCATTGGAGTCCCAGCGACCAGACAGCTACCTTTCCCTACTCCCCCCCCAAAAAAACCAAAACAACAACAACAAACAGCAACAAAAACTAACCCCTACAAACCTAACAACTACTGAAACCATAAGCACACCCTACACCAACCAGGAGCAACTGATCCCAGAGACAGAACCCACTAACACTGATTTAACTGAGCTGATCCTGTGGAAATAGAGCCCAACAGCATCAATTGAACAAAGAAATCCTAGTGAACTACTAACAATTAGAACAAGAAAGGCACCTTCAGACACAGACACTGCCTGCACCGAGCAGAGGAAGAAATGAGTAGACTCCACTGCAAAAACACAGGCAACAACATGAAGACCTATATGACAACATCACAACCTAGTGACTCTACACCTACAAGACCGAAACATACCAAGGCAGAAGAATCAGAAGAAATCAACCCTAAAAATGACATTAGAAGATGATAGAGGCCCTTAAAGAGGAAATGAAAAACTCCCGTAGAGAGGAAATAAAAAATTGCCTTAAAGAAATGTAAGAAAAAACAAACAAAATATTGGAAGAAAGCCAAGAAAAAGTAATTAAACAGATGAAAGAAACAATCCAAGATCTGTAAAATGAAATTGAGACTCTAAAGAAAATACAAACTGAGGGAAAGCTGGAAATAGAAATCCTGACTAAATGAACAGGAACTACAGAAACAAGCATAACCAACCAAATGCAAGAGATGGAACAGAGAATCTCAGACAAGGAAGACACAATAGAGAAAATAAATGTATCAAAGAAAACATGAAAGACAAGAAAGTCATAACACAAAACATCCAAGATATTTGTGACACCATGAAAGACCAAACCTAAGAATAATAGGCATAGAAGGAGAAGAAGAAGGAAGAGGAGGAGGAGGAGGAGGAGGAGAAGCAGAAGGAGGAGAAGGAGAAGAAGAATACCAACTCAAAGGCACATAAAACATATTCAACAAAATCATACAAGAAAACTGTCCCAACTTAAAGAAGGAAATGCTATGAAGATATAAGAAGCTTACAGAACACCAAATAAACTGGATTCAAAAAAAAAAAAAAAAAAGCCACTCATCACATAATTATCAAACCATTAAATATATGGAAAAAAGAAAAACTATTACGAGCCACAAAGGAAAAAGACCAAGTAACATATAAAGGCAAACCAATTAGAATAACACCAGACTTCTCAATAGAGACTATGAAAGCTAGAAGGTCCTGGACAGATGTTATGTAGACACTAAGAGACCATGGATGCCAACCCAGATTATTATACCCAGCAAAACTCTCAAGCACCATAGATGGAGTAAACAAAATATTCCATGATAAAACCAGATTTAAACAATACCTGTTCACAAACTCAGTCTTACAAAAAGCACTAGAAGGGAAAATAACCTAAAAAAGTTAAACATACTTTTGAAATCTCAGGCAACAGATAATGCCACACCAATGAACACCAAAGAAGGACAACAGAACACGACCACAAAAATAACAGGAACCAACAATCACTGGTCATCAATATCCATCAATGTCAATGGTCTCAACTCACCTATAAAAAGACACAGACTAACAGAATGGATAAGAAAACAGGATCCATCCTTCTGCTGCATACAAGAAACACACCTTAATTTCAAAGACAGACACTACCTCAGAATAAAGGGCTGAGAAAAGGCTTTCCAAGCAAATGGACCTATGAAACAAGCTGGTGTAGTTATCCTAATATCTAATAAAATAGACTTCAAACTGAAATCAATCAAAAGAGATCAGGTTGGACATTACATATTTATCACAGGAAAAATACACCAAGATGAAGTCTTGCTCCTGAATATTTATGCCCCAAATACAAAGGCACCCACATTCATAAAAGAAACATTACTAAAGCTTAAAACGCACATCAAACCCCACACATTAGTAGTGGGAGATTTCAACACACCACTCTCACCAAAAGACAGATCTACCAGGCTGAAACTCAACAAAGAAATAAAGGACCTAACACATGTTATGACTCAAATGGACTTAATAGATATCTATAGAACTTTCCATCCTAACACAAAAGGATATACCTTCTTCTCAGCACCCCATGGAACCTTCTCAAAAATTGACCATATGCTTGGTCACAAAACAAATCTCAACAGATACAAAAGCATTGAAATAACCTCCTGTGTCTTATTGGACCACCATGCCTTAAAGTTAGACTTCAACAACAAAAACTATAGAAAGCCTACAATCTCATGGAAACTGAATAATGCTCACCTGAAACATCAATGGATCAAGGAAGAAATAAAGAAAGAAATTAAATATTTCCTAGAATTTAATGAAAATGAAAGTACAACATACCCAAACTTATGAGACACTATGAAAGCAGAACTAAGAGAAAAATTCATGGCTCTGAATGCACACATAAAGAAGATGGAGAAATCTCATACCAATGAATTAACAGCACAACTGAAAGTGCTAGAACAAAAAGAAACAAACTCACCGAGGAGAAATAGACATCAGGAAATGATCAAATTGATGACTGAAATCAACAAAATAGAAACCAAGAGAATAATACAAAAAAAGTCAATGAAACAAAGAGTTGGTTCTTTGAAAAAAATCAACAGGATAGACAAACCCCTAGCCAAATTACCCAAAAGGCAAAGAGAGAGCACCCAAATTAACAAAATCAGAAATGAAAAGAGAGACATAACAACAGACAATGAGGAAATCCAGAGAGTCATCAGGTCATTCTTCAAACCCCTGTACTCTACAAAATTGGAAAATCTAAAAGTAATGGACAATTTTCTGGATATACCAAAGTTAAATCAAGACAAGAGAAACCATTTAAATAGACCAATAACCCCTAAAGAAATAGAAAGAGTAATCAAAAGTTTCCCAACCAAAAAAAGCCCAGGATCAGATGGTTTCAGTGCAGACTTCAGTGAAGTCTACCAGACTTTCAAAGAAGAATTATTACCAATACTCTTCAAATTGTTCCACACAATAGAAACAGAAGGAACACTACCAAACTCTATCTATGACCTACAATTACCCTGATACCCAAACCAAACAAAGATGCAACAAAGAAAGAGAATTACAGACCAATCTCCCTCATGAATATTGATGCAAAAATACTCAACAAAATATTGGCAAACCAAATCCAAGAATACATAAAAAAAATTATCCATCATGACCAGGTAGGTTTCATCCCAGGGATGAACATACAAAAATCTGTCAATGTAATACACCATATGAACAAACTGAAAGAAAAAACCCACATGATAGTCTCATTAGATGCTGAAAAAGCATTTGACAAAATCCAACACCCCTTCATAATAAGGGTCTTAGAGAGATCAGGAATACAAGGAACGTTCCTACAGCAAGCCAACAGCCACTATCAAATTAAATGGAGAGAAACTCAAACTGATACCATTAAAATCAGGAACAAGACAAGGCTGTCCATTCTCCCCATATTTATTCAATATAGTACTAGAAGTTCTAGCTAGAACAATAAGACAACAAAAAGAGGTCAAAGGGATACAAATTGGAAAGGAAGAAGTCAAACTTTCACTGTTTGCAGATGATATGATAGTATACATAAGTGACCCCCAAAGCTCTACCAGGGAACTCCTATAGCTGATAAACTCCTCAGTAAAGTGGCAGGATACAAGATCAACTCAAAAAAATCAGTAGCCCTCCTATACACAAATGATAAAAGGGCTGAGAAAGAAGTCAGAGAAACATCACCCTTTACAATTGCCACAAATAATATAAAATGCCTTGGGATAACACTAACTAAACAAATGAAGGAACTTTATGATAAAAACTTTAAATCTCCAAAGAAAGATTGAAGAAGATATCAGAAAATGGAAGGATATCCCATGCTCATGGATAAGTAAGATTAACATAATAAAAATGGCAATTTTACCAAAAGCAATCTACAGATTCAATGCAATCTCCATCAAAATTCCCACCACAATTCTTCACAGACATGGAAAGAAAAATACTCAACTTCATATGGAAAAACAAAAGACCCAGGATAGCTAAAAGAATTCTGTATGATAAAGCAACCTCTGGAGGCATCACCATCCCAGACCTCGAGCTCTAGTATAGAGCTATAGTAATAAAAACAGCTTGGTACTGGTATAAAAACTGACATACAGACCAGTGGAATTGAATTGAAGACCCTGACATTAATCCACACACATATCAATACCTGATTTTTGACAAAGAAGCAAAACTACACAATGGAAAAAAGAAAGTATCTTCAACAAATGGTGCTGGCATAACTGGATGTCAGTGTGCAAAAGTTTACATATAGATCCATCTCTGTCACCATGCACAAAACTCAAGTCCAAGTGGATCAAAGACCTCAACATAAATCCTGTTACACTAAACTTAATAGAAAAGAAAGTAGGAAGTACTTTTGAACGCATTGGCACTGGAGGTTACTTCCTAAATATAACACCAGCAGCACAGACACTGAGCCCAACAATTAATAAATGGGACCTCTTGAAACTGAGAAGCTTTTGCAGGGCAAAAGATATGGTCAATAAGACAAAAAGACAGCCTACAGAATGGGAAAATATCTTCACCAACCCCACAGCTGACAGATGATTAATCTCCACAGTATATAAAGAACTCAAGAAATTAGACATCAAAATACCGAACAATCCAATTACAAAATGGGCTAAAGAGTGAAACAGAGAATTCACAAAACAAGAATCACAAATGGCTGAAAGACAATTAAAGAAATACTCAACATCCTTAATCATCAGATAAATGCAAATCAAAATGACTCTGAGATACCACCTTACACCTGTCAGAATGGCTATGATCAAGAACACTAAGAACAGTCAATGTTGGAGAGGATGCATAGCAAAGGGAACACTACTCCACTGTTGGTGGGAATGAAAACTTGTACAACCACTGTGGAATTCAGTATGGTGGTTTCTCAGAATATTGGGAATCAAACTCCCTCAAGACATAGCCATACCACTCTTAGGCATATACCCAAGGAATGCTCAACCATACCACAAAAATACATGCTCAACTATGTTCATAGCAGCATTATTCATAATAGCCAGAACCTGGAAACAACCTAGATGCCCATCAACTGAAGAATGGATTAAGAAAATGTGGTACATAGACACAATGGAGTACTACACAGCAGAGAAAAACAATGACAGCATGAAATTCACAGGCAAATGGATGGAACTAGAAAAAATCATCCTGAGTGAGGTAACCCAAACACAGAAGGACAAACATGGTATGTACTCACCCATAAGTGGATTCTAGATAGAAAGCAAAGAATAATCTGACTGCAACCCACAGAACCATAAGGCTATGTATATGGCATGGAGGATCCTGTTGCTTATAGTAAGATCTGGTATTACTCGATTACTGAGCAACCCTCAATGAAACATTACACTATTAAGGACAGTAAAATTCCTCATGGGGTTTCTGAGCACTGAGTGTACCCTGTGGCTGCAGCAGAAGCCCAACATGGCAGAAACCTATTGGGCCTTCTAAAAACTCTCCCCTTCCAATGCCAATGGGGATTGAAAGCCCAATAGGGCCAGCTTTGGCAAGCGTTAATGTGAAGCCTAGGAACTGCCAGCATGCGGTTGGATTCTCCAGAAGGTAATGTATGGTAACTGCTTTTTCTTTCTTTTTTTTTCTTTTCATTGGAGGTTTATTGAGAGGAGGGGAGAGAACTAGCTGGGAAGGGAATAGAGACTGGTACCTGGAGATGAGATTGAAGGAAGAGAAAGAGACGGGAGATGTACAAGGCCCCCTTTTATAAGGAAACATAGCGAATACCCAGGGGGTTCTCTTAGTGGCTGCAGCTAAGGATATATCCTGACAGGATCCTAAGGGCAGGCCAGTACAGATGCCTAAATGCCAACATTCCTCCCTTCTGTTTATTATAAAAAGTGAGGAGTTAGAAAGTGGTAGCAGGTGAGGCGGGGATGAGGGTGCCATATTCTTGAGACTGCTTCCTGCTGGTCTGGGGGATATCAATCATCTTTGGGGCACCTGAGAAATCTTGGGTACTGGCCATGTCCTGGGGTAGCTAGATGGACACTTCACTGTCCAGGCTTTGTGGAACCGTCAGGCTATTTGATGTGGATCCAAGTTGACTCCCTGGAGCTCACAAAAACAATCGTCAGTGTTGAATGAAGAAACCCAGCAATTCGTTAGGTGGGAAAAAAAGTAGGGCTGTCATTGGTGGGCCAGGTGCAGGGTCCCAGCATATCTGAGACTGAATCTAAATCTTGGCACCAAATGTATTTTTAAACCAGCAGGGAAGGAGCCACACCATACAACAGAGCCCACATGGGAGCTTTACTGAGAGGATGAGAGAGAAGGGGCAAAGGAGGGGCATAGAAGAGAGCAGAGACCAGTCCCTGGGAACAAGAGTGAAGGAAGAGAAAGAGAGGTAACTGCTTTTTCAAGTATGTTTGAGAACATGTCACCCAGACACCTAGGAGATTAAGGATAATACTGAAGATCACTGAGCTCCATTTAGTAACAGTAGCATGCCAGCTAAGCATTTTCATACTCACAATCCTATTCAAGCTGGAGTGGCTCTGTGCAACATTTTTGGCCTCCTGAAATTCATTTAGCTCCCTTTGAAGATACCTTAAAATTTGTGAGTCTGAATGTAGCCATTATGAGACCATTAGTTCTGCTGCTTGTGACCTGCCTGTTTTTCCTTTATGGTTCTTAGTTGTTCTTTTGCAGAGCTGGCAGCTTAAGTAATGGGTCTCAGCGGTTCCTGTTCCTGCAGTTGTGTCCATACCAATGGATACCCACATGCTCCAGAAGATAATTTGACATCACTGCTGTCATTGTTGCTGTTATAACAGTGACAACCACTGCTACTACTGTTTCTGGGATTGCCATTTCATAACTGGTTACTACAGCTAGCACAGTGGAGACCCTGCCAGCAAAAGTAGCTACCACAGTTAACTAATTTTTCATTCTATTGGGCATGACAAATTTAAATCAATAGTTATATACATTTCAATTGGCTTTGAAAGATATAAATTTACAAACTCAAGTTCCATTTGCTCTCAGGATACCATCTTACAAAGACTCCAGTTTGCAGTAAGGCTCATTAAGAAAGGGAATGGCTCAGCTGCCTTTAGCATTAATTTAAGACTTCTGTTGGTCTTTTCTGTGTTGAACACACAGATTGCAAAGCCCAGTGCCACTTAGAGATCTTTGGCAACAGTTAACTCAGCAGCTCTCACAGGATTGAGCCTGTATGATAATGAGTATTCAGAGATGAGTAATGCCTGTGGTGAGCACCCCACAGGCATTACTGGACAGGTGTCTCCATAACGGGTAAGGTGACCTGCTGATGTCCCATGCAACCTAAGTCAGAAGCTCATTTTTTTAGTAAAAGGGGAAAACCTGTAGGTCCCTGGCCTCCATTTTGGGTAACTGTTTCCTTGCTTGCTGACCTTGACCTTGATATCCTCCCTATGCTAATTCCCTGTGAGATTCCACCCTCCTGAATGCTTAAGGGAAACTCCATGTCTGTGTATCCAGCATATTGAGCATTAACTGCTTAGATGCAAGATTGTAAAACATCAGGAGCAGGGGTGGGGATTTAGCTCAACGGTAAAGTGCTTGCCAGCAAGTGCAAGGCCTGGGGTTCAATCCACAGCTAAAAAAAAAAAAAATCAGAAGCAAACTTCTGCCCTCCGGGGTTCTCCCATTGTGCTGTAAGCCTGTATTTAAGACCTCCTCCCTCCTTTAATAAATGGTATTCAGCATTAAAAAAAGAAGAAGAAGAACAAGAGGCAATCAAGATCATGATGGGGAAACCCACAGAGACAGCTGACCAGTACTAGTTGGAGCTCACTGACTCTGGACTGACAGCCTGGGAACCTGCATGGGACTTAACTAGGCCTGCTGAATGTGGGTGACAGTTGTGTGGCTTGATCTGTTTGTGGGGTCCCTGGCAGCAGGGCCAGGACTTATCCCAGGTGCATGAACTGACTTTTTGGAGCCCATTCCCTGTGGTGGGATACCTTGCTCAGCCTTGATACAATGGGGAGGGGCTAGGCTCTCCTTCAACTTGGTATGCCAGACTTTGTTGACTACCATGGGAGGCCTTACCCACTCTGAGGAGTGGATGGGGGTAGAGTGGGAGGGAGGTGAGGAGGTGGGAGAAGGGGAGGGAGGGGGAACTGGGGTTGGTATGTAAAATGAAAAAAAAATTAATAAATAAATATATTTTACTTATTTTAAACATCATTTAAAAAAAACTAACACATAGGACAAAGAAAACAAACAGGGTGAAGAGAGCCCAGAAGAACAAACAAGAAATAGGTGTAGACTCAGATACACATTTGTTCTCACACTCAAGAATCCCATAAAAATACTAAACTGGAATCCATAATATATATGCAAAGGGACTGTAGGATAAAAAAATAAAATATATATGAATAAAATTAAATTTAAATTAAATATAAGATAAATAAAAAGAATGAAAAGTTAAAACCCTGTGTTGCAGGATATTTGATCATACTTTAAACCCTGAGATTGCATTATTTGCTGGAAAAACATACTTCTAGATGTGGGGTGGCTTGGCCCTAAAAACACCTTTAATCCAAGAGCTTTCTGCTTGAACATTTTAAACTGGATTAAATAAAATCAACCATGTAAGTCAAGGGGTGGAACAAATAACCAGTTGACAGAAAATAATCATGGAGAATTAGAGGAATCCAGAGGATGGAAAGAAAGACATACAGGAAGTAGAAGGGAGGAACATCCAGTTGAAGGAGATTTTGTTAGAGACAGTGTATGAAAAAGCCATTTCTGGGACATTGGCAGAGGAGGAAAAGTCAAACCATGCTTTCTCTGCCTCTCTGAACTAGCAGATTTTCACCCCAGCATCTAGCTCCCAAGTCTTTATTTGTAAAATTTAATAATTGAGATTTCTAAAAAAAAACAATAGCTCTGACATGACATTATAAAACAAGAAACCTCCAAAGATGCCATTGAGTTCATATTCTGTTGGACTGCTATGAGTGAAGCCTATCCATAAGTGGAGTTTGTTTACTCTTGGAGAAAACTAGATTTTCATTTGCAACTGGTTATCAATTGAAGATTGCTTATGGGTTAGGACATGTGTCCAGTTCTCCTTTCAGCTCTAGGGCCCCATCTGGTGCAGGCCTTGTGCATGCTGCCTCAGTCTCTGTGAGTTCATATTGCCGTTTTTTATTAACTAAAAAATGGTAGAAAATATTTTGCCTTATTCACATCATGTTGATTTAGAGGGCCTTGTTTTCTTGGTGTCTTCCATCTCTTCTGACTCTTATAGTCTTTTTACCTCTCTTTCATGAGTTCCCTGAACCCTGAAGGGAGGGATTTCATGTAAACATCCCATGTAGGGCTAAGTGTTCCAATTACTTTCATTCTCTGGATAATGTCTGTCTATGGGTCTCTGTATTTGTTCTCATCTGCTACATGAAGAAACCTCTCTGATGATGGCTTAGCAAAGCAGTGATCTGTTTTCCTGGCTGAACATCATTCATAATTTAAGTCACTTGACTCTTAGATCAAAATATAGTAGAAGACTGAGATCAAATTCTGTGTGTGTGTGTGTGTGTGTGTGTGTGTGTGTGTGTGTGTGCATTTCTAGGCAGCTTCAGGAGCTTCTGTATCAATCTTAGGATGAAATTAGAATCTACCAAAGCTTTTACTAGAAATTTTAGAGGAAGCAATTTATGCAAAGTATTCAGTAAATTTAAACAGTACTAAGTAATAATTAAGTGGTTACCTGTTATTGTTTACTCAAACATTATTTATATACATATGAAGAAGTAATCAGATGGGTGAACATACTGAGGGGCAAAAAACCCTCTCAAAGATGAAAAATGTTATAAAACATCTGGCTTTTTTAATAGAAATAGTTAAATATCTATTGCTGAAGAGATTTTATAAGTATTTCCTATTTTAAAAATGGATTTCCAGTGGGATGGAAGAAATAATCAAGATTGTGTCTGCCTTTGTTCACAATGGAAATTATGGAATATCAAAATGACAATTGGTAATCATTATCTCTGTAACTCGGGAAAATCTCTGAAACATGAATATTAAATGGTCTTATTATTTAAAAAATATTCAATACCAGCTATTGGTGTAAATTCTGAAAAATCATAGAGACAGAAAAAGCCACATCCAACCTCACCTTGACACCTCCTCAGCTGATCTTGTTTCCTCATACTGGAAGCCTCTGAATCCTCATCTGAATGGATCTCAGCTCATCTGCTGCTAAAAGCCTAAAAGCTTAAAAGCTTCTAGTTCCTGGTCCTAAGGCCTTATATACTTCTCTGCTTCCTGCTATAACTTCCTGGAATTAAAGGCATGTGTCTTTCCCAAGCAAGACATGAGATCTCGAGTGCTGGGATTAAAGGTGTGTTTCATCATGCCTGGATGTTTCCAGTGTAGCCTTGAAGTCACAGAGATCCAGCTGGATCTCTGCCTCTGGATCTCTTTTAATGCTAGGATTAAAGTTGTGTGCTGCCACTGCCTAACGTCTATGTTTAATATAGTAGCTGTTCTGTTCTCTGACCATCAGATAAGTTTATTGGGGTGCACAGTATATCAACCATAAATTTCCACATTGATTGTCATTCATTTAAAATTGGGAAAATTACTGTAGCAATAGCAGTGTTGTTATGGATTTTGTATCATAAAAGATTACTATTCGTGACAGCAAGTAATACCCATATGAGGGTACCTATTACCAAACCTAATGATCTGAATTTGATTCCTAGAACCCATTGAATGAAAGGAGAGAACTGATTTCTGTAAAGTTGTCCTTTGACCTCCACACACATACTATGGCACACTTTCACCTAAACTCATGCACACAATAATAAAGATTTCCAGCCAACTTGCCATCCTTTATAAACTAAAAAGAGATGTAAAATTTTTGCTTTAAGCACACAAGTCACTTACTTTTATTGTCTAAATCACTGTGGGTAGCCACAGACATTTGATAGTACTGGTCCACTTCTGGTTACTATTGAATTTGTCACTTTTAGTATCATTCAAGGACTCTAAAAATCTCTGTACCCCAAAGGATCAGAGTATATGCCCCATACATTATTATTGTTAGTCCTTTACTATATTTTTCAGTGCATTAAGAAAATGTTCTTGATACCTGTCCTTTGGGTCATGGGACATTTAAGCACTGTTGTTCAGCATCCTCCTAATAATATACACACATGTTCTTGACATAGGAGGTATGTCTTCAATAGCTCATACTCACCCACCAAACTCATCCCTCTCTCTTCAATTCCTCTTCTCCGCTAGTAGCCTGAATAGGGCTTGCTGATAGCCTTTGAATTGCAATGCAGGTGTAATTACACTTGGAGCCAGAGGGCAACAATAACAATAATAATTAAGACAATAGTGAAATTAGTTTGCTTTTTAATATGAAGGAGAAATTACATATTCATTCAATTTCTCAGTCAAGTTGGACAAAGTAGTCATAATTTCAGAAGATAATACTTCGATATAAATAAATTAGAAAAATAAACATTAAAACAGAGCTTATAGTCATAGGGATCTAGGCTTAAAAATCTCTGAGTCTCTTTCACCTACTTGTGGGACCTTCTTCCTCCTCCTGGATTGCCTTGTCCAGTCTTGATGTGAGGGTTTGTGCCTAGTCTTATTATATCTTGTTATGCCACATTCAGTTAATATCCCTGCAAGGCATGCTATTTTCTAAAGGGATATGGAGGAGGAGTAGATTTGAGGGAAAGAGGGATGTGGAGGGGGGGTGGCCTGAGGTCAGGTGTATTGTATGAGAGAAGAATAAATTTTTTTAATTCCTCAAACAAAACCAAATGAAATATCTAAAACAACATGTATAAAAACAACATAAAAATACAAGAGACTTGAAAAGATAAAAAAGTATTGTGATTTCACCAAAGCATCAGAACAGCTCAACCACTGTGTTCAAAATTACAGACGTAGGTAAAATGTTGCATGAAGATTTACTAGCAAAAAAGGCAGTGACCCCAAAGAGTACCTGAACAAGAAGATGACTTTATCCTGTATCCAGATAGAAAAGTTAGTACAGTGGAGAGGAAACTCATCAAAATTAATGAGAAAATCAGCAAAGAAACTGAGATTTGGGGAAAGAATAGAAGTGTTGGAAATGAAAACAAAACAACTCTGAGTCTGTCCATATAAAGGTAAGTAAGTGTAGTTCCCACCCCTCATCAAAGTAGCCTCATTTTGCAGGAGATGGAAGCCATCACAGAAATCTACAATTGGTAAAAATGCAGAGCTCAACTGAGCATTGAGTACTCAGTCCAAACTGATAAGTCTATAACACAACCTCTACTCCTGAGGCTCAGGGAACACTGTGGAAGAGGGGTCAGAAAGATTGTAAGAGACAGAGACCAGCTAGGGCATCTGCTAAGAATAGTCTGTTCTGGATAAGTCAGTAAAGCTGCATGCAAAAAAATCTTAACAACATGCTTGTCTAAGCAATAACTGCATAGTGACAATATAGGTTGACATCCATAAGTGGCTTGGAGAAATTTGACATGGCATCATCCATGATGAAGAATGAGAGACAATTAATGACTGCTAAGAGAGGGATTTGGTCTTTCCAGGAATGAACTTACTGATAGGTTATCCAGTCCCAAGTAGCTATCCCTAAACACATGTACATAAGAATGATTCTACATGGACTCAGCAAGTTCTGTGTGTATATGTGTATTGTATATTTATAATATATAGGTGTGTATGTGTGTGTATGCATGTAAATTTAAAAAGAAGAGGTCATGAATTTGAGAGGGAGTATAGGGAGTATTAGAGGAATTGAAAGAAGGAAGATTGAAAGAAGCAAGATGTTCAAAATGAGTTTAATCTTGATTTTACCATGAATTCTTCTAAAAGCATATGCTTCTATAAACCATTCAAAAATATTTATAATATCAATGTTCTTAGACAAAAATTGAAGTATGTTTTAATTTACTAATGGGTGGTTACACAAAACTGTATTAATAGCATGTCCATCCAGTGACATAGCTACTAAAGAATGTGAAGGAACAAAAGACTTAAAAGATGTGCATTACTGAGGAACTTTCACATTAATACACTCCTGAAAATGTTAGTCAAAAGCACAATACCTCATAAGACTTTATGTGTACAAAAGTTCCAAATATGCATATGGATAGAGAGAGAAAGTAGATTAGCGAGTTCTAATAGGAATACAACTGGAACAAAGAAGGCAGTGTAGATGGAGAGAAGTAAAGGGTGACTGCAGATTGGCACCCATTTCCCTTAGGGACAATGAAATGTTCTAAAATAAGAGCAGTGACATGCCTCAGAATATACTAACAAACAAACCACAGAGCTCTCCAACTTAAATTAGTGATTTAAGTGTTAATAAAGCTGACTTTAAAGCATGACATGAATGTAGATAAGTTAGTTATCTTCTATGACCTTCTTTTCTCCTATACAAATATGATTATTATTCCATAATCTACATGAAAAATGTCTGGAAAGATAATGGTGTAGAATATATGCCTAATGGTTTATTTTTTCTTCCTTATACACTCATCTGCCTTCCTCCTTTTAACCGCATAGTTAGAAAACTTTGATTCTTACTTGAGTAAGATGAGCATATTCTCAGCTTTTCAGCCAAATTATTTATATTCACTGAACCATAAACAGTTTCTCTTCCTGTTCAGGAAACTACAATAATTCTTAATAATAAGATTATAACTTTATAATATTACATATATAAAAGTACATAGATTTTCATTAGTATATTGTAGCATGAATCTTAAAAGTTCTTATTAATGAAATCAAACACAAGGCCAGTTATTGGGGTGAATGCTGGAAGATCAGAGAAGCAGAACAAGCCACAGCTATCTCACCTTGCTAGTTCCTTAGGTGATCCTCTTTCCTCAGGCTGGAAGCTTCTAAGTCCTCATCCCAATGGCTCTCAGCTGAACTGTGTTGCTCCAAAGCCTGAACGCTAAACCAGCCAAATGCTTAACCAACTAAATGCTTAACCTCTCTGGTGCCTGGTTTTCACCTTATATATCTTTCTACTTTCTGTGTCACTCCCTGGGATTAAAGGCGTGTGTCACCGTGTTTAGCTGTTTCTAAAGTGGCCTTGAACTCACAGAGATCCACCTGGCTCTGGCTGCCAAGTGCTGGGATTAAAGGTGTGCACCACCACCGCCCAACTTCTGCTATGGCTTGCTCTGACCCATTTTCTAGTCACCATTTTTGGCTTTGTTCTAGTGGCTGTCTGTTCTCTGACCCCAGATAAATTTATTAGGGTGTACAATATTGTGGGGAACACAATACCCACCACAGTATATAAAAGTAGAAATGTGTATCCTTATAGGTTAAAATATATGGATATATTTGAAGTAATCAAGATAGCATGTATCACTATGTGAAAGACAATGTTCTCTGCCCTGAAGATTGTTTCCCTGCATATTTCAACTTTATCACATCAGAGAATTGAGTCTTCCTAGAACCATAGAGCATAAAACAATCTTTGATCTCTGCATGCCAAAGCATGATGCTTGTCCAAGAAGGAAAGCTATTAAATGGAGCTCCAGAAGAAGATCACACCTACAGTGATGAGTAGCTTTAATTTCCAACTTAATATAATCTAGAAAAAGCTGGGAAGGGAGTCTCAATGGTGGACTGTAATGATAGAGTTGACTTTGGCCATGTCTTCAGGAAATTGTCTCTAGGATTTAATTGATGTGCAAAGACACAGTTTAAAAATAGGGGTAGGGGTGCCTTTCTCTGGGTTTGACCCAAGACAGTATAAAAGAAGAGGTGAACCGAGCATAAACATGAATATATTCATTCTCTCTCTGCTTTTGAGTGTAATGTGACTAGTTACTTCAAGTTCTGCTGCCTTGATTTCCCTACATTGGTGGAATATAAACTGTTATTGAGACCCTTTCTCCCCGTTTGTTTTTTGCTAAGGGTTTGACATAGGACCAGGAAAGGACATTTGAGCATCTATGTTGTAAATTCTACAAGGCTAACTGAGGGATCTAAGCTTTATTATTGTGAAATCTTTCAGATACTGAGACCAAATTATACATGTCCTCTTTAATATACATTAATATACCACTATGTCATCAAACATCATTTCAATAATCAGGTAAAACTACATGGTAGCAGACTATTGAATTCCATCAAGTAAAAGATAAAGACATCATTAGATAGCAATCATATGCTTTTACCAATTTTTCTAAGAACCATCTGATGCTCGCAACAATACATTTGATAAATGCCTAGATATATATTACTTTCTTTTTGGTCTATGATTATAAAGGTTTAAATAACTGTTTGCTATGACACACACATGAGTACTTAGCCAATACAGGGAATCAATTATAGATCATAGCAACAATTCTACTGGAGTTGAATTGGCGAATCAATGAGTTTTTATTGGGGTTACTTACAAGAGTACAAGTAAGGAGTAGAGATTTTTCCAATATAGCTATATCACCAGTAACCCACTCTACATAGCTCACCATTCAAGAAAGCTGGAGTTCTCTGCATAACATCCAGGCATCTAAACAGATTTTTTAAAAATCTCCTTTCCACATCTCAAATAGACAGTTACAGGGAAGGGCCCTTGGGAGTCTTGAATGCTTCAGCAGTCCCAGACAGGTGAAGTCTGTTTGCATCTTCCTTCAGCCTTCATTGTCCTTTATGGAAGGGATATTCCATGTGGAGATTACCACACAACACTGCTTCCATGTTGGGATAATTATTTAAGGGCAACCTGATATTCATATTTGGCACAGAATATACTATTTTTCTCTTTGACATGAGAGATCAGTTTTGTGTGGTTGAGAATTTAACTTCACATTTGAGTCATGGCTTATTTTTATACAGTTCTTGGAACTCAATCTATGAAATCTCTTCAGAATCTAGTGAATGGTACAGTGATCATTAGATGTATTTACATTTCTAAACTCATGTGAATGACAAGCTTGGGAAATAAGACTGACCTGGAAAGACCTTGGTTTGGTATATGGCTCTCTGCCTTGATGAAATACCTCTCTGTTTACTGTGGTAGTTATGCTCTCTTGTGAAGAATCATGGGTCCTTTTTCAGGAGAGACATGCCCCTGTTTCTTGAACCAAAATCATTATAGATGAGAAGGAATTCTTTTCAGAATTTAAAACAGTCATCACACCTCATCTAGAAAAGGATTCTCTATTTAAGAAAAATGATACATTTTTATTCATTGTAGTTTCACTCTAGACACAAATAATTTGTAGCACCCATAATATTTTACTTAAGTCAACAAAATAAGTCCCAATGGTGTTTTTCTAACTCAGTTATTAGGAGTTCAGACACAAATGTTTTTGAAACAGGGTCTCATGTATCCCAGCCCAAGCTGATCTAGATTTCAAGAACGTGCTACCATGCTTGGTCTATGCAGTGCAGGAATTCAAACTCACCTTTGTGCATGCTATGTAAGCATCCTACCAACTAAACTGCATCCCTGGACTCCTGAGATATATTTCCCTTTGGATAAAATGATGAGATTGTTATATAGTGTAGCTAGGAAACATCATAGAATTGATTTAATATGCTCCATTATTTCAACATGTGCTCACTAATTATCCATCAGACCTATATAGTATAAGAAACAGGGAATGCTAATACTATAAATAAGGCTCTACTTGCAAATAAATATAGAATTTATATCAACAAAATACAAGCTTTTCAAGTGTTCTATGAAAATCTAAATTAATTATCCAGCTAATTAATTAATCTAGGAAGAAGGTTCAAAACAGAAAGAAAATATTTTAAAGCTTAGTGGTCCAACATATTGCTCATCAATTTTTACAGAAATTGATCTGTTTGCTTTCATGACACCTGTGAAACAATGAGAGAAACAGAGCTTCCAGTACATCTTAGGTACTTCTTATTGTCCTGTTCTTGCTGTCTTAAATTATTAGAACTCAGAAACCTCAGGGAAGTTCAAGCACCCATCACTGGGAATCAGATTTTGACAGTTCCTATTCAAGTGAATACCTAATGCACCAATTGGCACTGGATGCATGAGCAGTAAAACAAAGCTGTGTCCTCTTTTTTTTAGTAATTTTTTTAGGGGGCATCCCCTGTTTACCAACATACCTGTGCACAAGTATGTTTGTGTGTGTGTGTGTGTGTGTGTGTGTGTGTGTGTGTGTGTGTGTGAGTGTATGTTTAAAATCAGATTCATGGCTGGACAGTGGTGATGCATGCCTTTAATTCCAGAACTTGGGAGACACAGGCAGGCGAATCTCTGAGTACAACAATAACCTGCTCTACAAAGTGAGTTCCAGGACAGCAAGGACTAAACAGAGAAACCCTGTCTTGAAAAACCCGAAAAAAAATTTAAGTAAAATAAAATCAGATTGATTACAGAAAAAGACATAATCTACTAATCAAAATAAAGAATGTACAAACTCATCTCTAGGAAACAGCACTCTCTTCCTGTAGACCTCAGAAAAACACTCATTCCTGTGGCCTGTACTATTGTTTTCCTCCATCCAAGCTCATTGTCCTTCTTTTGTACAAAGGATTAAGAACCTGGAGACACCTGGCCCAGACCCTGACTACCTGGGATATCTCTCCAGCGCCAGTTCAGATTGCATGAGGGAAGGCTCTTGTCTTTTTTCACTCTGATGCCTATGGCTTATATTAACTGAACCACTGAGTTTGGTCAGAAGGGCTGCCAAGTGATGTCCTGACCACACAGTGCGGATGGCTGCTTCTAGATAATCTCCACCAGCTCCTTTTCCTAGGATTGAAATGTCAGTGAGAGGGAAGAAGCCCAACCAGTGACAAGGTAACTACTACCTCCATCTTTTAGTATTATTTTTGCTCTCCAGACCCTGACTCAACTCTTGCAGCTTCTTGGAATTTTTCAAAATTATGGGTTAAATCCCTCTGAATATGTTGAGGACTCAGGAGGAGAGTTTGAAGTTCTCAGTCTTAGACCTAAGGGGGAACTGTTGTTGCAGCTGAAGAGAAACAGATGAATTGCTTGCTAGGAATCTAAGTAACATACATCCTGAATGGGAAACAATCTCCTCTACCCCTTCTGACTAGGATTGAAGGTAAGAACAAAGTTTCTAGAGATAAAACTTGGAGGATAAAAATTGAAATAACTCAGCTAGACAACAGTGACAAAGAGATGACCCATGGAAAATTCAGAATCCTGTTGTGTTTTGTAGCAGACTTGTGGAAGATTTCCATAAATATATTAACATTGACCCTATGATTTCTAAGGGAATGGCCTTAATGTGGCAATGTTTCATTACCCAGTCAGCCCATCATATAAGAAGAAAACTCTAAAAAATATAAATGGAGTTCCATATCCATTTAACCAACTAGTAGAAATCACTTCTCTGTCTTTAACAATAAGTACCAAGAGGAGCAAAGAATATAACATAACACAAAAGAACAGAACAGAAAAGATGCAAGCCAAAAGCATAGAAGCCACAGTTCAACATGCCCTTAATAGATCCTTAAAAGTACAGAGAAAACCTGGAAGGACTAGTTTTGAATGCAAGAAAACTAGACACTAGAAAAAGACTGTACCAGTTTTCAACTGAGGTCCCTGACATATTTGCCAAAAAAGTGTCTAAGACCTGTGACACTGGACATTGATTTCCCCAAGTCTCAGAAGATAAAAGGGATTTCTAATACTCTTATGATTATGGGAAGGAGGGATAACTAGGGAAACCAGGAAATATTTTTTTCATTGGCCCACTGGAAAACATCATCATCACTTCTGAGGAATGCCAGTTAACTCTGGACAATTGTAGATAGGCAGATTTACCTTGTTACTGATATGAGGATGTTACTCAGTTGTAACCACATTTGCAGCTAGACCATTCTTTCAGTTCACTGCTATTACTGGTTCACATTCCAGTCTGTAGAGGACAGAGGATCTTGTGGGCACAGATAAACAACTTTAAAGGTGGGCAGAGACTTTCTCCGCCAGAACAAAAAAGAAGCATCAGAGAAACAAAGGCTTTGCTGAAAGAAATTATCCTTAATTTTGGGTTGCTCAGCCACAACAAAGTAACCCTCCCTCACTTTACAAATAACTCAATGAATGGCTAAGGAATTAAGCATTAAATATTGTTTAAATTCTGTAAATGAAGCCATGAGAGTCTGTTAAAAGGGCATCAGGAATTTACTAAAATATCAAGTGGGAAAAATATGCTCATGGATACAAGTGAACAACAGTCATTAATCTCCTTCAGCTTGGGAGCAAATCGACCTGGCTGTCTGGTCTCCAATGACTCCCAAGAGAGAGAACACACTTGACTGTCCACTCTTAAGTGGTCACATATGCAGACAGAAAGCCATGACCTAGGGTTTGTACCCTCAAACACATTGGCAGAATGAATTGCCACAGCACCTTCCTTTTTTTCTAAATAAAAAAGCACTAAACCCAATACAAAACTATATAAAATAGAAACAATTATCAATTATTGTCCAGGAGAAAAAAAAGGGTAAAAGCATAAAAAAATGGAAATACAACCAACAAGAATGACATCAAGCAAGAAACACATACTAAATGTCCAGATCATAGGTAAATGGCAAATTACAGAGATTACTCCAGTAGCTGTCCTACCCTGAAGAATCTAAATCTAGCTAAGAAACAAAAGGATAAATGTAACCATCTAATCTGAAACCCCATCAAAAGCCTGAGAAGTAAAATAATATTACCTGAGTGAACAGGAAGTGCAAGCAAGCAACTTCTGAAACATGCAAGGAATGGCACAGACAGCTGGCTGCCTGCACGGTCACCCAAGGTTGCTTTGCAATGTTAGGGCATCCACTCTTCGCTACAGGCCTAGAATACGTCACAGACCATTTTTTAGAAGCAGGAAAACAGGACTTGGTGAGGTGCAACATTCACTTTTCCCTTTATCCTGCTCATGCTGATTGCTTACTGTCAGCAGTCAAGGCAAGGGAAGTTCTTTGCCCAACAGGCTACTTATGCCAAGAAGAAGACAAATTCCACAAGGAGTGTCTTCGATGCCCAACATCCCCTAGGGAGTAGACCAGTGCTTCCAGATTTCTGTTTCAAATCAACAGAATTCTAAGTTATTAGAACATTTAAATGCCACATTCTCTAGGTCTATGAAGTATTTGAAGATTACCTATCCATCTGACATATATCTCTGTATATCTAGAAAACCTAACTAACATGACTACAAGTATGACAAGCATAGGTGACTATTGACGGGAAGTTCTTATCAACCTAAACAGTGTAGCAGGAATCTTAAACGGTCTTATTAATAAAAACAAACTTGAGCCAAAGACTAAGACTTCACATTATAAAAATAAACAATCTGTAAACATATATACAGTATAAAGCCAATAACCTTGAATTTGTGAAAATATACAAAAATATCTAAATCAGAGGTAGAAATTTATAGTGCAATATGACAATATCCTTAATTTGTATCAATGTGCAAAATATCCAAAACAGAAGTAGAACATACGTATAGTATGACAAATATAATTTTACATTTTCTTCAAAATACAAAAATATTTTAAACAGGAGTAGAAACATATGTACAACATAACAAGTATAGTTTCATATTTGTATCAATATGCAAATTATCTTAAACATAAATAGAAAAATAATTTTACATTTGTGTCAATATACAAGAATCCATACCAATGCAAATTATCTAAAGCTGATAGTTACTAAATTAGTTTAGAAGTAGATATAATAGTCTACCTTATTATCCTATCCCATCTCTCCCCCTTTTTTTTCAAAGGGAGATTACTGAGTCTAAACTTTATTGTACCACCCACAACCCTATTACAACTTACAACCAACCCTTAACAGATGACAACTTTTCTTAGGAGTAAAGAGATATTGATGTTTAGATAGTGAGATTTTACCCTGTATAGAATATTGGTACCATTAGGTCAGAGTTTTCTTTGCTTGTTGTTTTTTTTTCTGAAATGTTTCCCTTCTTCTGTAGATGTCTAGATGTCTAAAGTCTTTTGATTTCTTAAAGATGGGTATTCTATTTTCCTGTAAGGCAAAAACAAGACTCTGCCCTAATCCTTGCTTGGTGAGTTTTCCTTATAACTTGTAGAATTTCCCCATTGATAGATGAATAATCACTTCTCCTTATAAAGAGGTCCCTACTGTTCAATTGAATATTTATTAATTTTGATGATATCCATAGTTTTTCTTCTCCCATGGAAACAAAAGGCAAAACTCCTTCCCCAATGTAACACATATCCTGGTTTCCATTATGAGGTCAACTTGTCTTTAAATTACATGTTGGAACATCATTTTGTTGTTGAGAGTTTTTACTCTTATCTTGAGAGACTTGCCACCCAGCTCCCAAATAAATCACACACAGAGGCTTATTATTACTAATGGATGTCTGGCCTTAGCTTGGCTTAGTTTCTAGCCAGCTTTCTTTAAATTAATCCATCTATCTTTTGCCTCTGGGGTTTTCCCCTTCCCTGACTACTATCTATCTTTCTCTTACTTGTGTTGCTGGGTGGCTGGTCCCTGAAGTCTTCCTCCTTTGGCTGCTCAATCTTAGATCTTTTCTCCTTCTATATATACTCTCTGCTTGCCAGCCCTGCCTATCCTTTCTCTTCCCTTGCCCATTAGGCACAGGCACAGAGTTAAACAAATGCAGTATAAACAAAAGTAACACACCTTAAAATGTTCTACTACATGTACTTCCCTAATCAGACTCTTCACCTGACACTGCCCCAAGAGCAGGTTGAATCTGTCTGCGCACATCCAATTGGACAGGCATTTTGTAACCCTTTGCTCCCCCACTTTACCAGGTCAGTGAAAAAGTAAAGAGAGTACTTGAAAAAGGAGCTTTTCCAGAAAGATTTTTTTTCCCAATAGATCTCCTGTTTGTTCCTGCTTGTCCTTTCCTCTAGGTTCCAGAGTGTCTGATGCCTCTGCTGAGGCTCCAGCCCTCTGCTTTCTGCTTTCTGTGGGTAGGGGCTTATGTCCCTGGTTTGTCTCAGCTTTGCTCATGCTGCTTAGACCCTGCTTTTTTCATTGTAGGGAGGATCCCAAAGCCTCTACTGCTTTCTCCATGCCAGCAGTCCCTCCCAGGGTCCCACACCACCTCTGTTGCAGCTCCACACTGCAGTGGGGAGGAAGCTGCCCAGGTTGGCTGGGTAGCTGTGCTGTCCCAGTGCTTCTCACTAGACTCTAGCCACAGGGGACACTGCCTAGGGTCTAAAGTATCTGCTGTTTTTCTAATACTATCTTGAAGGGGAGACAGAACTAGCAGAGAGGATTTGTCATGTTCCAAGACTTTTTTTGTTTTTCTTAGGGCAATTACAGGTGACTTTCCCTTTCTGGTAGATGTTATTTCCAGGTGAATCTAATTTTGCCTTTACAGAAAGAAAATAAATCTGAGAAGGAAAGACCTGAAATGTTGTAAGTTTTTTGGAGAGAAATTACTAAATTTTTCCCAAGACTTCTTTTGCCCAAACTTGGCAAAGCACTAATGGTGGAGCAGAGGACTTTGTCTCTCTTAGGTCCACCTCAGGGAAAACTGCTTCTCAGGGCTTAGAGCTAAACTGTTCTGAATCATAGGCCAAAAGCTTCCACAGGAATCATTTCTAGCCCATATTCTTCTTAATATTTTTGCATTTCAACCCTGATTCTCCCCCAGGAGTCTGCGTTCAGCGTCCCAAGAACACAGCTTCTCTGTCTTGTTGCTTTTCTAAATTTTTTTGCTACACTTATATTCTTATATTCTACCTTACTCTAAATTTTTCCTACACTATGTCCTTATACTTAACCCTATATTTTTACTTAATTTTAATAGATAGAAATTAAGAGAAAGAAAGAAACCTAGACACAGAGAGGTACTCACTGCAGCTTATTTCTATACTGCTTTATGTTTACAGTTATAGCTCCCAAAGAATAAAATACCACCACCCTTATCAACAAAACCAGACGTGTACAGCTGCTTCTGTAGGGTTGGTTCTTTCCTACTCTCACTTAACTTGCTCTTCACCCAAGTCCCTACTTCTGGTATGATTTGTGGGGGGCCCACCCCTACCTTTTACAGAGTTCCTAAGAGGAGGAGAGAGGCATAAGGAATTAGTAGATAGAAAGAAAGTGGAGATGAGACAGACAGAAACACAGGATAGCTTAGGGAGGTCCTGGATCAAAATTCACCAGCCCCTTCTATCTCTTCTAAAGGGCTATTTGAAGGAATGCCAAGCAGTGGGGGCAAAAGACCCCCCCCACACACTAGATCAAAGCATACCACACATCCAATACACTTTCCAAATACCTGGTAACCATGCTCATGGTTATTCCATCTGCTTATGCAGCCCTGCTGGTTAAACCAAACTCAGATCTCTCTAGGAAACCTCTGTGGGCTCCCATAGCATGATTATATTATCTGCCATTGCCATAGTGGAAGTTTACAAATTGAAAAATAAATAAATAAATAAATAAATAAATAAATAAATAAATAAATAAATAAATAAATTTATTTAGTAGTTTAAAGTATAAAGTTGTCAAGTAATTTACCTCTGATAATATCCTTGAGAGATTGTCCTAGGTGTGAGTTTCTTAATTAACCAGGCAGGTATAGATGACTGGATCCTCTGATGATTTTAGGATGTAATGATGATGTTTGGACAGCAGGTGTTGCAGGAGCAGCGCCAAAGCAGGTCCTGAAACTCTTCATCTCCACTCTAGCTCGCTCTTTGAAGTTGTCTGACGTGTAAGCTTAAGCAGGGTTAAAAGCTACTACCCAGATTTAAAAGAGTTGAGCAACCTGCTGGCATTCGCCCATGCAGCATGGTCTCTGGTGGGCAGTCGGAATGTACCAGAGACTCCCTCAGCGATCTCCCACCGGCCACTGGAGACGCTCAGAGCAGGATCAGAACTCCTCTGTGCTCAGACTTCTTTCTGATACAAGGCAGGATAGTTGCACTGCCGCTGCATGGGTCCCTGGAATACGCTAAGCAAAAACGGTTGGCGTTTGGTGCAGAGCAGACCATTCGAGAGGGCAGCTTTTCAAAAACCTGGTTTGGGGGTGTACAGGCGGGGCTTGAAAGGGTGAAGCAGGGCAACTTGAAGGGAGTTGAAGGGAGCCACTTGGAACTCCGCACTGCAGTTGGGAGCTGGGAGCTGAGAACTGCGGGGATGGAATCCCAGGAAGTGCCAGGGGATTTGGGCTTCAGAACACAGACAACCGTCACTTGCCCAGGGAGTGCCAGAGATGCAAACCACACGGGTGCATACAGGCTCTGTCTGGATCCTGCAGGGAAGGGGCTAGCCATGTGTTGCCTTCAGGGCAAGCAGAGTAGAGCCACTTGGAATGGAACCGCTTGGACCAGGGCTCTGCTGGGCGGGCTCAAGGTTTCTTCTGGGCAAAACCCGCAGTTCAGTGCAGCAAGTGTTCGAACCTCTGAGCAAAACTGCCATGGCTGAGGGCTGGCATGGGAAGTGTACCAGCAGCCATGGAGGCTGTGGGAAGAAGCCACTTGAGTAGCCCCAGTAGGGGCGGGGCGTGTGAGGTCTTTTCACATGGGCGCCAGTTGTAAACGAAGCCATGAGTCTGTTAAAGGGGTATCAAGAATTTATTAAAATATCAAATGGGAAAAATACACTCACAGATACAAGTGAACAGCAGTCATTAACTTCCCTTCAGTCGGGAGCAAATTAATCAGGCAGCCTGTCCTCGATCACCCCAAGAGAGGGAATACACTCAAGCCCTCAGCTAAGGAGTGTAGTGGATAGCCATCCCAGCATTGGCCTGGAAGTTCCAACCCCCATTGAGGCTTCAGTAATGATCACGCCCACAAGGCTGGACAGAGGAGGGAGCCGAAGACGGAGGATCAGGAGGAGGTCACTCTCTTGGTTCGGGGAGAACACCGCTGGACTGTGCTATACCTTCTTTGCCAGACCCTGCAACCTACCCCTTCATTTGTAAGTTACCCTATAAAATAAACCTCCCTTTTAACTACGTAGAGTGGCCTTAATAATTTCACCAATAAAGGAGTCACATACAGAGTTTATACCCTCAAAACCCATTTGCAGAATGAATTCCCACAGCAACATTCTGCTAGAAGACTCAGTCCTCTGGAAAAATAGGAAGAGCCAATCAAACCTTAAAAATGTATTTAACCAAGCTTTACCAAGAGACCAGGAAAATGGCTGACTATACCCCCATTGCCTTGATGAGGATATGAAACATCCCCAAGAACAAAAATTTAAATGACCTCTTTTGAGAGGTTTTATGAGAGATCATTCTTATATAAAAACTAAATAGCAGATCCTGGGAAAAGAGCTATCATACCGATTTGTGAAGATTTGAGATGGCAGTTAGTGTATTGATTACTCAGGTTTTCCTTACCCAAGATCATACATAATTCCACTGATATCCAGATAAACCCTGGGGAACAGGCATTAATCCAAACTTGGAAAGTATGTTCACACAAACTTACCACAAAATGGCAAGGACCCTATACAGTTATCCTGGCCTCTTCAAAGGCAGTGAAGGTCATTGAAGTATCTGGACTAATCTTTCTCGGGCCATGCCTATCCCTCTGAATCCAAAAGCAACAGAGATAATAGATTACTCATTTGAGCCCTTTGAAAACCACGCAAAGATAAATAAAACAAACTGATTATGATTGCTTTAATCTGGCATCTGACTTTTGTAACTTTTCTCAGTTTCCTGCTCTTTCTTCCTGTTAACACACTGCTGCTTAAGAAACTGGTACTTATGGTTTTACTAATCGAATTATATCTCTTCAATCTCACTAACCCTACTGTCATATCCTTTAGCAGTAGGCGTGGTGTATGTGCAACCAGCATATGCCCAGAATTAGGCCCCATCAGAGGATTAATTGCAACCAATCAGGGTCAGTACTTATGGAAACCCACTAGCTACCGGCAATCAGCTGAGGAAAAGCTAGTAACATATTTACATGCATGGTCTGTTCTTGAATTAACTCAAAAACATAAGCTCTTCCTTTCCACTGTTACCTACCTAACCATGGACTCTATGTAACACAAATATTAAAAGGTCTTATAATAATAAAAAAAAAAAAGACAGAGCCAGATATTGGGGTGAAAGCTAAAGATCAGAATAGCCAGCCACTAGCTTACCTCTATGAAATCCTCAGCCTTAAGAGAGTGAGTTCCTGTTTCCTCATGCCTTATATACCTTTATCTGCCCTGCCACATTACTTCCTGGGATTAAAGGCATGTGTGCTTCCACTGCCTGGCTCTGTTTTTGTTACTATACTGAATCAATCTCATGTAGCCTAGTGTGGCCTTGAACTCACAGAGATCCAGGCCAGATGGAAATCTGTCTCCCAAGTGACAGAATTAAAGGTGTGTGCCACCAACTGTTTGACATCTATATCTAAGTTAGTGGCTGGCTCTGTCCTCTGATCCTCAAGAAAGCTTTATTGGGGTACACATTATATCACCACATTTCCCCTTTTTTATCTAAAATAATAAAAGAAGATTATAACTTATGTAAGAAAAACTATATACAATGAGTACAATAGCTACATACAATGTATACAGGCAATAAATACATCAACAATGTCTAGCTCATTAACATTTGAGAGATTCAGAGAAAATACTCCATTACTTATCCTATTTTGGTGAATCCAAAATGTACCTAATTCACTTACTATCCTAACTTGTATTATCAGCCAAAAATATCTTTTTATGTCTTTCAATCTTATACACTTTTACACCTCTTTAGAGAGTTTCTTTTCTGAATTTGTTAACAAGGAAAACTATAACTATCTAATCTTCAACTCCCTCAGAGGCCCAAGAAGGAAATAATATTTACTGAGTAAGCAGGAAGTACAAATAAGCAACTCAAAAAAAAAAAAAAGTGAGAAATGACAGAAACAGCTGGCTGCCTGGACAGTCACCCAAGATTTCTCTATAATGTTGGGGCATCCATCTTAGGCCTCCAGGCCTACCATACCTGACAGACTTTTCTATGAAGCAAGATTTTCTAAAAGGCCTTCCTACCTTGTCTTAGTATGTCGTTTCTTTTATGTCCTGCTTGTCCATTTTGGACACCATAGTGTCAACAGTCAATATAAGGGCACTTTCTTGCCCAATGGCTAACTTTTGCCACAAAGAAAATAAACTCCATATGGAGTTTCTTACATGCCCATTATCTTTTCTGAAGTATATTGGTGCTGTCAGGAGCAGACATGTCTCATAGCCATCCAAAAAAGAAAGAAAGAGAAGAAAAGAAAAGAAACTATGTTATTAAAACATCTTTAATGCCATATTCTGTAGATCTCTGAAGTGTTTGGAAATGACCTGTCTATCTAAAATATATCTCTGTTTAACCATGAAAACATATCTAATATGACTACAATTTGATTGTAATGACTATTAACTTTCATTTATTACAACCAAATTAGCTGGTAATAATACCTTTCAAGGGCTAGAAATTTGTATTTCATTGTTAAATGAACTTCATAGTCCCTTAACATGTTTAGATTTTCATGAAGATTTAGCAGTGTTAATTACATGATTTTTAAGGACCTAGATTAGTTGACAGTGTTCCAGCTTTTGGAAGATGGAGTGGGTGGGTTGCAAGTATCTGAAGTAAGATAGTATGCATGCACTCACATTTAAAAACACCATTCCAAATGGAAACATTTGTAGTTAGAGTTTTCCTGCCTGGCCCAGTCAGGACAAATCTCTCTTACCCGCCAGTCCCACAGTCACTCAGACCCAACCAAGTAAACATACAGAAACTTATATTGCTTACAAACTGTATGGCCATGGCAGGCTGCTTGTTATCTACTTCTTCTATCTTGAATTAACCCATTTCTGTTAGTCTATACTTTGCCACATGGCTTGTGGCTTGCCAGTATCTATGCATGTTGCTTCTCATGGCAGCGGCTGGTGGTGTCTCTCCTCCCCAGCCTTCTACCTCCCACAATTCTCTTCTCTGCTTGTCCCACCTATATTTCCTGCCTGGCTACTGGCCAATCAGCATTTTATTTGTACAGAGTGATATCCACAGCACGTCCCCTTTTCTTTTTTGTTAAAAAAGGAAGGTTAACTTTCACATAGTAAAATTACAGATAACAAAACAATTATCAAGCAAGAATTACAGTTATAATATTAAAGAAGATATCCTATCTATCTTATATTTGTAAGTTTAAGGTTGTATATCTAATTTATCTTTTATCATAACTGAGGAAATTATATCTATCTAGTCCTCAACCACATCAAAGACCTCAGAAGGATATACTATTACCTGAGAACCAGGAGAAGGATTGGAAAAGCCTAAGAAAACCACCCTTACAGGGTTAACAAGGAGCAGGAGTAAACAGAAGATGAATAGTAGTCTACATGATAATAATGCTTTTCATTCTTCAAAGGCAAGTAGGGAAGCATGAGAATACTCAAATGCTGCAGGAAAACTTTTATTTTGCAGAACACTGAAAAGAAACTTTTTATAAAAACCTTCGCTGTTGCTTATAATACCAGATAATTTTTTCCTTATTACCACCAGATAAGTAACATTTAAATAATTTCTTTACAAATGCTCTAAAGCACAAAGAAATCATTTTGTTGCAGTAGTGGCCCACATCTGTATAAAGCAATGAAAGCAATGTGTGTGTGTGTGTGTGTGTGTGTGTGTGTGTAAAATGATAATGAAAAAGCACAAAGAATGACAGTATTAAGAATTTTGGGGGCTGGATAGATGGCTAAGAGGTTAAGAGCACTGACTGTTCTTCCAGAGGTCCTGAGTTCAATTCCCAGCAACCACATGGTGGCTCACAACCATCTGTAATGAGATCTGGTGCCCTCTTCTGGCCTGCAGGCATACATGCTGTATACATAATAAATAAATAAATAAATAAATAAATAAATAAATAAATAAATAAATAAATAAATAGTTTTGCTTTTTACAGTAACTATGGGTCAAGTGTGAAGATCTATCAAGAATATATAATCCTAGACTTTACCTGAAGATTTAAAAAGAAACCCACACCCCAAGTTACTGCACAGACAGTCCTTAATCAAGTAACTCTGCCCTCCTCCCAAATCTAGCACTTCCACTCTCTAACTCTCCATGAACAGAAAAACTAGTAACACTATTTTCTTCCCTTTTACTTCCCCAGGCTCATCTAAGGCAATTAATCACTTGTAGGTTTGAATGAGATTTTGAGGAAGCCATTTATCATAACCTACCTTGCTGAAATTAAAGCAAAATGAAAGGCTCTCTGAAATGCACTCTTGATCAAGAATCAAATAAGCAACAGCAAACAAACCATAACTTACAAATGTAATTTAATACAAATAAGTTTTAAAATAAAGCCCCTTTATGAGAGAGAAATTCACAGTTTAAATCTCCTTTTCTCAGGTTCAGTGCTATGCAAGGATCATAATTCTGAATCTTTATGATTCTGTGAGATTTCTAAGAGAAAAACATTGTATCTTGTATATTGGGGTATACAATATATTACTACACTCTGTTCACTGCTGTTTTATCTACAAACTTAGAGAGTTTCAGGTGCCAGGTCAGAAGCTTATCCAACAGTTAATACAGATCCACCCTTCTTGAAGCAGGCTCTAAGCTCTAAGAGCAATAGCCTCTGATGAACGTTTTTCCTTGTTCTCTGTTCCTCTGATCCTGGTTTACAGGAGTGCTTGGAAAGGAGGAAATGCTGTCATTATATAATAATAATCTCAAAAACTATGTATTAAAAAAGGGCAAATAGACTCACATACAGGAATAGTCCTCCAAAATAAAGAGAGCCTACTCATAGCAAGACAAGGGAGAACATGCTTATACATACTCCAAGGAATGCTGACTTCATGTTAATGAATCTGAAAAGGTACAATGAAATATCAAAATACCCTTTACAAAGCTAATACTTTTGAAAGGCAAGGAGACAGTCCTTCAGCCTCAGGCTGGAAAGAGAGTAGTACTGCTGATCCTTTCCTTGGAAGTGACTCCTTCTTGCTGTGGTGTATGCTCTTACAAATAAAGCTTGCCTGAAGATCAGAAGGCAGAGCCAGCCAGAGTTAGCCATAGAGGCCTGGCAGCGGTAGCACACACTTTTAATCCTAGCACTCAGGAGGAAGAGACAGAGGGATCTCTGTGTGTTCAAGGTCACCCTGGACCACATGAGATTAATCTAGTCTAAAAGAGAAACAGAGCCAGACAGTGATGGCTCACACCTTTAATCTCTATACTTGGGAAATCACATACCTTTAATCCCCACACTAGGAAGGTTGAGACAGGAAGTGATATGGCTGGACAGAGAAAGGAAAATAAGACAGGTAGAGACAGGACTCAGGGGCATTTAGTCTGAGATTCATAGAGACAGGATCCTCCCCTTTTGGCTGAGGAGTTGGCAGGGTGAGAAGTAGCTGTGACTTGTTTCCTCTAATCTTTCAGCATTTACTCCAGTGCTCTGGGTTTTTACTATAAGACCAATTAGAATTCTGGTCACATCTTGCAACCAATTTGGGGTATGAATTCACAAGAAATCTTCTTGCCTATGGCTTTGCAGCCACTGGAACAGGCCAGTGTTATACATGGCTAGAATTACTACCCCACCAGCTATATTTCCTTCTCTTCCCTAAGTCCTCTGAGGGAGTCTGGGATCTTTTTCTGTTGTAGCCTCTCTGCAGCATACTCCACAGTCTTTTGGGCTCCAAAAGCCAGAGGGGTTAGTTGCTTTCACACCTTCCCCACTGCACATAGCTGGCTCTTTGGCTTCATACCTCTCCCATTGGGTTGTGGCTTTCTCTGGGCCCCTTAGACTGCTGCCACATGAGGTAGCTGCCTCACTTCACCATCATCTGGATCATCATTATCAGCAGATTTAGTGAATCAATTGGAATTTCTTAAATGGGGAATTAGTTTAAAAAAGGGAGAGAGTGAGAGAGTATTTTCCCTACATTAAAGAAAATGGAAACATTATTACAATGTAGAAAGTTAGGTATCTGATAATATGCTGGATGGTTAGAAAATGAAACAATTAAATGAGGAGATAAATAATTTTATGGGATTTATGTAATGTCAAGTATAAATAGTATTTGTTTGATCATTTCTGTTTTATCATTTTAAAAGTTGGTTAATAAGAGTGCCTCTATAAAAGTTTTAGAAAATCTTGCTAAAACATATCATAAAGATATTTAGGCCCAGATAGAAGAATTTAAAGGAGAACCAATATCAACATTACATTATAAGGTTACAGAGAAACAGCCTAAAGTTTTCAAAAAGCCAAACTTAATTTATCCAGTAAACTTATGAGAAATGTCAAATGATATATATCATGAAGGCTATATAAGAGCTGAATGGACTGCTGTGCCAAAGTTAGATTTGAGGAGATTCAAGGAAGTGATAGTCTCATATGGCATGCATTCACCTTTTGTGAAGCAAATGTTAGACTTGTGGTCAACTTGCAATAGAACTCTTTCAAGACTGGAGAGATTTGGTTACAGCTATCTTAGAAGCTGGTCCCCAATTACAAGGGAGGACCTGGTGGAAGTATGAGGCTAAGATCATTGAACAATGAAGTAGGGCTACAGGTATTGAAATCTCCCAAGGCCAACTTCTTGGGAGGTTATGCTAATATAGAAAGTCAATCTTTATATAATAACCACACCTAGGCTTTATGCCACACAGCAGCCCTGAATGAGTGGGACAGAATAGAAGAAGTAGGAAAGAAAATTGAGTCATTCACTGAAGTTATACAGGGCCCAAAAGAAACATTCACTGATTTCCTACAAAGATTGACTTCATTAGTAAATAGAATGAAACCAAATTCAGAAGCTAAACAAATAATAATTGAATCTCTGGCTTTTGAAAATGCTAATGCACAATGTAAAAGGGTAGTCAGGCCATTAAAGGCAAGATCAGTACCCTTGGAGGAATGGGTCAGAGATACAAGCAATATTGAATCTCATAAGTATGATGATACTTAGATAGGAGAGGTGATTTCTGGAGGTTTCAAGAAAAATCAAAATGTCATTGCAGTAAACAAGGTCACCTAAAAATGGACTATAAACAGGGCATTCCTAGAAATAATGGTTTTGCTAAGATTAATTTTAAAAGAATGCCTCTCCCTTCTGGATTATGGAGAAAGAGTGAGAAAGGCAAACACTGGACTAATGAATGTAGACCAACAAGGGAAACACAAGGTAATCCTTTGCCTTTGATCTTGGGAAACTCTCTGACAGGCCTCTTGCAGGCCACCCTGGTAAATTCAGTTCAATTCTTGCCTGCCTTCATAGAAGAAACCCCTTCCCAGAACAATTAAATAATTAAATGTCTATTGTAAAAGACAATACTGCTTGGGTTGATAGGACAGCTACAGCAGAGGAAAAAATCAGGAGAAACCATAAAGCAAATGCTTTGGCAAATTTCTATAAATGAACATAGAGCAAAATCAAAAATACAAATAAATGATGTTCTCAATGAAGGTCTTTTAGATATGGGTGCAGACATAGTAATAATGGCACCAGAATCTTGGCATCCAAATTGGCCTCTTCAAGAGGTAAATGTTCAGCTGTTAGGTATTGGAACATTATCTCAAGTGAAACAGAGCACAAGATGGGTCAAATGTATAGGGTCAGAAGGACAGAGAAGAAAATTAAAGCCAAATGTGGCTAATATAGCTATGAATCTATGGGGACATGATTTATTACAACAATGCAATACCCAGATTAGCATTCCTCCAGTCTCAGAAACAAACCATAAACTAATCTGTTTCTGAGAAAAATATAAGGTATTATAAAGAACAGTCACTGACCATCCAGATTGTACAAAAACAGGTCACAATAGCTGCTGATATTTCGAAGACACCAACAGCCCTACCTTTAAAATGGTTAACGGACAAGCCTGTATGGGTTCAGCAATAGCCTTTAACAACAGAGAAACTATAAGCCTTAGAAAAGCTAGAACAATAACCGTTAAATGCTCAGCATATTGAAGAAGCTATCAACTAGCCCTTGAAATTCTCCTGTATTTGTTATTGAAAAGAAATCTAGTAAGTGGAGAATGGTAACAGAACTAACAGATATTAATAAGGTAATTCAGCCAATGTCCTCTCTACAATCTGGAATTCCTTTACTTCCTCTGTTATCTAAAGAATGGCCTCTTATTGTTATCAATTTAAAGGACTGCTTTTTTAATATACCTTTACAACAAAAGACAGAGAAAAATTTGCCTTCATGATGCCTACTTATAATAATTTTCAGCCTGTTAAGAGATATCAACAGAAGGTTACTCTGCAGGGAATGTTAAATAGCCCCACCCTGTGCCAATATTTTGTACAATAGTCATTGGAAATGATACATAAGCAATTTCCTCAATCTATAGTTTACTATTACATGGATGATATCTTACTAGCGGATTCAAATGTAGATACTTTTGAAAGAATGTTTGAAGAAGTATAGGAAAATTTGCCTTTTGGGGATTACAAATTGCTCCTGAAAAAATTACAAAGAGGAGATTCTATTAATTATTTCACATATAAAATAGATCTACAAAAAATTCAACCCCCAAAGCTGCAAATTAGGAGAAATCAATCACAGACTCTTAATGATTTTCAAAGATTGCTAGAAGACATTTCTAATCTATGTCCCACTATTGTAGTAAAAAGTGAAAACTGCATAATTTGTTCAAAGCCTTGGATGATAACAAGGAATTAAATAGTCTATGAGAATTATCCACTGAACCTGAAAGAGAATTGGCTTTAGTGGAAAAGAAATTACAGGATACACATGTGGATCATTTGGATCCAGAGCTTGGTTACATTCTGGTTACTTTATACTCTAAGAATTCTCCTACAGAAATTTTAATGCAGAGAGAAGATATTATATTGAAATAGATATTTCTATCACATAAACAGAGCAAGAAATTAAAGACATATGTGGAAAAGATTTATGATTTTATTTTAAAAGTAAAATTAGGACTTCATCAATAAGCCCAGCAGAAATTGTAGCACCTTTAACTAATGATGAAATTGACGAATTATTAGCAGAAAGTGAACCTTGGCAAAGAGCTTGCAGTAATTTTTGGTAGAGATTAACTCCAAATATCCCAAAAGGAAAAGAATTCAATTTATAAAAACAGCTAACAGGATCCTTCCTCATAATGTACAAGGAACACTAATTTCTGGAGCACCTACATTTTATAATGATGAAAATAAACCAGGAAAGGCAGGACATAAATCAGAAATTTTAAGTAAGGTGGTTTGAAGTCCTTTTAATTCTGTCAAAAAGGCAGAATTATATGCTATTCTGATGTTATTAATTGATTTTACAGAACCTCTTAACATAGTTACTGACTTCCGTTATGAATAAAGAGTTGTTTTACACATTGAAATTGCTGAATTTATTCATGATGAATCAGAATTAACTTTGTTATTTATTCAGTTACAAGAAATAATTAGGAATAAGAATCATCTCTTATATGTAACACACTTCTGATTCCATATGGGTCTGCAGGCCCTCTAGCCCAAGGAAATGGTGAAATTTATCCACTATTGATAGAAAATGGGCTAGAGGTCTCAAATTTTCATTACAAACATCATGTTGATAGCAAAGATTTAAACAAGGATTTTTCTATAGCTTGTCAATAAGACAAGCAAATTATAAGGAAAGGTACTACTTGTTCTTTATATAACCAAACTCCACTACCTGCAGGAAGTAACCCAAAGGGTACTCAAAGGAATGAAATCTGGCAGATGAATGTTTTTCATTTTGTAGAATTTGGAAAATTAACATATGTACACCACACCATTGATACCTATTCAGGATTTCAATGGGCAACTTTCTTGAGTTCTGAAAAGGCTGATTCTGTAATCAAATATTTTCTAGAGGTTATGGCCATCATGGGTATACCTGTTCAAATTAATACTGACAATGCTCCAGCATATGTCTCTGGTAAAATGAAATAGATTTTTTTTATTATTATTACAATATAAGGAACATTTCAGGAATACCACACAATCCTACAGGTCAAGCAGTCATAGAAAGATCAAATTGATCTCTAAATGATATGTTAAATAAGCATAAAAGGGTAATAAAGACCCCCAGAAATAGATAACATATTGTTGTTTTAACTTCAGATTTACTAAATGCTAATGAGAAAAGAAGGACCGCTGTGGAGAGACATTGTATAATAGAAAAAATTATGGAATCAAATCAGTGTGTATACTTTAAAGATGTGCTGACCTCAAAATGGAAGCCAGTATATTATTGGAGAAGAAGTTTTGGATTTGTTTCCTCAGAAAAGCTATAGATATCATCAAAATTGATAAAGGATAAATTTGAGCAAGAAAGATCTCTTATTTAGAAGAGGTGATAATTCATCAACAAGCTTGACCATTCATTTTAAATTAACTTTAAGACTAACAAATGCTTTTTATTTGATCAGCTATAACTTGCCAAAAGGGAGCCTCCCCAAAGTTAGGGTTGAGGAAGAATTGTCTTTTCATATTTCAGAAGAATATAAGGATCCATCTAAGTAATCTGAAGACCATTAGACAAATGAGACATGTGAACAAAAATGACAAGCCACCCAGAAAAAATGTCCCAAGAAAAATGATAAATTGATCTGTTAGTAGAGCATAACTGCAACAGGATACATTTTTATAAATCTTCCCAATTGTTTGTTTCTGCTTTTCTCTACAGACATGTAATGCAAATGGTCTTTGTGTAGTTCCAATTCAAATAAAAATTAAAGTGGGCTTTGGATTGGGAGAGTGGCTGTCTCTTCTAAACCCAAGCATGCTTGGTAAAGGAAAATGAAAAATATCTGTATCATGTCAGAAGAGCCACCTAATATAGAACAGAAGAAAAACCAAAATTAAGGGACTACTTATTGCTACTAATCTCATAATCCTTTAGTTTTATTTTGACCTTTTAAAACTTTTCTTAAGATATGAATTTTATTTATATATATATATATATATATATATATATATGTGTGTGTGTGTGTGTGTGTGTGTGTGTATATATATATATATGTATATATATATACATATATACATATATATGTGTGTGTGTGTGTGTATACATATATACATATATATTTAAACTTCTTGTCATTATATTAATGGTCCTATAGAGTACTAACTTTTTCTCAAAAAAAGGCTTCAACTAGTTCCTGTACATGATTTTGGGTTTGAGTCTCTATCAGTTTTCTGTAGTCAACCATGACCACACCTAACAGTGACTTTGAAGTCCTCAAGTAGAGGATGGGGCACCACAATGAAGATTCCACACGGGATATGATAATGCCACTAAAGTGCTGACAAACACCACCCAAAGATTGGCTTTGGACTATAAACTGCTCAGGACAATTTCAGTGTGGCTAGCTGAGATGATCCAGCCTCATAGACTACTTTGGCCACTTGTGGCAATCCCTATACTTTCCCATTATGCAGAGACTGGAAAACAAATAATGCAGCTACCTTTCCCTGGACTTGACACTTAACCCATATTTTTCATTTCAGGACCCATAAAGATGCTATCACCCCCAGACAGCAGGAAGTAAATATAAGAATATAATGCCCATATTCCCAAGAGGTGGGGGTGGGTGGTTTTTGGTTGTTCAATGAGTTATGGATATTTGTCATTTTTTAAGGTGGTTGACTACAAATTATTAATAATAGTCAGGAAAAAAGCTGAACAAAGGAGATTAGATTCAGGGTTGTTGTTTTGAAAAGAAAAAAGGGGGATGCAGAAATAATAGGATGAAAGGGTAGATTATTGAATCTACTCTGAAAAGTGGGGGATATAGATATGATACCATAAAAGGGTCGATTATTGGTTCTATTTTAAAAAGCAACTGCTTGTTTCAAATATTTTATACTGATATGGATCTTTGTATATTGATACAAATTTAAGGTTATGGGTTTTTTGTTGTTGTTTTTTGAGACATGGTTTCTCTGTAGCTTTGGAGCCTGTCCTGGAATAGCTCTGTAGACCAGGCTGGCCTCGAAATCACAGAGATCCACCTGCCTCTGCCTCCCGAGTACTGGGATTACAGGCGTGCGCCACCACCTGTAATAACCTGTAATAAGGTTATGTTTTTTAGAACACACTGTATATACATTTCTACTCTTGTTCAAGGTATTGTACCTATACAGTTCATTTAACAATGCAATGCAAAATTCTAGTCCTTGGGAGTTATTAATACAAATTATTTAGGATAATAAAGAAATGCAAGTTAATAGTTACCTATTGCATTCAAATTTATAGTCATGTTAGGTATGTTTTCAAAGTCAAACAAAAATATATTTTAGATAGATAGGTCATCTTTAGACACTTCAGGGAACTGCAGAATGTAGCATTTATGAAGTTTTAATAACATAGGTTCTTTTTTTATGATAATGAGACATGTCTCCTCCTGACAGCACCAATCTACTTCAGAGAAGATAGTGGGCATTGAAGAAACTCCATATAGAGTTAACTTTCTTTGTGGAAAAAGTAAGCCACTGGGCAAGAAAATGCACTTGCCTCAATTGCTGACAGTATGCCACCCAAATGGACAAATGGGACATAAAAGACAGGACTACTGAACTTTGCCAAGACAAGGTAGGACAGCCCTTCAGAATATCCTGCTTCACAGAAATGTCAGATATACCAGTAGGCTGAAGATGGATTACCCGACATTGCATAGGAACCATGGGTGATTATCCAAGCCCCCAGCTATTTCTCATTTCTCATTTTTTGGAAGTCACTTGTGTGTACTTCCTGCTTACTCAATTAATATTATTTCCTTCTCAGGTCTCTGATGGAGACTAGATAGAGTTATAGTTTTCTTCCTTGTTAACAAATTCAGAAAGGAAACTCACTAAAGAAGTGTAAAGTATATATGTTTGAGAAACATCAAAAGATAGTTTTCATTTGGTAATAGAAGTTACGAAAGGAAGTGAATTAGGTTCAACACTTTGGACTTACCAAAGTAAAATAAATAATGGAGTGTTTTCTCTAAATTTGTAAATTGTTAGTGGAATAGACATTGTTCATGTAATTGTTGACTGTATATATCATAATTAGTTATTGTACTTATTGTGTAGAGTTTTTGTTACATTAGTTATAACCATTTTATTTTAGACAAAAAGGTAAAATGTGGTGATATTACGTATATGTTCTAACAAATAAAGCTTGTCTGATCTTTCAGAGCCACAGAGTTAGCCATAGAGGCCTGGCAGTGGTAGCACACACATGCAATCTTAGAACTCAGGAGACAGAGGCAGAGGGATCTCTGTGTGTTCAAGGGCACCCTGGATTACAGGAGATGAATCCAGTCCAAAAGAGAAACAGAACCAGGCAGTGATGGCTCACACCTTTAATCCAAGTACTTGGAAGTCCACACACCTTTAATCCCAGCACTAGGAAGATTGAGACAGAAAGTGATGTAGCTAGGCAGAGAAAGGAATATAAGACAGGTAGAGACAGGACTCAGGGACATTCAGTCTGGGGATTCACAGAGACAGGATTTTCCCCTTTTGACTGAGGAGTAGATGAGGTGAAAAGTGACTGTGGTTTGTTTCTTCTGATCTTTCAGCATTTACTCCAATATCTAGCTCTGGGTTTTTACTATAAGACCAATTAGAATTTGTGCTACAATCGCTACACCTTGCTCTCATTATTTTGCTTACTCTTGGATCTTCCCTTCTCAATAAGATTGTGTAATTTATTTATTTATTAGAGCATCCAACTACTCAAATTATAGATGGCCCTTCAACAATAGCTGCTAAAGGAACAAAGAGGGGCATTGATGTGATCATCCCCAGGGATGTTTGACCTTGACCTTCAATTATTAAGCCAAGAAATTTGGGGTCACTCTCCAAATGAGACCTAGGCAAAATATATAGCATTAGGGACATAGGAGAGTCTGTATTTGTCCTATTATACTCCACATCTTTTCTCATCGTGAAGCACTAACTTGCCTTCAGCTTCTCTAAGAAATTAAGGAGAATAACTGGATTTATGTTGAGGTCTTTGATCCACTTGGACTTAAATTTTGTGCACGGTGACAGACATGGATCTATTTGCAGCCTTCTACATGTTCACATCTAGTTATGCCAGCACCATGTTTTGAAGATGCTTTCTTTTTTCCATTTTACAGTTTTGGCTTCTTTGTCAAAAATTATATGTTCATAGGTGTGCGGGTTAATGTCAGGGTCTTCAATTCAATTCCATTGGTCCACATGTCGGTTTTTATGCCAGTACCAAGCTGTTTTTATTATGGTAGCTCTATAGTAGAGCTTAAGGTCAGGGATTGTGATGCCTCCAGATGTTGTTTTATTGTACAGGATTATTTTGGCTATCCTGGGTTTTTTGTTTTTCCATATGAAGTTGAGTATTACTCTTTCCAGGTCTGTGAAGAATTGTGTTGATAATTTGATGGGGATTGTGTTGAATCTGTAGATTGCTTTTGGTAGGATTGCCATTTTTACTATGTTAATCCTGCCTATCCATGAGCATGGGAGATCTTTCAATTTTCTGACATCTTCTTCAATTTCTTTTTTCAAAGACTTAAAGTTCTTTTCATATAGGTCCTTCACATGCTGAGTTAGAGTAACCCTGAGGTATTTTATATCATTTGTGGCTGTTGTAAAGGGTGAAGTATCTCTGATATCCTTCTCAGCCTATTTATCCATTGTATATAGGAGAGGTACTGATTTATTTTTTAGTTGATCATGTATGCTGCTATGTTGCTGAAGGTGTTTATAAGCTGTATCAGTTCCTTGGTTGAATTTTTGGGAAAATAGGGAAATCTTGACTTCTTCCTTTCCAATTTGTATCCCCTTAATCTCCTTATGTTGTCATATTGCTCTGCTAGAACTTTAAGTACTATATTGAATAGGTATGGGGAGAGGGGACAGCCTTGCCTTGTTCCTGGTTTTAGTGGTATTGCTTTGAGTTTCTCTCCATTTAATTTGATGTTGTCTGTTGGCTTGCTGTAGATTGCCTTTATTATGTTTAGGTATGTTCCCTGTATTCCTGATCACTCCAAGACCTTTATCATGAAGGGGTGTTGGATTTTGTCAAATGCCTTTTCTGCATCTAGAGAGATGATCATGTGGTTTTTTTGTTTGTTTGTTTTCGTTTTTGGTTTTTTTGAGTTTGTTTATATGATGTATTACATTGACTTTCTTATGTTGAACCACCCTTGCATCCCTGGGATGAAGCCTATTTGATCATGGTGGATAATTGCTTTGATGTGTTCTTGGAGTCTGTTTGCCAGTATTTTATTGAGTATTTTTGCATCAATTTTCATAAGGGAGATTGGTCTGTAGTTCTCTTTCTTTGTTGCATCTTTGTTTGGTTTAGGAATCAGGGTAATTGTAGCCTCATAGAAGGAGTTTGGTAATGTTCCTTCTGCTTCTATTGTGTGGAACAATTTGAAGAGTATTGGTATTAAGTCTTCTTTGAAAATCTGGTAGAATTCTGCACTGAAACCATCTGTTCCTGGGCTTTTTTTTTTTTTTTTTGGTTGGGAGACTTTTAATGACAGATTCTATTTCCTTAGGGGTTATTGGACCATTGATTTAACTTAGGTATGTGGTACCTATCCAGAAAATTATCCATTTCTTTTAGATTTTCCAGTATTGTGGAGTAGAGGATTTTGAAGTATGACCTGATGATTCTCTGAATTTCCTCATTGTCTGTTGTTATGTCCCCCTTTTCATTTCTGATTTTATTAATTTGGATGCTACCTCTCTGTCTTTTGGTTAGTTTGAATAAGGGCTTGTCTATTTTGTTGATTTTCTCAAAGAACCAACTCTTTGTTTCATAAATCCAGTTACTCTGAACCTGATAGAAGAGAAAATAGAAAGTAGCCTTGAACACATTGGCACCGGAGATCACTTTATAAATATAACACCAGTAGCACTAAGAGAAAGAATCAATCAATGGGACCTGTTGAAACTGAGAAGCTTTTGTAGAGCAAAGGACACAGTCAACAAGACAAAGCAACAGCCTACAGAATGGGAAAAGTTCTTCACCAACCCCACATCTGACAGACGGCTGATATCCAGAATATATAAAGAACTCAAGAAATTAGACATCAAAATGGCCAACAGTTCAATGGCAGAGAGGACCCCTGGCAGCTGTGGCAGGAAGCTAAGGGCTTACATTTTCAAACTGTAAACGCCAAGCAGAAAGAGTGAACCCAGAGTAGCTCATGTCTTTGAACTCTCAAAGCCCACCCCAGTGGCTTACTTCCTACAGAAAGGCCATGCCACTTACACCTACTCAAATAATATGACCAAGTGGAGACCCAGTAATCAAATGCCCAGGACTATGGAGGATATCTCTTTCAAACACACCAAATGTGTTTTGATCTTCTTAACTATTTACTCTCCCTTCTAGGTCCCTACCACCATAACATTATGTCTTCTTTTCATAATCCAATAAGTTCAGTAAGTACTGTTCCTAAGTGTATGGATGTAGGACCTTCCACTAGAGCATGGACAATCTACCAGGGGCCATATCCCTGACGAGAAGTGGCTTTTTCTGTCCACTAGACTTCAACTGCTAAAATTCATCAGCTATGCTGGAATTTTCACTGGCTTGAACTTGTGCAAGTCTCGTGGGAGATCATGAATACAATGTCCCTGTTGTATCTAGAAGACATTGTTTCACTATGGTTTTCCAAGGTATCTGGTTCATACTCTTTTCATGTGCTCTTTGCAAGTCCTCTTTTATGACCAAAGTATGTGCTGTGTTTAGTAATAGCACCTTACCATCTACTTCTAGTGAGCAACAGAGAGTAATGATAATTTCCTGGGATTTTGTTGTTGTTGTAGTTTCTTTGTGGGAGTGGATCTGTGGAACCCCTTAATCTGTTGATCAACAAGGATTTAAGGCAGGAAATGAAAGACATTCTGTCCACTTCTTTAAAAAAATCATTTCAGAGTTTACAAAGATGGCTCAGTAGTAAAGTACTCATACCGCTCTTGTAGAATGCTGGAGATTTATTCCTAGAATACATATTGGGGAACTCACAACCACCTGTGACTCCATTTCTGTGAGAGATCATGTACATCTGTCTAGGCTCTGTGGGCACCAGCCTTTATGTGTCCATAGCCACAAACAGATAACACACATACACACATACACACACACACACACACACACACATACACACATACACACACATACACACACACACACACACACACACACACACACATCTAATATTTTTAGCTATATACTCTCCCAAAATGATCACTGTAACACTAAGGTTTTTACTGCCTTGAAAAAAAAAACACATTAAAAATATCCGGTATATTTTTAACTAACAAGAATGATTTATTTAATCAAATAGAGTAGTATAACAAAGTATCACTTGAAAAACTGTTTAGTAGATTTAATAGATTATAGCTCAACATAAATAATGGCTTATATGTATTGGGGAGAATTTTGTTTACTTGAAGTTTGTTCATTTGTACTAAATTTTCATAAAGAATTTTATGTTAAAACATCATTTTAAAAAAAAGAAATGGGCTATAGAACTAAACAGAGAATTCTCAACAGAGGAAGCTCAAATGGCTGAAAGACATTTAAGGAATTGCTCAACATCCCTAATTATCCCAGAAATGCAAATCAAAACAACTCTGAGATACCACCTTATACCTGTCAGAATGGCTAAGATCAAAAACACAGAAGACAGCTTATGCTGGAGAGGATGTGGAGCAAGGGGAACTCTCTTCCACTGTTGGTGGGAATGCAAGCTTGTACAGCCACTTTGGAAATCAATATGGCACTTCCTTAGAAAAGTGGGAACCCATCTCCCCCAAGACCCAACTGTAGCACTCTTGGGCATATACCCAAGGAATACTCAATCATACCACAAGGACATTTGCTCAGCTATGTTCATATCAGCATTGTTTCTAATAGCCAGAACCTGGAAACAACCTAGATGCCCTTCAACTGAAGAATGGATAACGAAAATATGATACATATACACAATGGAGTACTACTCAGCAGAGAAAAACAATGACATCATGAGGTTTGCAGGCAAATGGATGGATCTAGAAAAAAATCATCCTGAGTGAGGTAACCCAGACTCAGAAAGACAATCATGGTATGTACTCACTCATAGTAGGGTACTAGATGTAAAACAAAGATGACTAAACTGCAACACAACTCCAGGGAAGTTACCTAGAAAATGGGACCCTGGGAAAGACACGGGGATTGCCCAATGACAGAGAAATGGATGAGATCTACATGAACAACCTGGATGACAGTGAGAGTAATAAAGGGCAAGATTCAAGTGAAAGAGAGCTTAGGGGAGCAGGAGATCCTAGCTGGATCAAGAACAGAAAGGGAGAACAAGGAATAACAAACCATGATAAATGAAGACCACATGAGAACAGGAAGAAGCAAAGTGCTAGAGAGGTCCCCAGAAATCCACAATGATACATCCACTGTAGACTACTGACAATGGTTGAGAGAAAGCCTGATCTGTCCTAGTCTGGTGATCAGATGGCTAAACACCCTAATGGTCATGCTGGAACTCTCATCCAATAACTGATAGAAGTGGATCCTTGGCCAGGCCCCAGGTGAATCTCCAGGAGTCCAATTGTCAAGAAAGAGGAGGGACTGTAAGACTGTGAATTATTGAGACCTAGATTGGAAAAGCACAGGGACAAATGCCCAAACTAATGGAAACACATGAATTATGAATAAAGGCTGTGGAGCCCCCAACTGGATCAGGACCTCTGGATAAGTGAGACAATTCAATAGCTTGAACTGTTTGGGAGGCACCCAGGCAGTGGGACCAGGACCTGTCCTTAGTGCATGAGCTGGCTGTTTGGACACTTGGGTTTATACAGGGACACTTTGCTCAGCCTGGAAGGAGGGGACTGGACCTGCCTGTGCTGAATCCACCAGATTGAATTGAATCCCCAGGGGAGGGAGTCTTTGCCCTGGAGGAGATGGGAATGGAGGGGAGGGGCTGGGGAAAACATGAGGGTGGTGTGGGAGGAGGGAGGACAGGGGAACCCATGGCTGATGTGTAAAATTAAAACACAAGTATAATAAATAAAAAGAGGAGAAAAAAACAAAAACAAAAACAAAAACAAAAGAAATTAAGGAGAAATGTCTCTCAGAGGAGAATTGAAGCAGGCAAATGTAAGAGATAGTTTACCTCAGAGTCTCTCTCTCTCTCTCTCTCTCTCTCTCTCTCTCTCTCTCTCTCTCACTCACATACACACACACACACACACACACACACACACACACACACACACACACTTTTACAGGTTCACTTGACAGCCTAGTTCATTCACTTGAATGTCCTTATGTATACATCTTCTTTTCCAAACAGTTCAAGCCTTTATTTTAAAATTCTTGAGGCCAAAAATGAAGAATATGGAAATATCCAGTCTAGACTCTGATGATTGGTAGCAAGAATATAAAAGTTCTTTTTCTAAGTATTGTTAAATGGTGAGTACAATATTAGTAGCCACCATCACTCTACTGTGAAAAAAAAAAACTCCAGATATATTCTTCCTGTTCATCATGTAACATTTTCCTCATCATCTAATCTCCATCTTCCATGTCCTCTACCTTCCATAACTCTGTTAATCACTCTTATACTCTGTACTCTATCTTCTGTGAGATAGATTTTAAAAAGACATTGACCTTTCAGCACCAGCCTCCTGATGAGGAATACAGGGATTACAGGCTATATCACCACACCCAGGTAAGAGCAGCTTCTTTAGAATTGAGATGATAAATATCTTGTGATATTTTCACCATAAGTACAGATTGAATGTAGTGCTCAGAGGCCTTCTAGTTCTTAGAATATAAAAAAGAGGTATCAGGACAAAATATTCAGCAATATTTCACTTGATTTAATTTGATGTGATAATGATATTTTGTTAATATAGTTACTCAAAATATTGCAAATTCCTAGAGTCTTCACAAGCCAACACATTATTCTTGTCATAATATTCCCACCTGAGAGTGTGGATTGTATATTGACTTCCCATTGAGAAGTATTTGGTGAGATGAAAGAATATTTAGAACCTGAAGCTGATTATAGCACCACACTTCTGTCCATGGCCTTACCCAGGACAAGTCTCCCAGTTCTGAAGAAGTTCATGAGAAACTCATCAACAAAACTCTGGAATGTTATAGTGCATTCATGGTTACAATCAAATACAATTCCCTAATAATACTGACTTCTGAAACATAATTCTGATGAATTCAACACCAACAGATTATGGTCTTTAATGATAAATGTTTTTTTATTCTCTTTACTCAGAACTTGACTATTGAGACAACAATTTTCTCCCCTGTCTTAGCAAATTGATGTAAAATCAACATGGGAGTTGGGGGGGACCACACTCCCTACTGAGGGGTAAAAAGCTGGACTGGTACCTTAAACCTGGAGGTGAGGTCTCTATTAGGATGTGGGTTATTGTCTATTTGTTGATTTGTTTGTATGTGTAACTTGCTTACATGGTTTCTTTTTATTTTTGCTTTGTCTACATTTTGTGGCTTTTTTCTCAATAGTTTAGAAGGTTAATTTGTTTCCATAACTGACTTTTATAAAAGTCTTGCAATTTGCTGGGTGGTGGTGGTGCACTTGGGAGGCAGAGGCAAATGGATCTCTGTAAGTTTGAAGCCAGCCTAGGCTACAGAGTGAGTTTCAGGACAGGCACCAAAGCTACACAGAGAAATCCTGTATCATAAAAACAAACAAACAAAAAAGACTTGCAATTTGTACATTTATCGTTGACTCACTGTGTTCTAATTTATAAGAATACTCACCCCTAAATTCTACATCTATAAATTCTATGTCTCCTTTTTAACTTCAAACTCATATAACTCCCTGATTCCATCTGCTCTGCTTCATTGCCTCTGCTCCCAATTCCTTCTTCATTTCACTAATTAAATACTGGTTATTCTATACTCTAAATAATCTATAAACTACATTCTTTCCATCTAGTACCCCAACATCATGGTCTCTTATCCTTAAGAGGGACACAAGGCAAAGGGGCCTCCCATAGCTGCATAAGACCACAATACAGACCTCTCCCTTGAATAGCCTTAGGAAGTATAAACCTTATGGAAGACACTCCACTAGAAGACATACAAAAAAGAAACAATAACCAGGTTGAGTTAGAAAAAATACAAGAATTAAAGCAAGAAGATCTAGCTATGCCAATATATGCATAAAATATAACAGACATATAGGTAGATTGACTATATGGCATTATCCTTCTATTTTAATGTACCTTTAGCCCAAACTATCATATGTTCCCCATCTCTTTTCAAAACATCTATAGTTCTCTCTTTTGCTCATGTTCACTGCCTCTCCTTCCAACCTATCAAGCTAACACTAGGCACCATTCTCACTGTGTTTTCTTATCCTTTGTCTTCTCTTTGTACTCCTACCCTCAATATCTAACAAATCAGTATAGAGTGCTAGCAGTAACCCAGCACTCACTGAAACAGTGATTATCAAGGTTGGTAGTCAAGACAATAGCAAAGTTCCTTTAAACAACATGGAGAGCATTTGGCACACAATGAAAAGACAAAAATCTATGAATTATAGGCATAAAGGGGAAATAATTCTGTATCAAAAGCATAGAAAATATTTCCAATAAAGCCATAGAACAAAGTTCCCCAAATCTAGGGAAAAATATGCTCCTTCACCTATACAAGCAGTATACAAATACCAGAGACAGTAGCAGAAGAAACTCTCCAATCATATTGTAGTTAAAAAACTACAAGTACAGAACAAAGAAAGGGTATTAATAGCCACAAGAAAGAAAAGCCAAGTCACATATAAAGGTGAGCCAGTCATTATAACAGATGACTATTCATTAGAAATACAGAAAATTTAAAATTAGAAGGGAAAGAAAAAACATATTTCAAGTTCTAAAATATCCCAGCTCCCAACCCAGACAACTACACCCTGAAGATTACCAGAAGTAATGGAAGTGATAAAAATCAGGCTAAAGGAATTTAGGACCATGAATCTAGCTCTAAATTGGATTCTAGAAAGAATTCTTCAGACTGAAGAAGAGAATATCTAAGAGACTACAAGAAAGTAAGCAACTCTTGGACAGTTATCAATAGTGTTCAAAGGAGATACCACAAAACCTCAACATGATAAGAATTAACATATCTTCCAGTAATAACGCAGCATATAATAGTCTTAATTTCTCAAAAAAAATAATATCCATATTACCAGATTAGATTTAGAGAACAGGAACCATATTTTTGCTTCCTCCAAGAAAGACAATTCATTGTCAAAGATAGATGCCACCTTAAGGATGGAGAACATTATACGCGAATGGACCAAGAAATAAGCAAAATAGACCTCAAACAAAATTAGACAGAAGATATTTAAGATACCAAGACAGTCCTGACCCTAGGACCCATCCCTAGGACACAACCAGTCCCCAAGAACCCCCATCCAACTCTGTCCCAGTTGCTGGCCAGCAGGCAAAACTCCTGCAGGAAGGACCCCCCCTCACCAATCCCCCCACTGGATCCTGAAATCTACACACCTTGCCCCCATACCCATCCGGCTGAGACCCCAGTAACTTCCTGAGTCAAGGAAACCAAACAACCAGCTCTCATTGGATCAAGAGAAACTTTCTGAGACACAGAAACCAAACCACCAACTCTTATTGGACAAAGAGCTCTCATTGGACCAAGAGGAACCTCTTGAAACAGGGATTGCGCCAGCCCTCATTAGACCAAGAGTGGCTTTCAGAGACACAGACTCTGCCACCTCTCATTGGACCAGGAGAGGCTTCCTGAAACACAGAATCTGTCAGCTCTGACTGGACTAAGAGCCCTGATTAGACCAAGAGTGGCTCCATGAGTCACAGAATCAACTAGCTTGGGTTGAACAAAGAGCAGATCCCTGAGACACAGAATCTGCCTGCTCCAATTAAACAAAGGGCTAAGACTGGACCCAGAGGGGCCCCCTGAGAGACAGACACAACAAGCACAGAGTAGACCAATGGGAACTTGCTCAGACACAGGCACCTTTTATTCCCATTAGAGGAGGAGATGGGCAGATGTCAAGGCAAAAATACAAACAACAACCTAAAGAGAAATTTGGAATCACCAGAACCTAGCCCTACTCCAACAGCAGGAACTGAAAATCACAATGAAGAAGAAGCAGAAGAAAGATACTTTAAGAACAGTGTCAAGAAGATGCTAGAGGCCTTTCAAGAAAAAATGAAAAATGAAATTGAAGAAAAGACAAACAAAAAATTGGAAGAAATCAATAAAGAAATAAAGGAAAAGACAACTAATAAATTGGAATAAATCAATAAATCCCTTAATGCAAGCCAAGAAAATCATGAAAAAGCTATTAAACATGTGAGGGAAACAGTTCAAGACCTGAAAGGGGAAATAGAAACGATGAAGAAGACACAGTGGGAATGCTGGAAATAGCAAATCTGAGTAAATGAACAGGAAACACAGATGCAAGCATAACCAACAGAATACAAGAGAGAGAACACAATAGAGGAAATAGATTCATCAGTCAAAGAAAATACCAAAGCAAAAAAAGTCATAACACAAAACATCTAGGAAATCTGGAAGATCATGGAAAGGCCAAAATTAAGAATAATAGGGATAGAAGAAAGAGAATACCAACTCAAAGGCACAGAAAGTATGTTCAACAAGATCATAAAAGAAAACTTTCCCAACTTAAAGAAGGAAATGCCCATGAAGATACAAGAAGCCAATAGCACAGCAAACAGACTAGACCCCCAAAAAGTCCCCTTGCCACACATTAATTAAACAACTAAACCTACAGAATAAAGAAAGCATATTAAGAGCTGCAAAGGGAAAAGACCAAGTGACTTATAAAGGCAAACCCATCAGAATAACACCCAATTTCTCAATGGAGATTTTGAAAGCCAGAAGGACCTGGACAGATGTAATGTAGACACTAAAAGACTAGGGATGTCAGCCTAGACTAATATTCCCAGCAAAACTTTCATTCACCATAGACAAAGTGAGCAAGACATTCCAAGACAAAACCAGGTTTAAACAATATCTATCCACAAATCCAGCCCTACAGAAAGAACTAGAAGGAAAATTCCAACTTAAGGAAGTCAGATACACCCACAAAAGCACAGGCAATAGATAACCCCACAACAGTAAATCCCAAAGAACAGAAATACACACACACTACCACCAAAAGATAAGAGGAACTAACAATCAGTGTTCATTAATAGCCCTTAACATTAATGGATTTAATTCTCCAATTAAAAGACACAGGCTAAAAGAATGGATACAAAAGCAGGATCCATCTTTCTGCTGCATACAAGAAACACACCTCAACTTCAAAGACAGACACTATATCAGAATAAAAGCCTGGTCTTAAAAAGCAAGCTGGTGTAGCTTTCCTAATATCCAACAAAATAGACTTCAAACTAAACTCAATCAAAAGAGAACAAGAAGGACATTACATACTCATCACAGAAAAGATCCACAAAGATGAAGTTTCAATTCTGAACATTTATGCCCCAAACACATGGGCACCCACATATGTAAAAGAAACATTACTAAAGCTTTAATCACACATAAAACCCCACACATTAACAGTGGGAGACTTTAAGACCCCACTCTCACCACTGGACAGATCTGCCAAATCGAAACTTAACAGAGAAATAAGGGGCTTAACAGATGTTATGACTCAAATGGACTTAATCGATATCAACAGAACATTCCACCCAAACAAAAAAGAATATATCTTCTTCTCAGCACCCCATGGAACCTTCTCTAAAATTGACCACATACTTGGCCACAAAGCAAATCTCAACAGATAGAAAAAATTGGAATAACTTCTTGTAGTCTATCAGATCACCATGGTTTAAAATTAGATTTCAACAACAACAAAAATTACAGAAAGCATACACACTCATGGAATCTGAATAATGCTCAACTGAATAACCAATGGGTCAAGGAAGAAATAAAGAAAGAAATTAAAGACTTCCTAGAGATCAATGAAAATGAATATACTACATACCCAAACTTATGGGACACTATGAAAGCAGTGCTAAGAGAAAAATTCATAGCGTTAAATACCCACATAAAGAAGTTGGAGAAATCTCACACTAGTGACTTAACAGCACACCTGAAAGCTCTAGAACAAGAAGAAGCAAAGTCACCCAGGAGGAATAAATGCCAGGAAATAATCAAATTGAGAGCTGAAATCAATAAAATAAAAACAAAACAAAGAATCAATAAAACAAAGAGTTGGTTCTTTGAGAAAATCAGCAAGATAGACAGGCCCTTATCCAGACTTACCAGCAGGCAGAGAGAGAGAGAGAGAGAGAGAGAGAGAGAGAGAGAGAGAGAGAATCCAAACTAGCAAAATCAGAAATGAAAAGGGAGACGTAACAAGTGACAATGAAGAAATCCACAAAATTATCAGGTCATACTTCAAAAACCTGTGCTCCACAAAACTGGAAAATCTGGAAGAAATGGACAATTTTCTGGATAGGTACCACATACCTAAGTTAAATCAAGACCAGATAAACTATTTAAATAGACCAGTAACACCTAAGGAAATAGAAACAGTCATTAAAAGTCTCCCAACCAAAAAAGGTCCAGGACCAGATGGTTTCAACCCAGAATTCTACCAGATCTTTAAAGAAGAGTTAATACCAATACTCTTCAAATTGTTCCACACAATAGAAATGGAAGGAACATTACCAAACTCCTTTTATGAGGCTATAGTTTCTCTGATTCCCAAGCCAAACAAAAAAGGAGAATTACAGACCAATCTCCCTCATGAACATTGATGCAAAAATACTCAATAAAATTTTGGCAAACAGACTCCAAGAACACATCAAAACATTTGTACACCATGATAGAGTAGGATTCATCCCAGAGATGCAAGTTTGGTTCAACATACAAAAGTCTGTTAATGTGGTACACGATATAGACAAACTGAAAGAAAAAAAAAAAAAACACATGATCATTTCATTAGATGCTTAAAGGGCCTTTGCAATATCTAACACCCCTTCATGATAAAGGTCTTGGAGCGATCAGGAATACAGGGAACATACCTAAACATAATAAAGGCAATTTACAGCAAGCCAACTGTCAATATCAAATTAAATTGAGAGAAACTCAAAGTGATTCCACTAAAATCAGGAACAAAACAAGGCTTTCCACTCTCCCCATATTTTTTCAATATAATACTTGAAGTTCTAGCTAAAGCAATAAGACAACAAAAAGAGATCAAGGGGATAAAAATTGAAAAGGAAGAAATCAAACTTTCACTATTTGCACATGACATGATAGTATACATAAGTGACCCCAAAAATTTGAATTCTTACAGCTGATAAACACCTTCAGTAATGTAACAGGATACAAGATTAACTCAAAAAAATCAGTAGTCCTCCTATATACAAATGACAAATGGGCTGAGAAGGAAATCAGAGAAACATCACCATTTATAATAGCCACAAATGATATAAAATACCTTGGGGTAACTCTAACTAAGCAAGCAAAGAACCTGTATAACAAGAACTTTAAGTCCCTGGAGAAAGAAATTGAAGAAGTTATCAGAAAATGGAAAGATCTCCCATGCCCATGAATAGGTAGAATTAACATAGTAAAAATTGCAATTTACCAAAAGAAATCTACAGATTCAATGCAATCCCCATAAAAATCCCAACACAATTCTTCACAGACCTGGAAAGAACAATCCTCAACTTCATATGGAAAAACAAAAAATCCAGGATGGCCAAAAGAATCCTGTACAATAAAACAACCTATGGAGGTATCACAATTCCTGATTTCAAGCTCTACTATAGAGGTACAGTAATAAAAAAAAGAAAAAAAACAGCCTGGTACTGGCATAAAAACCAACATGTGGACCAATCCACACATGTATGAACACCTATTTTTTGACAAAAGTAAGCCAAAATTGTACAGTGGAAAAAAAGAAAGCATCTTCAACAGATGGTGCTGGCATAACTGGATGTCAACATGTAGAAGACTGCAAATAGATCCACATATGTCACTGTGCACAAAACAAGTCCAAGTGGATCAAAGACTTCAACATAAATCCAGTAACTCTGAACCTGATAGAAGAGAAAGTAGGAAGTAGTCTTGAATGCTTTCACAGAGGAGAGTGCTTCCTAATAGGAGCACAAACACTGAGAGCAACAATCAATCAATGGGACCTCTTGAAACTGAGAAGCTTTTGTAGAGCAAAAGACATGGTCAATAAGAGAAAACAACAGCCTAAAGAATGGGCAAAGATCATCTCCAACCCCACATCTGAGAGAAGGCTGATATTCAGAATATATAAAGAACTCAAGAAACTAGACATCAAAATACCTAACAGTCTAATTAAAAAATGGGCTATAGAGGTAAACAGAGAATTGTCAACAGAAGAATCTCAAATGGCTGAAAGACATTTAAGGAATTTCTCAACATCCTTAGTCATCAGGGAATTGCAAGTCAAAATGACTCTGAGATACCATCTTACACCTGACAGAATGGTGAAGATCAGAAACACTGAGGACAGCTTATGTTGGAGAGGCTGTGGAGCAAGGGGAACACTCCTCCACTGTTGGTGGGAATGCAAACTTATACAGTCACTTTGGAAATCAATATGGAAGTTTCTCAGAAAATCTGGAATCAATCTCCCTCAAGACCCAGCTATACTACTCTTGGGCATATACCCAAGGAATGCTCAATCATACCACAATGACACATGTTCAACTATGTTCATAGAAGCATTATTTGTAATAGCCAGAAGCTGGAAACAACCTAGATGCCCTTCAACTGAAGAATGTATTTTAAAAAATGTGATGCATATACACAATGGAGTACTACTCAGCAGAGAAAAACAGTGACATCATTAGGTTTGCAGGCAAATGGATAGAACTAGAAAGTATCATCCTGAGTGAGGTAACCCAGACTCAGAAGGATAAACATGGTATTTACTCACTCATAAATGGATACTAGATGTAAAGCAAAGGATAATCAGACTGCAACTCACATCTCCAAGGAGGCTAGCTAGTAAAGAGGACCCTAAGAAAGACACAGTGATCACTCAGTGACAGAGAAATGGATGAGATCTACATGAGCAAACTGGATGTGAGGGGGGTTAATGGAGGGCAAGGGTCAGTGGAAAGAGAGCTTAGAGGAGAAGGGGGTCCTAGCTGAATCAGGAACAGAGTGGGAGAACAAGGAAAGAAATACCATGATAAATGAAGACACCATCAGAATAGGAAGAAGCAATGTGCTAGAGAGGTCCCCAGGAATCCACAAAGATGACTCCATTATAGACTTCTGGCAATGGTTGAGAGGGTGCCAGAGCTGACCTACTCTGGTGATTGGATGGCTGAACACCCTAACTGTCATGATAGAACCCTCATCCAGTTACTGATGGCAGCAGATGCAGAGATCCACAGCCAAGCCCCAGGTGGAGCTCCAGGAGTACAACGGACGAGAGAGAGGAGGGATTTTATGAGCAAGAGATATCAAGACCATGATTGGAAAAAGTACAGAGACAACTAGCCAAACTAATGGAAATATATGAACTGTGAACCAATAGCTGAGGAGCCCCCATGGTATTAGACTAGACCCTCTGGATAAGTGAGACAGTTGTTTAGCTCGAACTGTTTAGTGGGCCCCCAGGCAGTGAGACCAGGACCTGTCCTTAGTTCATGAGCTGGCTTTTTGGAACCTAGTGCCTATGATGGGACACCTTGTGCAGCCTTGGTGCAGGGAGGAGGGGCTTGGATCTGCCTCAACTGAATATACCAGCCTCTGCTGACTCCCCAGGGGAGATCTTGCCTTGGAGGAGGTAGGAATGGAGAGGTGGGTTAGGGCAGGAAGTCTGGGGGTGGGAGGAGGAAGGACAGTGGAATATGTGGTTGATATGTAAAATGAATAGAAAATCTCTTAATAAAAAAGAAGATATTTAAAATGAACACTTCATATTGACTATCATAATAATCCATCAAAAGGCCATTACAACATTAAATACATATACACTAAATACAAGTGTACCTAATTTCACAAAACAAATATTACTAAATATAAAGTCACTGGTTATCCCAAACCTGATAATAATGACCTGATAATAAAGTGTGTTTGCTTTTTGTCTGTTTAACATAGCCTAGTGTCACTTGAGAAAAGAAAAATTCAATAAAATTATTTTGATCAGATTGGCCTATGATCTTATCTGTGAAAGATTGACCTAATCAATGATTTATGTGAAAGGACATGGCTCAGGGTAGGTGGAGCCCTCATCCCTAGGCAGACAAGACAGGTAGCAGTGATCCTCCCTTTCTCCTTCAGCCTCTCTGTGAGACCCTGCCCTGACTTCTCTCTGAAGTGTAAGCCAAATAAACCTTTTCCTGCCTAAGTTGCTTTTGGTCATAGAATTTATAAGAGCAACAGAAAAGCAAACTAGAACAATGGGGATTTTTCAGTACTTCACTCTAACCATTAGACAGTCATACAGATAAGGGGGGGTGGTACTTTGGAGCTAAATAGCACCATGAAGCATATACATTCTTAGTATCCCATATGACTTCTATAAAACAAATCACATATTAGAATTCAAAATAAGTCTCACAAATACAAAAATTAAAATTATTCCTCATATTTTATCTGACCACATAGAATAAAAACAGAAACAAACAACTGTAAAAAATATATACATATTTGTGGAAATTAAAAAACACACCACTGAATTATTAAATGCATCACTGATTAAATATATAAGAAACCAAAAAAATTCTAAAATGATGTCTTAAGGTTACTGTTGCTGTGATGAAACACCATGACCAAAGCAATTTTGGGAGGAAAGAGTTTATTCAGCTTAGGCTTCCCCATAACACTTCATCATCAAAGGAAGTCAGGATAGGAACTCAAGCAGGACAGGAACCTGGAGCCAAGAGCTGATCCAGAAGCTGTGGAAGGGTGCTGTTTACTGGCTTCCTCCCCATAGCTTGCTCAGCCTGCTTTTTTATAGAACCCATGACCTCCAGCCCAGGGATAACACCACTCAAAATGGACTGGGTCCTCCCCATCAATCACTAATTAAGAAAATGCCTTACAGCCAGATCATGAAGGCATTTTCTCAACAGAGGTTTTCTTGTTTTAGCTTGTGTCAAGTTGTCATAAAACTATATAGCATGAATGGAATAAAAATGAAAATCCAACACATCCAAATTGTTGGTACAATGTAAGTACTCTTAAAGGCAAAATTCATAGTTTTAGGGACCCACATTTAAAAATCACATAAATAGCTATCATAATGAATTATGTTAAGGCACTGGAGAAATAAGAAATGGAACTTAAAGGTGGTTGATACAGAGAAATAACAGAAGTGCCTAAATCCATGAAATAAAAAAATAAAAAGAATGGAACAAAGAGTGTGGTTTTTGAAAAGGTAAACAAAATTGACAAACTTGTCACCAAGTTTACTAAATTAATGATAGAGAAGATCCAAATTAAATTAATAGTATTAAAGATGAAAAGAAAGACATTTCAACATATACCAATGAAATTTGGAAAATCATAAGGATGTACTTTATAATACTATAACCAGAATGCATAAAAGAAATGGATGAAATTCCAGATGTCTGTGACCTACCAAAAATATCAGAATGTGAAAACATGTAAATGGAGGTCAGATTTTCTGTCCCATCTGCCCAGCCCCAAATAACCAGCAGCTGCTTCTCAAATTACCACACCAAGATTTATATTAATTATCAATGCTTGGCTGATGGCTCAGGCTTATTATTAACTAATTTCTTACATTTGAATTAACCTGTTTCTGTTAATCTATGGATTGCCACGTGGCTATAACTTTACCAGACCTCTGGCATCTTGTTACTTGGGCGGCTGGCACATATCTCTCTCAACTCTACCCCTCTTCCTCCTAGTCCTCAGTTTGATTGTTTTGCCTAATCTTATCCTTCCTTGTCATAGGCCAAAACAGCTTTATTATCAACTAATGAGAGCAACACACATTCATAGTGTACAGGACCATCTCACAGCAAGAAGTACTTTAAAGAGATCTATAACAAGCAATGTAATAGAAAAGCAGTAATGAAAAAAACTTTCAACAAAAGTGTAGACGCAGATACATAACTCATCAGAATGTCAAAGTATCAATACCAACACACCAATGACTCACATTATTCCATAAAATATAAAAGAGGGGAAATTTCCAAACTCTCTCTCTCTGTCTGTGTGTTTGTGTCTCTGTCTCATGTCTGTCTCTGTCTCTCTGTCTCTGTCTCTGTCTCTCTATCTCTCTGTCTCTGTCTCTCTCTGTCTCTGTCTCTCTCTGTCTCTGTCTCTCTCTGTCTCTGTCTCTCTCTGTCTGTCTCTCTCTATCTCTCTCTGTCTCTGTCTCTCTCTGTCTCTCTGTCTCTCTGTCTCTCTCTCTCTCTCTCTCTCTCTCTCTCTCTCTCTCTCTCTCTCTCTCTCTCTCTCTCACACACACACACACACACACACACACACACACACACACACACTCCCAGAGTATAATTTGAAATATGAAATGGTGAGACCTCCAGCAGATTTTTCATTGTTCAGGATACTTTGGCTATCCTGGGTCTTTTTATCTCCATATGAATTTTATGTCTATGTGTTGAAGAATATCCTCTGGGTTTTCCTTTAGTAGTTTGAATGTTTCAGATCTTTCTTTGATGTATTTGGCGTCAGGCCCATAGTGAGGACTCCGTAAATATTCAGTGAATATACCTCAGTCTAATATCAATGAGCAACTCACTCTTAACTACTTTCAAACTAGATCCATGTGGTCTGATCTTTCTTTTATGTTTTGGCAGGTGTTTCCTGCCTTCTTAAAGCAGAGTTGGCCTCTGTGTGAGAGTAGAGCCTAGACACTTAGGGAAGATTCAGAGAAAATTAAGAAGGAAAGGGGTTCATTCACAAACTTTTCTGGGCCATTTATTTGAGGCCAGTTGGCTCTCAATTTAGAAAATAAATCATTCAGTGGTCTTCTCAAACTACATTTAATTTTACTCAGTCCTCATAAAATGTACATCATATATAGTACAAAGTTATATTTGAATGGCCTGTGGCATTATGCTCATGACTGCCAGCTTTGTTTTGTTGAATTCAGTTGGTTGTGACCACAATACTTCATCTCTAATTTGTACCTTTGCAAGGTCAACCTTGTATCACTTCCTTTGGTTCTACTTTCATTTTTCTGTAGTTACTCTCACTGCCTAGATTGACTTGATACCATTGAATGGCACTGGAATGCTCAGAAAAAGGGCATCAGAAAATACTGATTTTTTTCACCAAGATGCACAATCCCTGGACATCTTTACTGTTGCTGACTACTTTATTTTCATATATGGGCATGTTTACTTAATTTCATTTTCTCAAAAACTTTGTTTGCTTCCTCTGAGAGTTCTTTTGGTGGAAAGGAGCAGTTGAAGGAATGAAATCAATATTGAAATCTGTAATGGTGGACTGGTGGTACACATATGATGATTAGAAGATGTAAATGAAATAAAGGATAAATGTGTGTAAATGAATAGGGCTGTACAGAATTTATCAAACTTAGAAAAGTGTCCATGTTAAACACAGAATTTTGTGAATACAGCTTAAGAGAAAAAACCATGGAGTTCATAACCTACAAAATGACATAGAAAATAATTTTTTCATATTTTATTTTTCTAAGTTGTCGTACATGTTTTATATGAAATGTTGGACAAATTTCATAGAATAATTCTCAATAAGTAAAACAAATCATGAGAAAGCAAGAAGTGGTTTCTGGGTCCTTTAAGTCAGTGCCTAGAATATTTAAAAATCATATTAACGTTCCAAATGCCTCTATCATGTATTGAGAAAAATTTGCCCAGTTTAAAAATATATTCAAGATGTGTTTAGCAAACAAATTATATTAAATAATATGTAATGAATTGTACACAAATTTCTAAACAGTCTTAATAAATAAAAAAGAATCAAAATAGAACCAAAGAAGTGAGATTAGCAGCAATAGAACAGTCCCTTAATTTGTGTTTTCTTCTGTCCCATATCAGATGGCTCGTTCTTCTGACATGATACAGAGATTTTGCATTTTCCTTTTAACACCGTGCTTTGGTTTAGAGGAGAGAGCCAGTCTCCAACTCTAAAACCAGCTTTAATTTTTAATTGAACTGGGACTACAAAAAGACCATTTGTGTTTAGTGTCTGTAGAGAAGAGAAGAGAGAAACATTTAGGAAGACTTATGAAATTTATATGTGATATACCAGTAGGCCAATTTACTTCTTTTTCTCTCCCAGCTTCAGCTGATAACTCTCTTGGACTATTTAAGTACTTGTCACCTTCTCAGGTTTTGAAAAAATTACTCAGTTCCATTTTTTACCCAACAACAGTTCATAGATGGGAAATGTCTCCAAATAATCTTTGAAAGTCATTAATAGTCCATAATCAATCACTCCTAATTTGCACCTTTTGTAGTCTAATTTTTTTGTAGTCCTATTTTATATCTTAAATAATTAATGGAATCTCCTCTTTATATCTTTTAAGGAGCAATTTGTAATCCCCAACAAGGCAAATTTTCCTATACTTCTTCAAATATTCTTTCTAAGTTATCTGCATTTGAATCAGCTAGTAAAATATTGTCCATGTAATGATAAATTATAGATTTAGGAAATTGTTTATGTGTTACTTCCACTAGCTGTCATACAAAATATTGGCAAAGGGTTGGGCTATTTAACATTCCTTGTGGGAGAAGTCTACATTGATATCTCTTGACTTGCTGAAAATTGTTATAAGTGGGCACCGTGAAGGTCAATCTTTCTCTGTCTTTTTCTTGTAAGGGTACTGAAAAGAAACAATCTTTTAAATCAACAACTATAAGAGGCCATCATTTAGGTAACAGAGTGGGCAAAAGAATTCCAGATTGCAGGGAGCCCATTGGCTGAGTTACTTTGTTAATTGCTCTTTGGTCTGTTACCATTCTTTATTTACCAGATTTCTTTTTAATAACAAATACTGGAGAATTCCAAGGGCTAGTTTGGTTCTTCAATGTGGTGAGCACTTAACTGCTCTGTGCCAGCATTTCTAAAGCCTGCAGTTTCTCTGTTGTTAAAGACCATTGCTGAACCCATACAAGTTTGTCCATTAAGCATTTTAAAGGTAAAGCTGTTGGTGTCTTTGAAAGATCAGCAGTTGTAGTGTCCTGTTTTTAAGTTTGGTTGTTTGAAAACAGGCTGTCTCTCTATAACTGTATAATTCAATCCTGATATAATTTCACCTTTAAATTCTCCTGTCTGGGTCTGAATTTCTCTATGATTCATTTTAAGGAGTTTTTCTAAAGCTTTTATCTTGGCACTAAGTTGACCAAACTTTTTAATGTTAAAATTAAAATGATCAAAAAAATAATATTTATAATTGATGTACATTTCATCAACATTAATTATCCTCTCATTTAATTGTTCCATTTTCAGACTACCTAATGTGTTATCACACAGAAACCAAATTCCTTTCATGGTAAAAATGTTTCCCATTTTTTTTAATGTGGGAAAAATTTCTCTTTTAACTAATTTTATCCTTTAAGTTATCTTAATTGAATTATCAAGTCTGTCTACTGCTGAGAACAGTAGAAGTCTGAGGGAATTTCAAAACAGCTATCTAGTGTGGTGGCAGTCTGAAATGGGAATCCAGAGAGAGGCCAGCACCCACCAGGAGAAAAAGAAAGCCAAAAAGACTCAGGCCACATGCAGCTCTGGCCATATTCAGGTCTGGTCAAGCTGAGACCTGTAAGGCCACAGGCAAGTGGCTTTCTTGTGAATTCCTGCCCCACAAATTGTCGCCAATTATAGACAAATTTCTAAACCGTCTTAATAAACAAAAAACATGGAGCCAAATGTAGGAGTGAAGGCCTTAGAGAAAGATCAGAGGAATAGCACAAACCATGAGCTAACCTCACCTCACCAACTCCGCAGCTTCCAAAAAGAGCTTCTTCTGTATACTAACATTTATATTCCTTTTCTGTTCTATTCTCTCATTGGCTTTCTTGGCCCAGTTACATCACTTCCTCTTCTTACACAACTCTGTCACTTTCTGTCTGTCTATACAGACCTCCAGACCTCTACAGTTAACTAGTGTTGGAATTAAGGCATGTGCCACCACATTTGGCTCTGTTTCTAGTATGGCCTTGAAAACACAGAGATTCTGCCTGCTAAGTGATAGGATTAAAGGAGTGTGCTACTACTTGCCTGACTTCTTTGTTTACTTAAAATGGCTTGCTATTTCCTCTGATCTCCAGGCAAACATTATTTATTAAAGCACAAATAAAATATCACCATAACAAATTTGTAAACTTCTCTTTAGTTTGCAGAATACAACTAGACCCAAGGACCCTGAGAGTTCAGGGCTCAGAGTGTGATGGGAAAAGCCACATATTTTTGCATTAGGGACATGTAGATGAATTTCTAAATGGCCTTATTAAATAAAAAAGCCAGATATAGGGGTGAAAACCTGAGAGATCAGGAAAATAGGGGAAACCACAGCTAAACTTACCTCACCAATTCTGCAGGTTCTAAACATCAACTTACTTCCTGTCTGCCCACACCTATATGCCTTGCTGTTCTGCCATCTAGCTACATCACTTCTTCTTCCTGCCCAGCTCTGCCACTCCTGTCTATCTATACAGACCTCCAGACCTCCGTGGTTAACTAGTGCTGGAATTTAAGGCATGTGCCACCACACCTGGCCCTGTTTCCAGTGTGGCCTTGAACTCACAGAGATCCAGACAGATTACTGCCAGCGAAGTGATAGGATCAAATGTGTTGCTACCATTGCCTGACTTCTTTGTGTACTTATAATGGCTATCCCTATTCCTCTGATCTCCAGGCAAGCTTTATTTATTAAAGCACAAATAAAATATCACCACATTTCAGCACAAATAAAATATCCTCCACAGGGACATTCCTGTTTTTGTTTTGTTTGAATATTCACAGACATCCATGGTATTTTACCTAAGTCATACTTACACATCTTTCCTCTGGTACAATGTCAGTTTCCCCCTTCTTTATGTAATAAACCAGGACAGGGATCAAAAAGGCTATGTTCCATGTCCTTTGTGACTGCAGAGCTACAGTTTAAATTACAATGTAAGAATGTATCTTACATCTTACATATATAAGATACTGGCACCTCAGAAGTTTTTATTTCAATTAGTCTATGTTCAGTCAAGGAGACTGGTCTCATGCACTTCTACATGTTATTCTTCAAACTTAAAAAGAAACTCCTAAGCAAATGCTTCCAGTAGCCCTCACCTGCTTCCCAGAGATTCCTATTCCTTCCTGCTAAATCTCAAGTTAAGATGAATTGATTTTGGCAGTACCTGGTAAAGCTGAGATCATCTTTAGTTCCTGGGGTTTCAGTTTCCTCTTCTGTATGGTGAGGGGAAAGATTGCTCCACAGTCCAAAAAACCACTCATGTGCACTGAGTCTGAGGCAAGTAAAATATATATATATACAAATTTGGAATATAAAAACACAAGCTTTAAAGAATGAACAGATATCATTTACTCACAAGATATCACACTGACTGGGGGTTGGTTTTGCCCCCCAATGAAGGGAAATCAATTATTTTTCTGATGTTTTAAGCTCTTTCTGCCTACCAGAATCTATGCAAAATGTTTTCATCTGCTTACTCACCTTTCACAAAGTTCAAAAGCACATCTAAGAACTTTAATAATTTATCTAGAGATGTTAATTGAGTATTGCTGAACAAGCTCTCTCTCTTGCCAAACTTGGTTATACTCCCCTTTTTCTTTGGCATCCTAGCACTGCTTTTTTCCATGATGTTAAATTGTCCACTTTGTTTATTTCTAATTATTGAATGTATTTAATTATAATATATGATCAGAAAGTAGAGAGGTAGCAGAAAAGGCTGAGTCACTAACTACATAATTTTTAGACTATTATATATATGCATAAATATACGCGATATGTATCACATATATACATACACACATATAAGTACATTCCAAATCCTCAGAAAATTTCACTGATTTAATAACTTTTTGTTTTAGGAAATGACTGTGTGCCAAGCATCCAAGCCATAAACAAAAAAATTATTATAACATTACAGAAAAGTTTGCTGACAATAAATTTTTTGTTAAAATAAATTTCTTCAATAAATGGGTGAAGTATTTTGGTTTTCCCAACAATAATATAGTCATTATTGAATGTTTATTACATGATAGGCATAATTATAAGAATTTGAACAGCAGGGAACTATTAAACTGCCATTTTTAGAAGTACCATAATGACCAAATTTAGTATATAGTTTCAGATATGTATTAAACTTAACTCAATTAAAATATTTTCACAAAATATTGTCTATAAGTATCCAATAGTAATGTAGTAGCTTCTCTGAGAGTGGCTAGGTGTAGGCTTCATTATTTTGTCCTTGTAGAAAAATAGCACAGCTGATGGTAGGGATGGGTTGTAACATTATGCTTGAATTATACTGTGAATATTTTGTTTTCAGTCACTTTGTTACCATCTGTTCTGGAGTTTGATAAATTCACAAGTATTTGTTTAGAATAAACGAGGTAAATTTAAAAAAATTAAATGCTAACTTACATATTTCATTGATTGCTGAGTTAGAGTAATTTAGAAGTTCACATTGAGAGCAACAATGTGTATAGTAGCTAGGGTAAAACATACAATGTTCTGAAATATTAAAAGAACAGGAATCCTGATCTGTGTGTGTGTGTGTGTTGTATGTGTGTGTATGTATGTATATATGTTTGTGTTTATGTGTGTGTGTATGTTACTCTTCCAAGTATAAATTGTCAGAAAATTAGGATATGGCCAATGAAATGTCACAATTTCTGGTTGGTTTGGGATTGCAACTATATATTTTTCCTTGTTAGCAGGAACTCTTTTGCAGAAGCAAAAGAGTCAGAAAACAGAGTCAGTAAAATACAAAAGAACAGTTTCATTATCCTTAGAGAACAATTCACCAAGCATAATTACAGCAATGATATAACTAAGAAACCCTTCAGTATTCTCAGTATTCAAGATTTTTATGATGATAAACAACATGACTGAGCTTCAGCTTATAACCAAGGCCTCAGGGATCCAACTACAGAACTCATATTATGCATATTTAATTCACTGTCTTGCTTTTTACCTAGTTTTACATTATACTGAACAGTTTTCTATGTCCCTTTTTATGGTTATTTTATAATTTATTGCATTCATGAATTTATTTGTTATTTTATTTATTTACTTAGGGGGTCAGGAGGATGCTCATGCTATGGTATACACATGGAGATCAGAGAACAACTTGGGGATTCATTTCTGCCCTTCTGCCATGTATGTCCCAGGAATCTGACTTAGGGATCACTCTTGGCAGCAAGTGTGTTTATCACTCTGCCAGCCCTATTCTTTTCACTTTTAACAGTGCATCTTCACTTATACTTATAATCACATTTGATAACTATTTAGAACATTTCAGTAGACATTATACTAAACCTTTACAACTTCCTTTTAAAGTAAATTTTAAAATCCTGCACTAGGTAGATTCTCATCAAGAAACTATTTACCCTAGGGACCAACAGACACTATTTTAGCTTTACAGAAGTGTAGAGAGGGGAAAAAAAACAAATAAGTGGCAGTGAATGCCCAGAAACTAACAGTCATGGGAATTATCACCACTACTGGGATTGAAGACATAAAGAGAAGAAATGTTGGTTCTTGAATGCATCAAGAAATAAACCACAGAAAGAGAGCTCCCCAGAGGACCAGAGTAACAAGTATGTGTAACTATTTCTAGAGACTCAGTATTTAAGCAAGGAGGAAGTCATTGAAGAGGACCCTAGCTTGTCCTTTTGGGTACTCTGCCTTTATGACAATCAGCCAAAAGTTTGAGACACCAGAAATTACTCAAGACAATGCAGCCTCCCATTGGACAAACTAACCCAAAATTTAACCAAGAGTAGGTAATGCTTCAACTGCTGTGAATTCACAAAAGACAGAGCAGGACAAAACATAGCAGAAAACACATGTGGGAGGTCTGGTGTCATACTCAAGGACAATCAACACATCATTATAACTAACTGTCCTTTAAAGTCAACATAGGATTTGGGAATATGAACAAATTAGGAAGTTCATAAGCAATAACAGCAAGAAAAGTAAAATTTCATGCCCTAAAAGAGTCACTGTACGATGCCATTACCGAATTCCTTGTTAGAAGCCTATGTACCCACTGCATGGGCTCTTTCTCTTTCTGTGTCTTGGGTAAAAAATAAAACTACAGACACCAAGTAAATAAGATATATATCAAAAAATATATAGACTTGATGTTTGTTACTTCAGTACATATTGTGACCCAGAAATTTCATTTTAGATGTATATGTTTAAAAAAATCTGTGCATTAAAGGCATATACAAGCATGTACACTTGAACAATATTTGTGACAGCCAAAGGTTAATCCACAATGGTATGCAAGTGATATATATTATCTTAATGAAAATGAGCAGACTGAAATGATACATAACAACATGGAAATTCTTATCAACATCACATTAAAAAAAAAAAGCAAGGTAGAGGAAAATACAATGTCAGGATGGGTCCATTTATATGACCTTAAAACTGCATTGTTTGTGATACATTCTTGTGGATGGAAAGAGTTAAGATAAACAAAGAAACTATTAACACAAAAACAGTATGGTGGCGAGACCTGATTAAGTGGCTAGGTATAGAAGGCAGATCTGATTCTGTATTAGTCTACTTGGCTATTGTTTATTCAGAATGTTGGCTGCTTTATGATTAATATAGTGTATATTTGTGTAGTCCTCTGTATTATAACCATTTAATACTGTGTGTTTTTGCACTCTTCTATATGTGTGCAGTGTTTTTCAATGAAAATGCTTTAAAGTAATTATGTGAATTTCTGTTGTTTAAAAATTTTGGATTATAATGAAGAACCTTCCTGATAATTAAATAGATAGTCCTTTTCAGGAAACTTTATGCTTTTTGATAATTTCCTTTGCCTTTGACTCTTTAATTATAAAATTTATCAGATACAATAAATTGGAAGAAAAATGCTGAATATTTTGTTTCTAAAGTCTTTAGAACATTCAACTTTTCAGGTCCAGTGATGTATCTCCATCACAAAGGATAGTCATATTTTCTAGGCATCTAAGAACAAGGAGAAACTAAACTTAACTGGTGCAATGATCTCATAAGAGAGTTGTAGTATATAAATATTAACTAATAATTAAAATTATTTGTGTGTATCTATGGAATGTTCAGCCACAAATAGGGCATCTTTATCACATTCTCTACCCCCAAAGTCTCAGATATCACTGTGGAAAAAAGGACAAAAAGACTGTCAGAGCTAGAGGTCTGAGAAGGGTGTGTGTGTGTGTGTGTGTGTGTGTGTGTGTGTGTGTGTGTGTGTGAGTGTTTGGGTCTGAGAGTGTTTTAGGGTGTGTGTGTTTACATAACATATATATTATATATATTATATTATATATTATTTTCCTTTTATGGACAAGCATATTAGAGATAAAGGCATATAGAGCATGTTCTACTTTGTTTTTTAACAAAATTCATTCTGAAGCTGTACTAAAGTTTCCTTCCTCTGTCAAACTCTTTATCCAAATTTATTTTCCTCATCATTTAAAATGGTTCCACATATATTTATCATATTTTTAGACTTGTCCATCTCTTGTTTGAAACTTTTTCCAGGAGTCCTCTTGTTTGTCATGTTGGTTGGCACACACTGAAGGAATTAGGAATTACTTCATTCAAGGAGTGGGATGACGAAATAAAGACACAGGTGTAGATGTATCCGGCTTGTTAAATAAGAAACACAGAACCGATTGCAGAGTTAAAAACCACGAGGGTCAGAGCAAAAGCAGAAAACCTTACCCCTTCACTGCTTCTGTGGTCTTCCCTCCACAATAGAACTACTTCTGTGCGTCCTGTCTATTAAGCTTCTGTGTTTTCTCTGTAAACCAGCCACAGACTCCTCGTACTGCGTGCAGTCCTCTCTACGCGTCGGTATCTCGAGATTAGCCGGCCGGCTCTGCGTCCGTGCCCAGTGCGTCGTTGGTCTATGTAACTTTCATATGAGCCCAGCCAATCAACACCTAAGCCTGAATTAAAGCTTTTATCTTTATAGTATTTTTTTTACTTGCAGCTGGAGTTTTTATTCTTTTTTTGGCGTGTTACCCTCATTAAGAGGCACACGTCTTCTTGTCTGTTTTCTCGCGTACAAGACAGACTGCAGGGCCCTCTGCTGGGGATATTTCACCAGCTAGGAAGTTTGCTGAGTATGTTCTGGGACGACGCAACTGGATCATAGAAAGAGGTGTGTGCTCCAGTCGTAGAACTAACGCTCAGAGCGCGCTGACTCTGGCTTGCTCTGACCTCGAGAGGCTAACTTTGTTATGTGGCCATTTAGCAGAAGACATAGAAGCAACTCACAGAGTGTCCTCGACTAATCTTACAGAGTCTACAGAACCGAATACATCTATCTAAGCGTGTGAGTGTGCCCCTTTCTATTTTAATAAAAAGCAAAAAAGGAAAAAGTTATAACTAATATAAAAAACTATATACAAAAGTACAATAACTATATATACCATATATACAAAACAATAAATACCTAAACAATGTCTAGTCCATTTGTATTTGACAAATTCAGAGAAAATAATTCCATTATCTATCCTATTTTGGTAAGTCCAGAATGTACCTGATTCACTTTTTATCCTAACTTATATAGCTAACAGAACTGTCTTATAACGTCTTTCAAATTTATACACTTACAGCTCTTAGTGAGTTTTTCTGAAATCCTTAACAAAGATAATTATAACTATAACTAACTGATCTTCAACTCCCTCAGAGACCCAAGAAGGAAATAATACTACCTAAAAAAAAAAATAAAAACAAGAAGTGCATGCAAGCAGCTTCCAAAAAAAATGTGAGTTGACAGAAACAGCCAGCTGCCTAGACAGTCACCTGAGGTTTCTCCACAGTGTTGGGGCATCATCTTCAGCCTACAGGCTTAGCATATCTGACAGACTCTTTTGTGAACTAGTATGTATACAAGGTCAACAGTTTGACCTCACATTTGGTGAGAGCAGTCCATGTACCAGAAACACCTGAATTTCATTAGTGTCATGTCATGATTCAGGATTTTAAATTCTGGAAATTATTGATGTTTTTTTTCAATTCAGCTGTCCATTTTTCTTGGCTGTGTATATGTGGCTTCATCTTGACATCCAGTTCTTCTCCAAATCCCTCTATTAAACGCCAGTCTACTATTGAGAGGGGTGAGCTTAGTTATTCTTCAAGAATAACTGTTTCATCTGCTGTTCCATTGCACATCAGAAGCCATTGGCCCACTCCCTGTTCAGCTGCCTTCGAAGAAAAGGGCACAGTACCTTTTGCAGATTGCAAAGGTCACTCACTTCAGGGATGGTGCCATATTGTCCTGGCTTCAGAAGATGCCTTTTGTTAAAGCCACAACCACACTTGTTTTGGCAAGAATTGGTAGTCCTTGGTTTCATGTTCTGTCTGTCCTGTTTGTCAGCAGTTGATTTGAGGATACTTTGTTGTACAGTGGCTAACTTTTGCCACAATGAAAGTTAGCTCCATATGCAGTTTCTTCAATGCCCATATTTTCTCTGAAGTAGATTGGTACTGCCAGGAGCCGTCATGTCTCATAGTCATAGCAAAAAAGAAAAATTCTTAAGTTATTAAAACATTTTAAATGCCATATTCTGTAGATCTCTGAAGGGTTTGAAGATGACCTGTCTATCTAAAATATATCTGTTTGATCTTGAAAACACACCTAATATGACTGACTACAAGTTCAATTGTAATGTCTAACCACTAATTTTCATTTCTATATATCCTAATAGTTGGTAATACTAACATTCAAGGATTAGCAAATTGCATTACATTGTTAAATGAACGGTATAAATACAATATCTCGAACAAGATTAGAAATACGTGTATGGTATAATCTAACAATCTCAATCTCAATAAGAATAAGTTGTATACAATATAAAACAATCCAATTGAATGTAAAGTATTTAAAACTAGTAATTGTCTTTTTCTTTTTCTTTTTTTTTTTAACAAGCGCCTTTTGCCTAGCCCTTTTCCTAACCTTTAACAACAACTTGTAACCAACCCTCCTAAACAATGAAAATTGTTCCAGACCCAATACCCATAAAAAGACCAAAAAACCACCCACCCCACACAACCCCTTTGGGAATGTGGGCGTCGAATTCTTAAAATTGCTTCCTGCTGGGTATGGGTGAAGTTATCTTTATTCTGAAAAGAAAAATTTTGGGTTAATTGACAAATTCTAGGAAAGATAACTATATTGTTTGTTATCCATAATGCCAAAGTTCAGAGTTTATCTCAAGTCCTTATTCAAGTAGTCTTTGAAACTGGATAATCTCAGCTAGCCATCTCAGAATTGCTCTAAGCACTTTGTAGTCCAAAGCTGATCTGTAGATGATGTTTGTCAGCTTAGTGATATTATTTTCCACGTGGAATTGTCGTTGTGGGGCCCCATCTTCTTCCTGGAGATTTCATTTGACGTTAGGCCTGGCCATGATTTCCTGCAGAAAACTGAAAAGAGACTCGAACACAAAGACATGTATAGGCAGCTAATCGAAGCCTTTTCTCTAGAATTAATTAGTACTCTATATGACGATTATTATCATAACAAAGTTTAAAACATATATATATATATATATATATATCTTGCAAATTTTGATATAAAATTCATACTTTAAGAAAAATTTAAAGAATCAGAATAGAATCAAAGAATTGAGATTAGTAATAGAATAGTCCCTTAATTAATTTGGTTTTTCTCCTGTCCCATGTCAGAAGATGGCTCTTTCCTCTGGTATGATACAGGGAGTTTTCATTTTCTTTTTAACAACATGCTTGAGTTTAAAGGAGGAAAGAGCCATGCTCCAACTCCAAAATCACCTTGAAGCTTTAATTGAACTGGGACTACAAGAAGACTAAGAGTATTAATTTTTTAGAGAAGAGCAGAAACAAACATTTAGGAAGATTTATGAAATTTTGTAGATGATATACCAATAGGCCATTTTACTCTTTTTTCCTGGGACAGATGAATTGTCCTTTTTCTTCAGTTGTCTCATTTGTCCAGTGTTCCTCAGATTCCTTAGCCTTCATTCTCCTAAAAGACAAAAACAAAAACCCTTCCCCAAGACTAATTTTGGGGAGGTCCCCTTTGGGCAAGTTACATCTGATTAAATGAAAAGGCATGTATTAATGGTATAAGTGAGTTTAAACTGGATGGTCATGTTGGTTGATGAACTATCACCTCTTCTAATTAAGAGGTCTCTCTTGTTCAAATCGAACCTTTATCAGTTTTGATGGTACCCACAGCTTATCTTCTCCTGCAGAAATAAAAGCAAAACCTCATCCCCAACGTAACACATACCCTGGTTTCCATTCTGAGGTCAGCACATCCTTGAAGTATATAGACTGATTTAATTCTGTTGTTTTTTCTATTAACCAATGTCTCTCTGCAGCTGTTGTTCCTTTCTCGTTAGCATTGAGAAAATTCAAAGTTAATAGAGCATTGTGCAGTCTATTTCTGGGGGTTTTTGTTACCCCTTTCTGTTTATTTATCATGTCCTTTAGAGTTCTGTTGGATCTTTCTATAACTGCTTGGCCTGTAGGATTACGTGGTATACCTGTAATATGCTTTATATTATAATAAGCAAAAAACTGTTTCATTTTAATAGAGACATATGCTGGAGCATTGTCAGTTTTAATTTGTGCAGGTATACCCATGATGGCCATAACTTCTAGCAAATGAGTGATTACAGAATCAGCTTTTTCAGAACTCAAAGCAGTTGCCCATTGAAATCCTGAATAAGTATCAATAGTATGGTGTACATATTTCAATTTTCCAAATTCTGCAAAGTGAAACACATCCATCTGCCAGATTTCATTCCTCTGAGTACCCTTTGGGTTACATCCTGCTGGTAATGGTGTCTGATTGTAGAAGGAACAAGTAGGACATTTCTTTACAATTTCCTTGGCTTGTTGCCAGGTTATGGAAAAATCCTTTTTTAAACCTTTACTATTGACATGATGTTTCTTATGAAATTCTGAGGCCTCCAGCACATTTCCTATCAATAATTTATCAATCTCATCATTACCTGGTGCTAGAGGGCCTGGCAGACCAGTATGGGATCGGATGTGAGTTATATATAAAGGATGACTCCTTTCCCTGATTGTATCTTGTAATTGAATAAATAGTGAAGTTAATTCTGAAGCATCAGGGATAAATTCTGCAGTCTCAATATGTAATACCACTCTTTCAGCATACTGAGAGTCAGTAACTATATTGAGAGGTTCTGAAAAATCCATTAGTACCAACAGAATAGCATAAATTCCGATTTTTGAACTGAATTATAAGGACTTTGAACCACTTTACTTAAATTTTCTGATTTGTAACCTGCCTTTCCTTGTTTGTTGGCATCTGTATAAAATGTCCAAACTCCAGATATGGGTTTTTCACGTACAATTTGAGGCAAGATCCAATCAGCTCTCTTTATAAGATCAATTCTATTGCTTTTAGGATATTTGCTGTTAATTTCTTCCAAAAAATTACTGCAAGCTCTTTGCCAAGGTTCACTTTCTGTCCATAATTTTTCAATGTCCTCTTTAGTTAAAGGTACAACAATTTCTGCTGGGTCTATTCCTGCTAATTGATGAAGTCTCAATTTTCCTTTAAAAATTAAGTCAGAGATTTTTGCCACATAAGTTTTTAATTTTTTATTTGTTTTATTTGGTAAAAATATCCATTCCAATATAATATCTTCTCTCTGCAATAATATTCCTGTAGGAGAATGCCTAGAAGGTAAAATAACCAAAATGCAATCCAGCTTTGGATCAATACGATCTACATGTCCTTCATGTACTTTTTTTTCTACCAAGGCCAATTCTTTCTCAGCTTCAGGTGATAATTCTCTTGGACTATTTAAGTCCTTGTCACCTTCTAAGGTTTTGAACAAATTATTCAGTTCATCATTTTTTACCCCAACAATAGTTCGTAGATGAGAAATGTCCCCAAATAATCTTTGAAAGTCATTAAGAGTCTGTAGGCGATCTCTCCTAATTTGTCCCTTTTGAGGCCTAATTTTTTGTAGCTCTATTTTATATCCTAAATAATTAATAGAATCTCCTCTTTGTATCTTTTCAGGAGCAATTTGTAATCCCCAGCAAGGCAATATTTTCTTTACTTCTTCAAACATTCTTTCTAAAGTATCTGCATTTGAGTCAGCTAGTAAAATATCATCCATATAATGATAAAATATAGATTTAGGAAATTTTCTACATATCACTTCCAAGGGCTGTTGTACAAAATATTGGCACAGGGTTAGACTATTCAACATTCCCTGTGGGAGGACTCTCCATTGAAATCTTCTAACTGGTTGAGAATTATTGTAAGTAGCCACCGTGAAAGCAAATCTTTCTCTGTTTTTTTCTTGTAGGGGTATTGAAAAGAAATAGTCTTTTAAATCAATAACTATGAGAGGCCATCCTTTAGGTAACAGAGTAGGCAAAGGAATTCCAGATTGTAGAGAGCCCATTGGCTGAATTACTTTGTTAATTGCTCTAAGGTCTGTTACCATTCTCCATTTACCAGATTTCTTTTTAATAACAAATACAGGAGAATTCCATGGGCTAGTAGATTCTTCAATATGCTGAGCATTTAACTGTTCTTCTACCAGCTCTTCTAAAGCCTGGAGTTTCTCTGTTGTTAAAGGCCATTGATGAACCCATACAGGCTTGTCTGTTAACCATTTTAAACGTAGAGCTCTTGGTGTCTTTGGAAGATCATCAGTTTTTCTGTCCTGTTCTTGTATAATATGGATGGCTGGTGACCACTCATTAGAATAATACCTTCTAATATTTCTCTCAGAAACATGTGCTAGTTTATTATTTATTTCTGAGGTTGGAGGGATGTTAATCTGAGTATTCCATTGTTGTAACAGGTCTCAACCCCACAGGTTCATGGCTATGTTAGCCACATATGATTTTAATCTGCCTCTCTGTCCTTCTGGGCCTATACATTCGAGCCATCTTGCACTCTGTTTAACTTGAGATAATGTTCCAATTCCTAACAGTTGAACATTTACCTCCTGAAGAGGCCAAGATGGATGCCAAAATTCTGGTGCAATTATGGTAACATCAGCACCTGTGTCTACCAGACCAGACAACAAAACACCATTTATTTTTATTGTTAATTTGGGTCTTTGTTCATTTATAGAAGTTTGCCAAAAAATTTTCTTTATGGTCTCTCCTGAATTTTCTGTTCTCTCTGTCTCAGTTGTTCCATTACTCTGAGTAGCCTGGTTTATTCCAATAGGCATTTGGTCATTTAACTGTTCTGAGTAGGAGTCTCCTCTACGATTGCAGGAAAGGTCTGAACTGGATTCACTGTAGGGGCCTGCCTGAGGCCCCTCTGGGAGTTTCCCAAAGACTGAGGCAAAGTATTACCTTGTCTGTCACTTGTTGATCTATATTCATTGGTCCAATGTCTTCCCTTACCACACCTTCTACATACTCCTGAAGGAAGGGGCATTCTGTTGCCATTGTTCCTTGAAGAAACATTGTTTCTAGAAGTACCCTGTTTACAGTCCCTTTTCAAATGTCCTTGCTTTCCACATCCAAAACATCTAACATTCCTCAAACCTCTTGAAATTGCTTCTCCTACCCACATATTATCATGATCATGAGTCTCAACATTAACCGTGTCTCTAATCCAATCTTCCAAGGGTGCAGATCTCCCCTTTAATGGCCTGATTATTCTCTTGCATGCTTCATTTGCGTTCTCAAAAGCCAAAGATTCAATTATTATGTGGCTAGCTTCTGAATTTGGGACCATTCTCTTTGCTGCTGAAGTCAGTCTTTGTAAGAAATCTGTGAAAGAGTCTTTTGGGCCCTGTATAACCTTTGTAAATGACTGTTTTCTTCCCTGGTTCCTCAACTCTGTCCCATGCATTCAAGGCTGCCATTCGACATAGAATTAGAGTTTGCATATCATATAAACATTGTGTTTGTACTGCAGCATATTGGCCTTCTCCAACAAGCTGATCCTGGAAGATTTGTATACCTCTATCCCCACATTGTTTTGCTATGTTTTTAGCTTCCTCTTTGAACCACATTTGCCACTGGAGCTGCTGTCCGGGTTCCAGAACCGCCTGTGCCAGCTCCCGCCAGTCCTGTGGTATAATTCTATTATAAGTTGACCAGGAGTTTAACATTTGTTTTACATATGGAGAATGTATGCCATATGATACTATTGCCTCTTTAAACCTTCGTAAGTCTAACATTTCAACTGGAGTCCAAATATTTTGTGTAGTCACTTGACCAGGCTGCTGTTGTATGGTTACCAGATAAATTAAGGATGATTGTGTGAAAACAGGCTTTCTTTCTGTAACCTTATAATCCAATCCTGAAACAACTTCACTGTTAATTTCTTCTGTATGAATCTGAATTTCTCTATAATTCATTTTAACAGGTTTAACAAGTTTTTCTAAAATTTTTATCCTGGCACTTAAATTGACTGTCTTTTTAAAGTGTAAAATATGGATAAGAAGAATAACAATGTACATAATTCGATCAACATTAATCTTCTCATATAGTTGTTCCATTACCATACTGCCTAAAATTTCAAACAAAGCCCAATTTTCTTCCAATGTACACATAAAACCCATTTTTTTTAAATGTGGAAAAAATCTCTTTTAAATAGTTTCCTTTAAAATATCTGATATAAATGACTTACCAATTCTGCATAGAACAGTAGAAATCCGAGGGAATTTCCAAACAGCTACCTAGCGTCTGAGGTGGGAATCCAGAGAGAGAGAGAGAGAGAGAGAGAGAGAGAGAGAGAGAGAGAGAGAGAAAGCAAGAAAGCGTAGCCACGTTCTGGCTAAAAGCTTGAATCCAACCGCTTCAATGTTCCGGTCTGAGCTGAGTCGAGCCTGGGCTCTGGCTTCCTTAAGCTCCAACCGACCACGTGCGCTGGCGTTTCAGCCAAAAGCAGCCTATCTGCAGTTGCGTGTAGCTACTGCAATTAGCGGTAGCTCCCGCAGGCCTGAGTTGTTTGTAGCACCGGCTTTTTAAGTAAGTAACTCCAGCTGCAGCAGTAACTGCTTGTAGCTAAGGTAGGCTGGGCCTGAGTCCTAAACTGAGCTAGGCCCGGGTTAGGCTGGGGCTAAGCCGGAGCCAGGGAGCCAGGCCCGCCCAGGCAGGAAGCCGGACCCACTGCCAAGGCAAATGGTTTTTTAATGAATTCTCCCCACGTTGGGTGACAAATGTAGATGTATCCGGCTTGTTAAATAAGAAACACAGAACCGATTGCAGAGTTAAAAACCACGAGGTCAGAGCAAAAGTGGAAAACCTTACCCTTCACTGCTTCTGCAGTTCTTCCTCTCCGCAAGAGACCTACTTCTGTGCGTCCTGTCTATTTAAAGACTTTCTGTTCTGTTTTCTCATTGGTTGTAAACCCAGCCACATGACCTCCTCGTCACTGCCTGTTTGTACAGACCTCCAGGTCTTCTATGGTTGGTATTGAGATTAAAGGCGTGTGTCTGCCATGCTGGCTGTATCCTTGAACACACAGAGATCCGCCTAGCTCTGCCTCCCAAGTGCTGGGATTAAAGGTGTGCCCCACTACTGCTCAGCTTCTGCTCTGGCTTGCTCTGACCTCAAGGCAACTTTATTGACATACAAATAAAATCACATTTCAATACAAATAAAATATCACTATACACAGGGTATTGGAGAGTCACTACATTCTTTGTACCTTGGATGGTGCTGTTTGCAACCTCTGTGGGTAGATGGAGGCCCTAGCTAACTCAAACTACAAATATACTATCATTTCATACCACTGCTTCTGTGACCCTGTTGTTTCTGTAGCTCCCCAACCATCTTCAATTGTTTTGAAAGTAGGAGAAAAAAAGTAGAAATTTTGTTTTATATTTGTTTGGTTTGGTTTTGAGACAAGATTTAATTATGTAACTCAGGATGGCTTTGAACCAGGACTTTACTGACTCCATTTCTTGAGTATGGGGGTTATTGGTATATACTACTGCACCAGGTAAAACATATGGATTTTTTGTAATATTTGTATAATATTTTGAGAAGGTTACACATGCATATTATATTATTTTCACCATGTTTACCTGCCAACTCCTCCCCCTTCTCATATCCACCTCCCACTGGCCCCTAAATATGAGTCCTGTTGTTTTTGTTTTTTATAAACAACCGAGTTCATTTTGTGCTGCCCACATACTCATGGGTGCAGAGCCATTCACTAAGAGAACAGTTTACCTACTGGAGGCCACACCCTTAAAGAAAAATTATTTTTCTTCCCTTAGAAGCCATCAACTGTATGTCAACAGTTTCTCATCTGGGGTGGAGGCTTCTGTGCCCCTCCTCCATGCAGGAATGGTGATTGGCTTGATCTTAGGCAGGTCTTGTGCAGGTAGCAATGAGTGCTGTGAGGTCACAGGTGCAGGATCCTTCCCTGTCTAGAAGACACCATTTTATTCCAGTCAGTCCTCCCTGATTTCTGCTCTACAATTTTTTCTTTCTTGAGATTATATCATTTCTCCCTTTCTTTTATTTTCTGCAAACCCTTCCATATAACCATTCTTGCTTCTTTTCAAATTCATGGCCTCTTTTTTATTAATTGCTCTTATTTGCATATATGTGTACATACATATATATCCCTAACTATATCCCACCACTTTGTACAATGTTACTTGTATGTATGTTTGCAGGACTGACCATTTGGTATTGCATAGCCAATTGGTGTGCTCTTCCCTAGAGAAGATGATTCTCCTTATCTTAGAGTTTCTATTGCTGTGATTAAAGCAAATTGAGGAGGAAAGGGTTTATTTGGCTTACACTTCTATATTGCTGTTTATCATCAAAGGAAGTAAGGACAGAAGCTCAAATAGAGCAAGAACCTCGAGGCAGGAGCTAAAGCAGAGGCTGTGGAGAGATGTTGCTCATGGGCTTGCTTCCCATGGCTTGCTCTGTCTACTTTCTTATGGAATCCAGAACCTCAAGCTCAGAGATGACACCACCCACAGTGGGCTGGACCTTTGTCCATCAATCACTAATTTGGAAAATGCCTTGCAGCTGTATCTTGTGAAGGGATTTTCTTTCAGGTTACTGTAGCTTGTGTCAAGTTTACATAAGATTAACTAACACTTTTGGAGCCCAGTGCCTATGGTGGGACACTTTGCACAGCCTTGGTGCAGGGCAGGGAGGGAGTTGGACCTGCCTCAACTGAATGTACCAGGCTCTGCTGACTCCCCATGGGAGGCCTTGCCTTGGAGGAGGTGGGGATGGGGGATGGATTGGGGAGAAGGCTGGGGTGAAAGGAGGGAGGAGAGGGTGGATCTGTGGTTGATATGTAAAATGAATAGAAAATTTCTTAATAATAATAAAAATTATAAAAAAAGAAAGATTTGCTAGCACACTCCTCTTCTCAGCATACTGTATTTGCCTAGGTCTTTGTCTAGGTCTTTGTCCTACCCACTTTAACATGTCTATTGGTGTCATTCTTGTTAAACTCATATTTAGGTAATCATATTGGTGTGATTTTCACTCTGTATGTGCTCACTCTTCTGCAATGGTCTCTGGACATTTGTAGTAGGGAATGTGATCAATGTCCCATTTTTGACTGAGAGCTCCACAGACATGTATTCTCTACCTTGACCAGTATTTGCATTAACCACCATCCACTGTATAGAGAAACATCTCTGATGAGGTCCTAGAGCTACACTGATCTATGGGTATGGAGATACACATTTAGAGAGTACTTTGATACTATGTCCATTTAGCAAAATAATATTAGTAGGCTCACTACTTAGGGGCCAGTGAGCTCCAAAACCCTGAGTTCTTGGCTAGATTTATAGTATTAGAAATAAGAAATGTGTTTCTTCTTGTGCAATAGGTCTTAAATTCAAACAAACAGTGTCTGGCTAACTTCATGATATTCATGCTACTACTGCACCCATGACCATATCTTGCCCAGCCAGTGATTATTATATATAGCTCAGAGGGCTGAAATCTGGATATAACTATTGATAACAACTCCTAACCCAAGCAGCCTATGCATCACTTTCTAGTGCTATGAAAGCTAGCCAGCCAGCATGGAGGAACCTTCCTGATCAGTACCAACATTATTTCTCCATGTCCTATGACCAAAATAGTTGGAGTTTGCAGTAACAGGGTCATACCATCAAGTTCTGGTGGGCAACCAAGAGCAATGGCAGAAGAGTATATTGTTTTTGTGGATCTCCTCAACAAAATTGAGCAAGATAAACTTGACCTCATATTATGTATGTACTTTTCCATACTCCTTTTCCAAAAATCTTAGCATTAGTTTTTTTCTCTCCTTGCATTTTGCCCTATTCTCCCATTCCTTTCTTTACTTAAAACCTTTCTGCATTATCCCCCTTTCCCTTATATCACCTATGTTCTATTACACCCATCCCTGAAGATCTTTTTTCTCTCTCCCTGCCAATGACCCCTTTCTGTTCTCCCAGATTCTATAGGTACTTCAAAATAAATACACAAATAAAAAGATTAAATGCTTGTATCCACATATGAGTGAAGACATGTGATGTTTGTATTCCTGCCTTGGGTTACCTCATTCAGTATAATATTTTGTAGTTCTGGATGGAATTTTGATGTAGGTAACAAGAACATTTCTTATGCATGAATAAAATGATTGCACCATTATACTTTAATTTTCAACAAGCATCCTTAAATTATATGGAAGGATTTTGGGGATTATCTCTCTCCCCCTCTGCTTCTGGAACATTGCATTTTTTCAGAGAAACCAATAGTAAGAATAGGAAAATGTCCCAAGTCAAAAATGTTACAAACAACATTATTAAAACAAGTCCCTGCTTGTACACATAAGGAGAGGTTGCCTAAATGCAGTGATATAGCCAAGTGTTGTAATTTGAGTTTCAACTTACAATTCTTCTGTCAGACTAGATGATATCAAGAACTAAACTGAATTCTTTTCAGTCATTTAATAAACTATCTTAGGGGGACTATGATGGCTAGTTAGTGTTGTCACCTGCGATGGTTAGTCTTAACCTATGATGGTTAGTGTTGTCACCAGTGATAGTTAATATTATTTGTCAGCTAACACAATTCAGAATCACCTAGAAAGAGAGTCTCAGGGGGAGATTATTTACATTGAGTTGGCTTGTGAGCATGTCTGTGAGGGATTGTCTTAATTAAGCTAATTGATGTCTGAAGACCTGGTATAATGTGAGCTGCAGTGGATTCTGAATTGTATGAGAGTGCAGAAGTCAACATAACCACACTCCAGCAAATGAGCATGTATATCTTCATTTTCTCTGCTCTTGCCTGTGGAAGTAATAATATTTGACATTCCTTTCAATTTATTCAGTAACCTGTAATTGTGAGCAGAAACAACTTCCTTTCTCCTCTAAGTTGATTTTTTAACTAAATTTATTCATTTATTTTACATCCCTACCACAGTTTCTACTTCTTCCTCTCCTCTCATTCCCTCCCCCAACTCCTTCCCTGACCCTATTCCCAATACACTCCTCCTCTGTTTCTCACCCCATTGGTGTCAACAAAGTATGGCATATCAAGTTGAGGTAGGACTAAGTTCCTCCTCTTGTATTAAGCCAATCCAGGATGAGGAATGGGTTTCTGGAAGCCAGATAAAGAAAGTGTTAGGGACAGGTCCTGCTCATACCACTAGGAGCTACCACAAGAAGATCAAGCTATACAGCTGTCACACATGTATAGAGGGGCTAGGTCAGTCCTATACAGGATCCAGAGCTGTCAGTCCAGGGTCCACGAGCTCCTATGAGCCCACATTAGCTAATTCTATGGGTTTCCTTGTAATGTCCTTGACTCTGCTGGCTGGCTTATATGTCCTTCCCTGATCTTGGCCCAGTGCTTAGCCATGGATCTCTGCAAACATAGTATGCACTCACTCAAAAGTAGATATTAGCGGTAAAGTAAAGGATAACCATACTACAATCCATAGCTCCTGAGAGGCTAGGTAACAATAAGGATGGGAATGCATGTGTTTCCATGTGAAGGGGAAATAGAAGAGATCTCCTGAGTAGACTGAGGGCCAGCAGAGATGAGAACATGAGGATGGATGGAGGGGGAGAGTAATGAAAGAGACATCTTGATGGGGGAGCATTTTGGGGTCAGGTAGAAACCTGGTGCTAGGGAAACTCATAGGAATCTACAAGGATGACCCCAGCAAAGACTCCTAGCAACAATGGATAGGTAGCCTGAACTGGCCATCTCTTGTAATCAGATTGATAACTACCGTAATTGTCATCAGAGAGTCTTCATCCAGTGACAAATGGAAACAGATACATTGATTTTTGTCAGAGCATTTTATCACAGCAAAAGGAAAAGGAAAAGACAGGAACTGTGACAAAGCACATAGAAGCTTAGGCCAAACCTCACTCAAGGAACAAATAAAATCAATGGCCATGAGTTCACTGCTCACAGAACCCTATGCCCTTCTGTCTTCAGCATTCTGTCTAACTGACACCTACTCTCCTAAATCCAAATTGTTTCTTTTGTCTATATGGACCCTCTATATATGTATGTATGTATGTATTAGCTAACATTACTCCAAATAAATTAACAAAAACATTTCTTAGCCTTGTCCTGTTCCATAATTTGTCATGGCAATTCTCTTTACCTGCTTGGCCTAACTTAAGAAACTCTGTGGTCTTTCTACCAATATCATAAGCATTGTCAAATATAGTACAATGTGATTTCTATCCCTCTACTCTATTGAAAACTCATTTTTGTTTGTTTTTAATTATATGTATGCATGTTTCTTTGTGTGGGTATGTGTATATGAGTGCCAGTGCCCATGTAGCACCAGTCAATAATGAAAACTTCCTGCATTTCAGATCCCAAAACACAGCTATTACTTTAAGTTTCATTCACTTCACTTCTTCAATATCTAACTTATCTTTGTGCCAGAAAACTGTTCACATTTTTCTGTATTTTTCTGCCTCTGCATTTCTATAGGGCAAGATTCAAGCACTGACAAGCGCTGACAAAGGAAAGTAGATACAAAGTCCCAACCCTAAGCAAGAAACTACTGGCAGTTGACACATTCTGGAAAAGGGAATTCAATTTTCTCCAGTGGAGTGCTATTAGTTATATTAACCTCACTTCAGGACAGGTTCCATGACCATAAGTAGATGACTAACACAAAGTGGACTCCATGTTTTTGGTGTAGTTTTATTTTTGTTTTGTGTTGCTATTTTTTTTTGTCTTTAGATTTTAGTCTGTTTGCCTGTTCTTATTTTTTTGTTTTTGTTTTCTTTTAGAGAGTGAGAGAAATAGAGAGAGCATGAAGTTGGCTGGGTAAGCAGGGGAGGAGGATCTGGGAAGAAGTGGAGCAAGGGAAAGAATATAATCAAAATATTCTATATGGGAAAATTCTTTTTCATTCCCCTCCTTATCAAGAAAAAAAACTTTAAATTTAAATTAAGCCTTTTTATATCTAACAAGTGGGGTAATAGGACTCTGTTCTGTGACCCTGGTGACTTGGGTCTAAGCATTTCTCCATATTTAAACACAGTATCATACATTCATATTTTCTTATCTCACTGAATTTTGACTTTTGTTGGTTTTTGTACTGGGATCAAATGCCAGGTCAATGCCAACTAAGCAGTCCATCACTGAGTTATATCCCTAGCCCACTTGTGATCTTCTTAAATTCAAGAACTGTGTACTATTTATGCTTCTATGACCAGCTCAGTAATGTTTAAAAATTAAATTGTCTTTTCTGTAAATAAAAGCCCCAATCCAGCATATACATATATGCATATTGTAAGAATGAGCAATGTTTTAAAGAGAAGCAGTAAAGAAATATTTAAAGAGATATTGTGTTGCTCCAGGATACTTATTCCTAGAAAAATAATGTTATTTTCATGTTTAAATTATTTTCTCTACTTACCATGACTTTTCCATGCCTATCATTCAAGAAAATCCAAGTGATTTATCATGGAAATGTGTCTAAGTGTTGATGTTAATTTTAACTACTAGTTTTCTTTTCATTCAAAACATGTCCATTGTCGTATAAATATCTCTGTAAATAAATACTGATAATAATAACTTCCCAAGAAAACATGTATTTTATGTAAGTGATATATTTGAATATTATGCAGTCAAGTCATAATGCAGAAAAGAAGGACAAGCTGTAGGAAGAGTAAAAATTAATTATAGTAATAAATAGTCTAGCCCTGAAGATATGCTAAAGAGGAAAGATTATCAAAATTTCAATACCATGGAAGAATAAGAATGGACTGATCAGGAAGTAGTATGCAAAAGCAAATTAAAGAGCAACTAGCAGCATGAGTCAATGTGCAAACACTATGGATCACAAACCATTGAGAAGTCTGAATACAGAAACTGTAAGCCAAGATAACGTAACTTTGCCAATTTTAAATTATAGCAATAGCTATGTGAAAACATGTCATGAATTAAAGAAATCTCCATGAAAATGAAAATAAATTTAACTCTTGCTAGTATAATAGAAAAAAAAAACACTGTTTCAGAAAAACTTGCTCTTCAGAAGACAACTTTATCCCAATTCTGCCTCCACCACTGGACTCCAAGTATCATGTATTCAGTGATATTAGCATACCTCCCAAGTAGCTGCTGCTCAAAGATTGCTAATAAGTACTTTTCTCCCTGTCCTTCTTTTCTTAAAAACAGGTTATTTTCTCATGCAATATGTCCTGATTATAGTTCCCCTCCCTCTATTCTTCCCAGTTCCTTCTTACATCCTCTCCCAGCTGAATCCATTTCTTTTCCATTTCTCATTAGAAAAGATCAGGCTTCTAAAAGAAAACAACAAAATAAAATATAATAAGATAAAACAAAAACCATCAGATCGAAGTTGGACAAGGCAATCTAACAGAAAGAAAAGAGCCCAAGAGAAGGTATAAGAATCAAAGATCCCGGGGCTGGAGAGATGGCTCAGTGGTTAAGGGCACCGACTGTTCTTCCAGAGGTCCTGAGTTCAATTCCCAGTAACCACATGGTGGCTCACAACCACTTGTAATGAGATCTGGCACCCTCTTCTGGCCTGCAGGGACACATGCAGACAGAATACTGTATACATAATAAATAAATAAATCTTTAAAAAAAAAAAAAAAAAAAAACAGGTTATAATTTAAAAAAAAAAAAAAGAATCAAAGATTCACTTGTTCACAGACTCAGGAGTCCCATAAAAACACTAAAGTCAAAGCTGTAATATACAAAGAGGACCTGGTGCAGACCCTGTGCATGCTGTTTCTGTATCAATGAGTTCATATGAGCTTTGCTCAGTTGATTTAGAGTACCTTGTTTTCCTGTTTCCTCCATCCCCTCTGTATCTTTCTGCATCCTCTTCTGTGGGGTTCTCTGAGCTCTGAAGAGAAGGATTTGATGGAGACATCCCATTAGAGCTGACTGTTCCAAAGTCTCTCTTTCTGTATAATGTCTGGCTATGGGTCTCTATATTTGTTTTCATCTGCTGCAGAAGGATGCATCTCTGATGATGGCTGACTAACGCACTGATATATGAGTATAGCAGAATATCATTGGGAGTCATTTTATTACTACTTTTTAAAAAATTTTAAAGATCGGTAGTATTTGGTTTTACCCTAGATTGTTGGGTTATCTAGTTTCTGGTTGTTGATCACCCAAGCAGTGTTAGGTATGTATTCCATCTCATGGAGTAAGCCTTAAATCAAATCAGACATTGGTTGGCTGCTCTCACAAGCTTTGTGCCACTATTTCCTAGCTATTTTCAGTAAGGACAGATTGTAGATCAAAGGGTTTGTGTCTGGGTTGGTGTTTATGTTTCTGTTCTGGAAGCCTGCAAAGTACCTTCCCAAACCAAAGACACTAGAATGTAATGATGAAGGTTCTAAGTAAGCACCAGCTCTGTCTCTCCATGTTCAATGAGTGGTGTGGGTGTGGTCTTCAGCAGTGGGTCTTCATTGTCAGTGTGTGGAGAACAACCTATTGTTTTGGCAAGAGCTTAGGTTGTTTAGGGATTTCCAGGAAATCCCTTTGGACAGCAACTCAACTGGATACAACCAAATCCTGGTACCAAAAGCTTCCTTCTGTGATATGAGATGTCCAGTTGGGACTTAGTCTCCCTCATTATTTACAGAGTTCTTTATGATTGCTTTCATATATATTGAGAAGTTTCCACTGAACTAGATTTCCATACCATCCCTCAAATGCTGCTCAATTCTAGCTGTCTCTACCCATATTTATTCCCTCACACCCTCTCAACTCCCTCTCCCCACTTGATACTTCCCTTTCCATCTTCCCAACCCCAATACACCCAAGATATCTATTCTTTTTCACCCTCATAGGGAGATCCATGTGTCTTTCTCTAGTTTCTTCCTCTACATTTAACCTCTCTGGGTCTAAGGACTGTAGCTAATTTATCAAAAGTAAATATGTACTATATTTATCTTTCTGAATCTGGGTTACCTCACTCGGGATGATGTTTTTCTGGTTCCATCCATTTGACTGCAAGTTTCATGATGTCATTTTTAACAGTTGAGAGATACTTTATTGTATAAATGTACCACATTTTTTTAATCATTTATTCTGATGAGGGACATCTAAGTTGTTTCTAAGTCCTACTTATTATGAATAGAGTAGCAGTGAACATGGTTGAGCAAGTGTCCTTTTGGTAGGATGAAGCATCATGTCTGTATGTTCCCAAGATGATATAGCTGGATCTTGAGGTAGATCAACCCCCATTATTCTGAGGAGCCACCACACTGATTTCCATAGTGGCTGTACAAGTTTTCACTCCCACCAACAATAGAGGAGTGTTCCTCTTGCTCCACATCCTTACCAGAATGAGCTGTCACTTGTATTATTGATTCAGACAGGTGTAAGATGGAATCTCAGAATAGTTTTGATTTGCAATTCCCTGATGGCTAAGGATTTTGACCATTTCTTTAAGTACTTCTCTCCCTTTCAAGTTTTCTGTACTGAGAATTCTCTGTTTAGATCTGTATTCCATTTTTAATTTGGATTATTTAGCTTTTTGTTACCTAGTTTCTTGAGTTCTTTATGTATTTTTGGATATTAGTGCTCTATTGAAATTGAAGTTTGTAAAAATCTTTTCCAATTTTTTAGGCTGTTGCTTTGTCCAAGTGACTGTGTCCTTTGCCATACAGAAGCTACTCAATTTCATGAGGCCACATTCATTAATTGTTGATCTTATTGCATGTGCTAATGGTATTCTGTTCAGGAAGTCTTCTCCTGTGTTAATGAGTTTAAAGTCATTTCCCAATTTGTCATTTACCAGGTTCATGATATCCAGTTTTATGTTGAGGTCTTTGATCCATCTGGAGTTGAGTTTTGTGCAGGGTGATAAGTATGGACCTAGTTACATTCTTCAACATGCACCCACCCAGTTTGACCAGCACCATTTCTTGAAGATGCTGTCTTTTTTTTCCAATGTGTACTTCTGGATTCCTGATTTAAAACAAACAAACAAACAAGTGTCCAAAGGTGTGTGGACTTTTTATCATAAAGGCATGGTGGATTGTGATTAGGGCTTTTTCTGCATCTAATAAGATGATTGTGTTTTTTTTTCTTTCAGTGTGTTTGTATGGTGGATTACATTTATTGATTTTTGTATATTGAACCATCCCTTCATCTCTGGGATGAAGTCTACTTGATCATTTATGGTTAGATAATCTTTTTTTATGTGTTCTTGGATTTGTTTTGCATGTATTTAATGGATATTTTGAATCTATGTTCATAAAGGAAATTGGTCTGTAAGGCTCTTAACTTTGTTGAGTCTGTGTGGTTTGGGTTTCAGAGTAACTATGACTTCATAAAACAAATTTGACAATGTTCTTTTTGTTTCAGTTTTGAGGAATAATTAACTCTTCTTTGAAAGTTGAGTAGAATTCTGTTCTAAAACCATCTACCCCTGGACTTTTTTTAATTAAGGAATTTTTTATTCATTATACATTCCAACCACAGATCTCCCTCTCTTCCCTCCTCTCACCCCTCCAGCCTCCCTGGCTACAACCTGCCCCCCATTTCCTTCTCCAATAAGGTATGGATTCCCATGGTGAGTCAACAGAGCCTGATACATTCAGTAGAGGGAGGTCCAATTTGACCCCCTGCATCAAGGATGTACAAGGTGTCCTACCATAAGTAGTGGGCTCCAAAAAGCCAGCTCATGCACCAACCCCTGGGCTTGCTTGCTTATTTGTTTGTTTGTTTGTTTGTTTCAGTTTTGGTTTTTCAAGACAGGGTTTTTCTGTGTAGCCCCAGCTGTCCGGGAACTCACTCTATACACCAGGCTGGCCTCAAACTCAGACCTACCTGCCTCTGCCTTCCATGTGCTGAGACTAAAGGCATGTGCCATCACTACCTTATCTAATGACCCGTTGGTGGGTCATATATAAAATATCATGCATATCATATACATTATGATTCATAACAGTAGCAAAAAATTATAAAGTTGCAACAAAATAATCTTATGTATGGGGCTCACCATAGCATGAGAAACTGTATTTTTTTAAAGATTTTATTTATTTATTATATATACAGTGTTCTGCCTGTATGTATGCCTGCAGGCCAGAAGAGGGCACCAGATCTCATTACAGATGGTTGTGACCCACCATGTGGTTGCTGGGAATTGAACTCAGGACCTCTGGAAGAACAGCTAATGCTCTTAACCTCTGAGCCATCGCTCCAGCCCAAGGAACTATATTAAAGTGTCATAGCAGTAGGAAAGTTAAGAATCGCTGTTCTAGAGCTTTGAGGTGTGCTTTTAAGTTGCTAGTATGAGATATCTCCAGTATATTCATGTAGTCACTTAGTGGTATGAACTTGCTTTTTATAACCACTTCCACCGTGTCCCATAAGTTTGGAGTATGCTGTGTATTCATTTTTATTTCAATTCTATAAAGTCTTTAATTTCTTTCTTAATTTCTATATTGACCCATTTTTCATTCTTTAGAGAGTTTTTCAGTTGATAGTTCTTTTCAACCCAACCATACATAGCAGCCTATGAAGGCAATCTTTGTGAAAAACTCTAAGATGAAACTTTAGATGATGTCCTGAAAAGACAACAATTGATAGCAACCTAGGGCCTTCACATAAGTATACTGTTTACTTTTTCTTTTCTTAAAATTTTTTTATTACTTGTTTTAGAATTTCCTACAGCATAGTTTTAGCCTATCCATTTCAACTCTATCTGCTAACTTCTCCCAGATCTGTCCCTACCACCCTATCTCTCAACTGTGTAATTCTCTCTCTCTCTCTCTCTCTCTCTCTCTCTCTCTTTAAATTAATAATTTATTGACTTCAATTTGTGTTGACCATATACTTCTTGGAGTGGGGCATTCACTGGAGCTTATTAGACCTATCAGAAGCCACAGCCTTAAAGAAGACTGGCTGTCTATATCCAGAAGCCATTGTTCCTCAGTATTTATGTTTTTAAACACACACACACACACACACACACACACACACACACACACACACACACACATAATTTTAAGAGCTCAAAACAATAAGAAGAGTCTGAAAGGAGTTATACTGTGGAGTCAAGGTAAAATTTTAAATGAACTTCATTTGCCAGGGGCTTCCTCTAAATGAACAGAGCTCAGGTTGCTGTAAATATCTAAAAAGGCAAGCTTTTCACTGGTCAGCAAAGAACTGACTTAGAAACAAAATCTACAGAGAAATTTGTTAGTCAAACAGTGGCATCATCAAGGTGTCCAAATACTAAAATGACTATCCTAATTAGCCTAATATCATGAATAAAGCGTAATTGTGTGAATAATCTGTTATTTGGAAGGGGATACCTTCCAAAATTGAATCAATGTGAGAAACAAAGTAAAAATTATTTGGGATGTATCACTCAATAGAGACATCTGGTCCTCTTTATCATTCCTCCGCAAATACAGTTCAAACATAATTTTGCAGATGTCACCCATTTTTGTAAAGTTTTAAAGTTGGAAGTCTGTTAGTTTTATTACCTGAGTGAAAATATGCATGTTTCACCATCCTGAATCACTTTAATTCCTATCAGTTTTCTACTCTTTCCTCATGAATATTTAATATTTTGAAAAATAATTAACTCATAGATAAAGTGAATATAACTAGAAAAAGACAATTTAGTATCTTAGCTTCTTTCAAGCTTTTATGAATATTGTTATGTTTACCATCCTATTGGACAATACTAAAAATACCTTATATTCTGGTCAATTAAATGTCCATCCTTTATACATGAAGTTGACAAAAAGAGTGGAAATCGTGCCTAATGACCTGTGAAGTTTAGAATTTTATTTTTCTTAAGAGGTTGCCTTTATAAAATATAGAAAAATCGAAGGGTAAAGTGATTATTTACTTACTCATTAAGATATTTGCTTCCTGGCAGCACAACATTGTTAAATTGCTATATTAATGAGACTAAGAATATGCCCAGTCAGTAGTGCTATGCTTTGTTTGCTTGTTTGGTTTTTTTGTCCAACTTCTCTCTCCTCTACATTCTTGTAAAACTTTTGGAAAAGTATATTGAATAAGATTTCCTTTTCTCCAAATGCTTTTCAGATTTTAGAATTTTCATCTCAGGCTTTAGAATATTCTTTGTACAAATGAGATGTAATAGAGAAAAGACTCAGTTCTGAACAAGAAATTAAACCAATTCATGCATATTTTATACATATAGCCAGAATGTAGCTCTGGACAATATTTTATTTTATTTTATTTATTTTATTTATTTATTTATTTATGTATTTATCTATTTATTCTTTTTTTTTGTTTTTTCAAGACAGGGTTTCTCTGTGTAGCTTTGAGCCTTTCCTGGAACTCACTTGGTAGCCCAGGCTGGCCTCGAACTCACAGAAATCCGCCTGCCTCTACCTCCCAAGTGCTGGAATTAAAGGCATGTGCCACCACTGCCCAGCTATGGACAATATTTTATAAATAATCTCAGTCATAATGCAAAATTTCTTGGTGTGGATTTTCCACTATCATATTATATCAGCACTTATGAAAAATTGAGTTTAGACTGTTTCAAGTTCTGGATTTTTCACATTAAGTATGTTTGACCTATACTAGAAAAGTCCAGTTTGAGCCCCCCAGCCAATCCATCATAATAGTAACGATGGCATTGTGCTGCCAGCCACAGGAATATGAAGTAGAAATTCAGCTGATATTGGCAAACCTATTACCTGAAAAAAGTTATGGACTTTTCCAGAAGAGAACAAGACTTAAGGAGTCTTGGTGACATTGGCTTTTGAATGGATTAGCTGTATCCTGCAATGAATTTCTTGTGTGCTATTGGAGTTTTCCCCATTCGACTTTTCCTTCAAGAACTTATAACAGTGTGATTGATCATTAATTGGTCACAACTCTCCTTATATATTTGAAGCAATTGGATAAATTTCTCCAGTTGGGTTTATTCTTCATTAGCTTACAGCTGGCCAGGGCCATTATCAGGACAAAAGTATTTCAACTTCAAGAATAAGCTGCACACAGATAAGAATTAGCTCATCTCACTTACAGATAAGAGAAAAATAACCACTAACAATTAAATCCTCTTTACCTTCATCCCTGTTTATTTACACAAGATCCTAATTTAAGAGATTTACTGCTCACAATTCTGGGATGATGATTTAACCATCTGCTAGTTACTGAGTTAAGGTAGTTACTTCCCACTAACCCAGGGAGATTTCTGGCCAAGGCCAAGCAAATGACAGCTAACAAGCTTTGTTTCTTGTGCAAACTAAGATTTTCATCCTCCCCCTTTTATCTCAGCCAGGTGTTATTCCAAGATTTCCTCCTTAGCTATTACTCAAAGGGAAAAATGCTTTTACTAACCAAATGCTACATGCTGGAATGTAGGTTGCCTAGCAAGTGAGCATAAGTCTCCCACCCTTCCAGAAAGAGGCTGCAGCTGGGAAAAACAGAAAAAAACAGTGCTGAAAACACTTTTACTTTTCTAGTGACTTACTGACGTTTAGAGACCCCTAACATTCTACCTAGCTATTTCTAGATTATAATTTGAGCACATAAATTACTTTTTAGAGTTCCCTAACTGATCTTAGCCTTTAGTTGGCCTTACCAGAGAACTCCTCTTTATTCACTCCCCCTTTTGGGTTATAATTGGAAGCTGACAATTATTTATGTGTGGATCCTTATCCCCTCTCTCAATGACCCTGAAAACTTCAAACCTTGCATTGCATAGTCAAAGAATTACTGCTTATGTATATACTGGTTCCCTTACAACAGGGGAATGGATTTAGAAGAACAAAGATGAGGATGAAGATGAAAAGAAGTAGATAGAGATGAGAAAACAGAGGGACTGAGAAGAGCTAAGTATGAGAACAGAAAAGAAACTGTGTAGATAGAATTGATTTAAAAGAATAAAGTAAATGGACTAAAGAACTCAGTGTATTTGTATTCATTTAATATCCCTCAGATAAGTATCCTAGCTGCTTGTAGTTTCTGTTCTGGACCCTGGTAGAAATCTCCTCAGGGCAGGCACCTGTGGAGAATTCATTAGCATTAATTTCTTGGAATGACACCTTCCCATCTGCTTGTTTCTGGCGGAATCAAACCTCACTCTTCTGAGAGATTTCAGCTAACACAGTATTAAGTCTCTGGGAAAGTTCAAGTCCAGAAAACTATAATCATATTTCAAATTAACTTGAAACTGAGTTTAGGCATAGGATTAATGAAATTAATTAAGTCAGTAAGTACATTTTACAAGATAAAGATTTCCCAAATCTTTTTTTTTTATTTTCCCCCCTCCGGAGCTGACGACCGAACCCAGAGCCTTGCGCTTACCTAGGCAAAGCGTTCTACCACTGAGCTAAATCCCCAACCAAGATTTCCCAAATCTTTACAAACACAGGGGCATTCCCTATTTTCATTCACAGTCTCTAGATGTTGGCTGTTACTCATTTCTAGCTTCTGTACAAAGGATTTATGGATGATAAATGATTCCAAACCTGTGGCACTCTGAGGCAACCCTCCTGAAGTATCTAGCTGAAAAACTGAGCAAACAACCAAGTGAATGCCTAGGGGAAGATATAGAGGTAGATAATGTTTCTTCTCTTGCCCCACAAACCTGTGCCTGGATTACTCTGATATTCCTGGACTACTCCTCCAGCCCACACCTCCTGCAAGAACCACCTCTCTTCCCATGACTTAGCACAGCACCAAATATAAAGATGTCCAGTAAATATCTTTCAAAAAAACAATATAGGAAGGACTCGTGAAAGCCATATTCACAGGACTGTATGGCATAAATAAAAATATTTGAAGTGTAAACACTAGTGGAGAGAGGGATGTCACACAAGACAACAAACATAGAAATTTTTATAAGATGAATAAATTTTGCAAGTCAAACTGTAGGGGAGAATCATGCTTACACACACATATGTGTGTGTGTGTGTATGTGTGTGCATATATACATATATATATATATGAATATATACATAAATATGTATTTGTGTCATAAATATGTAAATGAGTATATATTCCTGAAAATCCAGACCTTAGTAGACCCCTCAGACCTTAGCACAACTGACTCCAATATGGAAGTACCATTCAGGCCATAGAACTCAGCATGTAGACAGTACTACCTCCCAAAGCTAAAATAAAGGATTAATCCATCAAATTCCATAGTTCTGGGAAAGTTTCTAAACCTTGTTTTTGCCCTCTTTAGGTCTGATTCTGGCTAACTGTTCTTGTTAACTGAAGTATGTCGATCCAGTATGTCAACACAGAATATGGGTTTTGTGTTTAAAAGCTGACCCTAAGAAAGGGTCAATGCTATACTTCTAAACATCCAAAGTAATCACTGGCCAGCTAATAAAGGTGTTCTATTGGCTTAAACCTATGATTAAGCACTCTTCCATGGTGAATACCTTACATCAAGCATATCATTACTTTCTAGTTTTCCTCAAACTACCATCTCCAAAGGTACCCTCCCTCATACCCTCATGCCCTGGGCAACACCCTCCAACTGTGCTCTTTACCCTGGATCATTTACCCTCTCCTCTTGGCCTCCTCCACTATTTCACAGCTTCTTTGCTTGCTGTGTTCTTACTACCTGTTGCCTGTTGTCTCTCCCCTCTCTGTTTATGCTTCTCTGCATTTTACATCTAGGACAATGTGTCCCCTGATTGCATCACATTGTCTCTGCACAGCCCAGCTTCTTAGAATGTGGGTTTTTGCAGCTTCATCACATTTCTCTGATTCTAGTGTTCTCACAGCTTGGGATCTCATTTCTATTCATATTAATTATGGAAAAGTGGCAAGTCTTTAAAAGTTATTGAAACCCATTAACAACCCCCCCACAACAATCTGAGATAAAACTCAGCATTCCTTCCCAGAGGGAAAAGTCTTACCACCTCCACCACCACTGGATGTGGTGGCACACATCTTTAATCCCAGCATTTGGAAGGCAGAGGCAGGCAGATCTCTGTGAAATTAAAGCCAACTTGGTATACAAATCCAGTTCCAAGACAGCCAGGGCTGTTACACAGAGAACTCCTGTCTCAAAAAAAAAAAAAAAAAAAAGAAAGTTTTAGCACCTACCATACCCCTACACACACTACCTACCACATCACACACACACACACACACACAAACACACACACCATCTAACACTATACACACATATCACAGCACATCATATATACAACCTACAACATCATATAACATACACATCACCTACTAGATCACAAACACATTAACTCACCTATAATACTATAACACACACACACACACACACACACACACACACACACACACACACACACACACACACACACACACACAGTTAGTCATGGAGATATCAGTGCAAGCCTTAAATGTATAAACTCCAGCAGCTGCCTCTCCTAATTAGCTTAATGCACCCTTCTAGCCTTTGAGTGCCTTCTGTGAATCTTCTTTTTTATTTGTTTGTTTGTTTTTTCGAGACAGGATTTCTCTGTGTATCTTTGGTGCCTGTCCTGGTCTCACTCTGTAGACCAGGCTGGTCTTGAACTTGCAGAGATCCGCCTGGCTCTGCCTCCCAAGTGCTGGGATTAAAGGCGTGCACCACCACCACCTGGCCCCTTCTGTAATTCTTTACTCTCTTTTGACACTGTTTCTAGCGCCAATTGATTTCATTTTTTTTTTATGTATTCCTTGTGTTTTACTTCTAGCCTAGTCCACTGTATTTCTCTTCTACTTATTTCTGCTTACAAATGCCCATACATTCAAGTCCACTCTACACAGTAGGCTCATTCTCACTAGAAAAAGAAAAAGTTTATTCCTAAGTATTCTTATTCTCTTGACTAATGGTAAATGAAACTGTTGCCTTAATTTCATTTTGGGGAAAGTGGGGTTGAGACAGAGTTACACTGTGTAGACTAGGCTGGCCTGGAACTCAAGATGCAGTACAGGCTGGCCTAAAGCTTTCCTCACTCAGCATTCAGAATGCTAAGATTACAAATCTGAGTATACCACACCCAATTTTATTTTTTGATTGTTCATTGTTAGTGTTTAAAATACAAAAGGTTTTTCATATTGGTTGCATATTAAGACACTTTGTTCAACTCTTTATTAGTTTTGATAGTTTGTTACCTTAGGGTTTTCTAAACACAAAATCGTGTCAACTACAAATAGTAAAGCCTTGAGTTTCTTTCTTGTCAGTAGACAGTTATAATTTCTTTCTTTTACCTGAGTACAAGATTGAGTACAAGTTGAGAGACTTGTACTTGTGCTGTTCCTAATATTAGGCACAAAATCAATAGTCATTCAGTATTAAGTGTGACATTACTGACTTTTCAGTACTTTCATAACAATAATTTTAATGAATAAAACTCAACGAGTTTCATAAAATCGATGAAAATCTGCCCTTTTATTTTATGCAACCCTGGAATTAATCCATGCCATCTATGACCCACAGCAGCATTGTCAAATTTTGATTTAGTACATAAAAGACAAGGAAATGCCCTGATTCTTCCTTGAAAGTTTTTTGGTTTTTTGTTTGTTTGTTTGTTTGTTTGTTTGTTTTGTCAACCTAGAAAGAAGGGAGCAAAGCGTGTGGAGAACAAAAGAAAAGAAAGGATGTTTATCTCTGCCGTTAATAATGTTGTTTGAGCTCACCCAGCTCCCTTCCTCTTCAAGACCCTCTCTAGGGGATGCTGGGTTTCAGCTCAGGTGAGTCTGCATCTGGTAGGTGACTCTGAGGGACAGTGGCGTCATCCTTTCCTTGGTCAGAATCTACCAACGGAGGGGCCAGAAGGGTCCTTACGGAGGGCGGGCTAAGAGGGAAGGCAAACTCAGCCTTGGAACTCAACGGCAACGCCCCTTTGCTATATTTGTCTCAGCTTGGATTCCACAGCTGCAGGCAATCTGGATCCCAGGCAGCAGCAGTGACAGAAACCGGACAGGACTGCACACAATTCGCAGCCAGGGCTGAAGGTGGATGGGGAGGAGCTAGGAGGCGTGAAAAAAGCCGGGAGCTGGACATAGAGCCGGTGAGTCCCAGCAGATGTCCTCGCCAACTCGGGAAGATAGCGGGTGGGAGGCGACTTGATTGCAAGGGTCCTGAGAGCCCAGGGACTCCAGCACATTGTCAGACTGGTCACCGTCCCTAGAACAGATAGATAAGAGACTTCAGGGATCAGTGTGGGTTACTCTGCAGCTTACTCCAAATTTTATTGTTCAAGAAGCAAGCCAGCAAATTTCTCCTCCACCCTAGTGAGTCTAAACTGTAACCTGAAGCTTGTGTGGACACTGGGGTGTCATGTGAAAGTTACGCCGCTTTTAGATAGAGTTAAGGGGAGCTTCACCCCCTACTTCCCAGATATGTTTCTCCTCTTTCCTAGATCTCTGTAAACACTACAAGTGGGTCCTTGGCATCAGACCCTAGAGGTAGTTGGGACAAAATTAGGCACTTTGAAGTCCTTTGATTCACTGATCTAACAGAGGTGCACTAACTCCAACTGCTGCAGCCTTGACCTTTGCACATCTGCAATTGAGGTTGGATTTTAGCCAAGGTCCCTGTTTCTGGGCCCTCAACTCCTCTTCATCTAACATCCTGTTTTTTTAGTTCTTTATCTCCAGACTCCTGCCAATCTTCCCCAAGGCCTTTCTTGTCTTACTGTCTTTGGACAAGCATCAGAGAGCTGAATATTGACTCCTTGTTTGCTATCCCCTCGTTGAGTGTCAATATCCCATAAGCCACACATCCCTACTGTGCCCTATAATCATACATAGGAAGTTGATCATGTTTAGTTTAATTTCAGGAAGACAAAGTAACTGTGAGGGAGGCAAGAAACCTCTCCACCCCCACATTATAACCCTTGAGCCACTTGTTACCTTTAGAAGATACTTCAGCCCCCAAGTGATTCTCCTAGTAGTTGCCTCTGGGGAGGCTCCTAAATGAATTCGTTAATTTTCCTCCCATTTCCTGGGGTTAAAACAAACAAACAAGCAAATGAAAGGAAAAACACTTGTCATGCCTGCCATAGTGTTTCCCTAGCTATAAATGCCCCATCACTCCTTCTCAGCAGGGAAGCAAAGCGAGTAGAGAATGAAGACTTCCTCTGAACTAGCAGTGTGGTGTGAAAGGTGCTTTTCAGCAACTGACCCATTTCTCTGCTCTTAGGGTCTCTTTTGTTATAAATTCTCTTAGCAAGGCTTAGTGTCATGTAGCTGTCATCCCAGCACTCAGATGATACAGGCCGAGGATTAGGAGTTGAAGACCAACTTTTACTATAGCAAATTCCAAGTCTTCCTGCTCTGTCTTAAAATATCAAATAGGCAAGAAAATAAGCTCAAAGCCTTGATGCTTTTCAATTTTAATTATTGTTTAAAAAAATTAAAGTGTGAAATAATTACCCTGGTAGGCAGCCCATAATTGGAGTCTTCAAAACTGTTCTGTTGCTATATTACCTGTTCCGGATAAAGATTCAGTTTTCTGGTAATGGTTATAAATGATCCCTCCCTAAATATGAATGGTAGTTCCTATAATGCAGCTTATAGTCCAGGTAGTCACCCAAATGTGGAAGTGTCCACATTGGCTAAAGTTTCATGATTGTAAGTTTCAAATCTGCAGCCTTGTTGACTCATTTTCTCCCTGACTGCATTGTTCTTTGATCCTCTCATGGTGTCTTGATTTCTAGTTCTGCTAATGAACCCCCAACTAGGGGCTTCTCTGCTCTAGGGAAGACTTGCTATTTTACTATCTAAACTCCAGATTCTAGAGTGCCATTCTGTCACTGTTGCTCTGGCAGTTATTAGACTTTTCTCTGTCTTACTCTGGATCAATGTTCAAAGAATAAGCTTATTTATGAATCATGCAGCTTTCTCACTTTGCCTTTCTAGTTTGGAGTCAAGCTATATTTATGTGCTCATGTGCATTTGTGCAGCCGGGGATCAACACCCTGTTGCTGCTATGAACAGTGAATAGCAGTAACTGTTATCTGCGTTGAGCTTGAGGGACAATAGAAAAGGGATGGTTAATCTTCTAGGAATCTGAAGCACCCTTTAACTGCCACCCATGAGTCCCCTCTGCACTCTCACTATGTACTTTTCAAGAAAACAGCCTAGAGGTGTATATTTTACTTCCAAGCCTATACTATGAAGAGAGATGTAATTCCTCCTTCATTTACATGTTTTGGCTGCCAGGTACAGATTCCTCTTTCTAGGCCTTATCCTTACCACTGAATCTAGTCTTTTCCTGATCAGTCACATGTGCTGAATATCAAAGAATTTCCCAAGCAAACTAGTAACTTAAAATTTTGTTTAAGTCTAAATATTGCCAAAATTAAAAAGCTGACGTTAAGGCATACAATGATGAGGCAAAACAATAAACACATGAAAATATCTAAAATCAGTTTAGAAGTGTTTATTATTTTTAATTATTTATTGTTATTATTATCATTATTATTATTATTTACATTCCCAACCATAGTTTGCACTCTTATCTCCGCCACTCTCCCCCACATTCCCTCGCCCGCCTCCCATCCCCCCTATCCCCATTCACTCCTTTGTTTCTATTCAGAAAAGGGCAAGCATCAACCCAACGTGGTATAAAAATTGCAATGAAAATAAGCACCATCTCTCCTAGTAAGACTAAACTAGACAACTTGGTAGGAGGAAAGAGTCCCAGAAGCAGGCAACAGAGTCAGAGACAGCCCCTGCTCCCACTGTTAGGAGTCCCACAAGAAGACTAAGCTACACAATTGTCACATATATGCAGAGGGCCTAGGTCAGTCTTGCAGGCTTCCTGGTTCTTGGATCACTCTCTTCGAGACTCTATGAACCCAGGTTAGTTGATTCCGTGGATTTTCTTGTTGTATCCTTGACGCTCAAGATTCCCCCAAGCTCTGCCTAATGTTTGGGTGTTGTTCTCTGCATCTGTTTCCATCAGTTGCTGGGTGAAGCCTCTCTGATGACAGTTGGGCTATGTACAATCTATGAATGTAGTAGAATCTCATTAGGCATCATTACATTGACTTTTTTCCAGTAGGGTTTGGTTCTATCCTAGGTCTCTGGGCTATTCATCCTCTGGATCATTGTGGTGAAGGCAGTGTCAGGGGTGGGCTCCCTCTCATGTCATGGATCTCTGAGTAGACCAGTCATTGGTTAGTCACTCCCAAATTTTCTGTGACACCTTTACCCAGCACATCTTGTAGGCAAAACAAATTGTAGGTTGAAGATTTTGTGGCTGCATTGGTGTCCCAATCCTTTCACTTTCCAGTCTTGCCTGATTACAGGAGATGGCCAATTCAGATTGCATATCTCCTATTGCTAGGAGTATTAGCAAGGGTCACCCTTGTTGATTCCTGAGAATACACATTGCATGAGGTTTCTACCTCACCCCAAAATACCCTCCTATTCTAGTTGTCTCTTCATTTTCTTCTTCTTTTTTTTTTAAATTTAATTTAGTTTTACATATCAGCCATGGATTCCCCTGTCTTTCCCCCTCCCACACTCTCTCTTCCTCCAGCACACCCCCGCCCCCATTCCCATCTCTTCCAGGGCCAAGACTCCCCTGGGGATTCATTTAAACCTGATGGATTCAGTACAGCCAGATCCAGTCCCCTCCTTCCAGGCTGAGTCAAGTGTCCCTGTATAAGCCCCAGGTTCCAAACAGCCAGCTCATGCACTAAGGACAAGTCCTGGTCCCACTGCCTGGGGTCCTCCCAAAGAGTTCAAGCTAATCAACTGTCTCACTTATCCAGAGGGCCTGATCCAGCTGGGGCTCCACAGCCTTTGGTTCATAGTTCATGTGTTTCCATTAGTTTGGCCATTTGTCCCTGTTCTTTTTCCAATCTTGGTCTCAACAATTCACACTCTTACAATCCCTCCTCTTTCTCAACAATTGGACCCCTGGAGCTCCACCTGGGGCCTGGCAATGGATCTTTGCATGCCCATCCCTCAGTCATTGGATGAGATTTCTAGCACAACAGTTAGGGTGTTTGGCTATCCAATCACCAGAGTAGGTCATTTCAGGCTTTCTCTCCACCCTTGCCAGTAGTCTACAGTGGAGGAATCATTGTGGATTTCTGGGGACCTCTCTAGCAATTTGCTTCTTCCTATTCTCATGTGGTCTTCATTTATCATGGTCTGTTATTCCTTGTTGTCCCTCTCTGTTCTTGATCCAGCTGGAATCTCCCGCTCCACTAAGCTCTCTTTCCCTCGAACATTGCCCTTCATTACCCCCACTTTGTCCAGGTTGTTCATGTAGATCTCATCCATTTCTCTGTCATTGGGTGATCCCTGTGTCTTTCTTAAGGACCTGTTTTCTAGGTAGCCTCTCTGGAGATGTGAGTTGTAGTCTAGTCATCTTTGTTTTACATCTAGAATACTCCTATAAGTGAGTACATACCATGTTTGTCTTTCTGAGTCTGGGTTACCTCACTCAGGATGATTTTTTCTAGATCCATCTATATGCCTGCAAACCTCATGATGTCATTGTTTTTCTCTGCTGAGTAGTACTCCATTGGGTCTATGTACCACATTTTATTTATCCATTCTTCAGTTGAAGGACATCTAGGTTGTTTCCAGGTTCTGGCTATTACAAACAATGCTGATATGAACATAGATAAGCAAGTCCCCTTGTGGTATGATTGAGCATTCCTTAGGTATATGCCCAAGAGTGGTATAGCTGGGTCTTGGGGGAGATGGATTCCCAATTTTCTAAGAAAGCACCATATTGATTTCCAAAGTGGCTGTACAAGCTTGTATTCCCACCAGCAGTGGAGGAAAGTTCCCCTTACTCCACATCCTCTCCAGCATAATCTGTCTTCTGTGTTTTTTATCTTAGCCATTCTGACAGGTGTAAGGTCGTATCTCAGAGTTGTTTTGATTTGTATTTCCCAGATAATTAGGGATGTTGAGCAATTCCTTAAATGTCTTTGAGCCATTTGAGCTTCCTCTCTTGAGAATTCTCTGTTTAGTTCTATAGCCCATTTCTTAATTGGACTGTTGGGCATTTTGATGTCTAATTTCTTGAGTTCTTTATATATTCTGGATATCACCCCACTGTCAGATGTGGGGTTGGTGAAGATCTTTTCCCATTCTGTAGGCTGTTGCTTTGTCTTGTTAACCTTTGCTCTACAAAAGCTTCTCAGTTTCAAGAGACCCCATTGATTGATTATTTCTCTCAGTGTCTGTGCTACTGGTGTTATATTTAGGAAGTGATCTCCTATGGTAATGCATTCAAGACCACTTCTTACTTTCTCTACTATCAGGGTCAGAATAACTGGATTTATGTTGAGGTCTTTGATCCACTTGGACTTGTTTTGTGCACTGTGACTGATATGGATCTATTTGCAGCCTTCTACACATTGACATCCAGTTATGCCAGCAGCATTTGTTGAAGATGCTATCTTTTTTCCATTGTATAGTTTTGGCTTCTTTGTCAAAAATTATATGTTCATAGGTGTGCAGATTAATGTCAGGGTCTTCAATTCAATTCCATTTTTCCACATGTCAGTTTTTATTCGAGTACCAAGCTGTTTTTATTATGGTAGCTCTATAGTAGAGCTTGAGGTCAGGGATCGTGATGCCTCCAGAGGTTGTTTTATTGTACAGAATTTGTTGGCTACCCTGGGTTTTCTGTTTTTCCATATGAAGTTGAGTATTATTCTTTCCAGGTCTGTGAAGAATTGGGTTGGGATTTTGATGGGGATTGCATCGAATCTGTAGATTGCTTTTAGTAAGATCACCATTTTTTACTATGTTAATCCTGCCTGTCCCTGAGCATGGGAGATCTTTCCACTTTCTGACATCTTCAATTTCTTTTTTCAGGGACTTAAAGTTCTTGCGATATAGGTCCTTCACATGCTTAGTTAGAGTAACCACAAGGTATTTTATATCATTTATGGCTATGATAAAGGGTGATGTATCTCTGATTTCATTTTCACCCCATTTGTCAATTGTATATAGGAAGGCTACTGATTTTTTTAAGTTTGTTTTATATCCTGCTATGTTGCTAAAGGTGTTTATAAGCTGTATCAGTTCCTTGGTTGAATTTTGGGGGTCACTCACGCATACTACCATGTCATCTGCAAATAAGGAAAGCTTGACTTCTTCCTTTCCAATTTGTATCCCCTTAAACTCTTTATGTTGTTTTATTGCTCTGGTTAGAACTTCAAGTACTATATTGAATAAGTATGGGGAGAGCAGACAGCCTTGCCTTGTTCCTCATTTTAGTGAAATAGCTTTGAGTTTCTCTCCATTTAATTTGATATTGGCTGTTGGCTTCCTGTAGATTGCCTTTATTAAGTTTAGGTATGTTCCCTGTATTCCTGATTGCTCCGGGACCTTTATCATGAAGGGGTGTTGGATTTTGTCAAATGCCTTTTCTGCATCTAGTGAGATGATCATGTTTTTTTTTTCTTTGAGTTTGTTTATATGGTGTATTACATTGACAGACTTTCTTATGTTGAACCACCCTAGCATCACTGGGATGAAGCCTACTTGATCATGGTGGATAATTGCTTTGATGTGTTCTTGGAGTCTGTTTGCCAGTATTTTATTGAGGATTTTTGAATCAATGTTCATGAGGGAGATCAGTCTGTAGTTCTCTCTTTGTTGCATCTTTGTTTGGTTTAAGAATCAGGGTAATTGTAGCCTCAAAGAAGGAGTTTGGTAATGTTCCTTCTGCTTTTATTGTGTGGAACAATTTAAAGAGTGTTGGTATTAAGTCTTCTTTGAAGATCTGGTAGAATTCTGCAGTGAAACCATCTGGTCCTGGGCTTTTTTTGGTTGGGAGACTTTTCATGACTGACTCTATTTCCTTAGGGGTTATTGGACCATTTAAATGGTTTATCTGGTCTTGATTTAACTTAGGTATATGGTACCTATCCAGAAAATTATCCATTTCTTTTAGATTTTCCAATTTTGTGGAGTAGAGGTTTTTGAAGTATGACCTGAGGATCTCTGGATTTTCTCATTGTCTGTTATGTCCCCATTTTCATTTCTGATTTTGTCAATTTGGATGCTCTCTCTCTGTCTTTTGGTTAGTTTGGATAAGGGCTTGTCTATCTTGTGATTTTCTCAAAGAACCAACTCTTTATTTCATTAATTTTTTGTATTGTCCTCTTTGTTTCTATTTTATTGATTTCAGCTCTCATTTTGATAATTTCCTGGCATCTATTCTTCCTTGGAGACTTTGCTTCTTCTTGTTCTAGAGCTTTCAGGTATGCTGTAAAGTCACTGCTGTGAGATTTCTCCAACTTCTTTATGTGGGCACTTAGTGCTATGAATTTCCCTCTTAGCACTGCTTTCAAAGCGTCCCATAAATTTGGGAATGTGATGTATTCATTTTCATTGATCTCTAGGAAGTCTTTAATTTCTTTCTTTATTTCTTCCTTAACCCATTGGTGATTCAGTTGTGCATTATTCAGATTCCATGAGATTGTAGGTTTTCTGTAGTTTTTGTTGTTATTAAAATCTAACTTAAAGTTTAAAACCATGGTGGTCTGATAGAACTCAGGAAGTTATTCCAATTGTTTTGTATCTGTTGAGATTTGCTTTGTGGCCAAGTATGTGGACGATTTTAGAGAAGGTTTCATGGGGTGCTGAGAAGAAGGTATATTCTTTTTTGTTAGGATGGAATGTTCTGTAGATATTGATTAAATCCATTTGAGTCATAACATCAGTTAACTCCTTTATTTCTCTGTTAAGTTTCAATTTGGGAGAACTGTCCAGTGGTGAAAGTGGGGTGTTGAAGTTTCCCAGTATTAATGTGTGGAGTTTTATATGTGATTTAAGCTTTAGTAATGTTTCTTTTACATATGTGGGTGCCCTTGTGTTTGGGGCACAAATGTTCAGAATTGAAATTTCATCTTGGTGGATCTTTCCTGTGATGAGTATGTAACGCCCTTCTTGATCTCTTTTGGTTGATTTTAGTTTGAAGTCTATTTTGCTGGATATTAGGATAGCTACACCTACTTGTTTCTTAAGACCATTTGATTGGAAGTCTTTTCCCAGCCTTTTATTCTTAGGGAGTGTCTATCTTTGAATTTGAGGTGTGTTTCCTGTATGCAGCAGAAATATGGGTCCTGCTTCTATATCCATTCTGTTAGCCTGTGTCTTTTTGTAGCTGAATTAAGTCCACTGATATTAAGGAATATTAATGACCAGTGATAGTTCATTCCTGTTATATTTTTTGGTGGTAGAGTGTGTGTACTTCTCTTCTTTGGGGTTTACTGCTGTGGTGTTATCTATTGCCTGTGTTTTGGGGAGTGTATCTGACTTCCTTGGGTTGGAATTTCCCTTCTAGTGCTTTCTATAGGGCTGGGTTTATGGATAAGTATTGTTTAAATCTGGCTTTGTCTTGAAATGTCTTCTTCACTCTGTTTATGATAATTGAAAGTTTTTCTGTGTATATTAGTCTAGGCTGGCATCCATGGTCTCTTAGTGTCTGCATTATATCTGTCCAGGTCCTTCTGGCTTTCAAAGTCTCCATTGAGAAATCGGGTGTTATTCTGATGGGTTTGTCTTTATAAGTCACTTGGCCTTTTCCTTTCTTGCTATTAATATTCTTTCTTTATTCTGTATGTTTAGTTGTTTAATTATTATGTGGCAAAGGGACTTTTTTGGGGAGTCTAGTCTGTTTGGTTTTCTACAGGCTTCTTGTATCTTCATAGGCATTTCCTTCTTTAAGTTGGGAAAGTTTTCTTCTATGATCTTGTTGAATACACTTTTTGTGTCTTTGAGTTGGTATTCTCCTTCCTCTATCCCTATTATTGGTAGGTTTGGTCCCAAATTTCTTAGACATTTTGGGTCATGACTTTGTTGGCTTTAGTGTTTTCTTTGACTGAAGAATCTATTTCTTCCACCATATCTTCAACGCCAGAGATCCTCTCTTCCATCTCTTGCATTCTGTTGGTTATACTTGCATCTGAAGTTCCTGTTTATTTGCTCAGATTTTCTATTTCCAGCATTCCCCCTGTTTGTTTCTTCTTCATTTTTTCTATTTCCCTTTTCAGGTCTTGGATTGTTTCCCTCATCTCTTTCATTGCTTTTTCATGATTTTCTTTCAGGAATTTATTGTTTTCTTCTGCTTCATTTGTCCTTTCCTCTAGTTTTTTTTTTTATAGCATTCTTCCCATTTTTTGTTTGTCTTTTCCTCCATTTCATTTTTGATTTCTTCTTTATAACCCTTTAACATCTTCATAATGTTATTCATAGAGTTTTTTTTTCTTCTGCTTCTTCCAATTTGTGATGTTCAGGTCTAGCTGATGGAGAAGGGCTAGGTTCTGGTGATGCTGTATTGCTCTTTATTTTGTTGTATGTACTTCTGCCTTGACTTCTGCCCATCTCCTCGTGCATTCATTCTTGGTGTTATCAGCATACTTGGTCCAGACAGAGCTGTCCAATTCAGGAAGCCTCTCTCTTGTCCAGATGGAAGCTCTAGGCCAGATGGGAGCTGGGGGCTGGTCTCTAAGTCTCAGGAAGTGGCTGGGGTCTTGAAGGATGGGTGTGGGGGTAGGTTGTGGTGATTGTAGGGTCTGCCTGAGGTCTTAGAAAAGGGGAACCTTCCTATAGGGCCTGCCAGATAGCCAGAAACCAGGGCAAAGTTGGGCAGGTCTTCCCTGGAATGGCTGGTGCCCAGTGATGGGACCTAGGGGTAGGCCTCTCTGGGTATGACCCCAGGCACTCACCTCTGGTCCAGATGGGAGTTACAGGCCCCATGGGAGCTGGGGGGCTGGTCTCTAGTTGTCTCTTCTTATAACCACCCTATCTCATCCCTCCTGTTGCCATCCCCACCAGCCCCCAGTCAACCCATGAAATCTATTCTATTTCCCCTTCCAAGAGTGATCCAAGTGTCCCCCCATTACTCCTTTAGGAATGTTTTAATCCCATGTTATTTTTCAAACTGGACACACTGGCTTTTCAATTCCTCGCTGCTGAAAAGCATTATCATTTTTCTTCAAAATAGTTTAAAGAGTATTCTTTAAAAATTAACTGAAGTCATTGGGTGAGATGGGCTGTGTTTCACACTAAAGCTCTCATAAACAAAAGTAAGCTGTGTTTCATTTCTATCTTAGATTTACCTATATGTACAGTTTCTATTACATTCATGGTCTGAATTTTAACTCCTTAAAAACAACATTTTGTAAATTTGTTATATTTGTGTTTTAATTTTACACATCAGCCATGGGTTCCCCTGTCCTCCCCACTCTTGCCCCCACCCCTACCTTCCCCCCAGCTCCTCCCCTCCATTCCCATCTCCTCCAGGGCCAAGACTCCCCTGAGGATTCATTTAAACATGCTGGATTCAGTACAGGCAGGTCCAGTCCCCTCCTTCCAGGCTGAGCAAAGTGTCCCTGTGTAAGCCCAAGGTTCCAAACAGCCAGCTCATGAACTAAGGACAAGTCCCGGTCCCACTGCCAGGGTGCCTCCCAAACAGTTCAAGCTATTGAATTGTCTCACTTATCCAGAGGGCATGCTCCAGTTGGGGGCTCCACAGCCCTTGGTTCATAATTCATGTGCTTCCATTTGTTTGGCTATTTGTCCCTGTGCTTTTCCAATCTTGGTCTCAACAATTCACACTCTTACAGTCCCTCCTCTTTCTGGACAATTGGACTCCCTGAGCTCCACCTGGGGCCTAGCTTTGCATCCACTTCCATCAGTTATTGGATGAGAGTTCCAGCATGACCTTTAGGGTGTTTGGCCATCTGATCACCACACTAGGTCAGATCAGGCTTTCTCTTGACCATTACCAGCAGTCTACAGAGGATGTATCATTGTGGATTTCTGGGGAACTCTCCAGTACTCTGCTTATTCCTGTTCTCATGTCATCATTTATCATAGTTTGTTATTCCTTGTTCTCCCTTTCTGTTCTTGATCCAGCTGGGATCTCCTGCTCCCCTAAGCTTTCTTTCCCTCGAAACTTGCCCTTCATTACTCCCAATGTAGTCCAGGTTGTTCATGTGGATCTCATCCAATTCTCTGTCATTGGGTGATCCCTGTGACTTTCTTAGGGTCCTGTTTTCTAGGTAGCCTCCCTGGAGTTGTGTAGCAGTCTAGTCATCTTTGTTTTACATCTAGTATCCTCCTATGAGTGAGTACATACCATGTTCGTCCTTCTGAGTCTGGGTTACCTCACTCAGGATGATTTCTTCTAGATCCATCCATTTGCCTGCAAACCTCATGATGTCATTGTTTTTCTCTGCTGAGTAGTACTCCATTGGGTCTATGTACCACATTTTATTTATCCATTCTTCAGTTGAAGGACATCTAGGTTTTTTCCAGGTTCTGGCTATTACAAACAATGCTGATACGAACATAGATGAGCAAATGCCCTTGTGGTATGATTGAGCATTCCTTGGGTATATGCCCAAGAGTGCTATAGCTGGATCTTGGGGGAGATGGATTCCCAATTTTCTAAGGAAGCACCATACTGATTTCCAAAGTGGCTGTACAAGCTTGCATTCCCACCAGCAGTGGAAGAGAGTTCCCCTTGCTCCACATCCTCTCCAACATAAGCTGTCTTTTGTGTTTTTGATCTTAGCCATTCTGACAGGTGTAAGGTCGTATCTCAGAGTTGTTTTGATTTGTATTTCCCAGATAATTAGGGATGTTGAGCAATTCCTTAAATGTCTTTGAGCCATTTGAGCTTCCTCTCTTGAGAATTCTCTGTTTAGTTCTATAGCCCATTTCTTAATTGGACTGTTGGGCATTTTGATGTCTAGTTTCTTGAGTTCTTTATATATTCTGGATATCACCCCACTGTCAGATGTGGGGTTGGTGAAGACCTTTTCCCATTCTGTAGGCTGTCGCTTTGTCTTGTTGACCATGTCCTCTGCTCTATCTACAAAAGCTTATCAGTTTCAACAAGTCCCATTGATTGATTGTTTCTCTCAGTGTCTGTGCTACTGGTGTTATATTTAGAAAGTGATCTCCAGTGCCAATGAGTTCAAGACTACTTCCTACTTTCTCTTCTATCAGGTTCAGAATAACTGGATTTATGTTGAGGTCTTTGATCCACATGGACTTATGTTTTGTGCATGGTGACAGATATGGATCTATTTGCAGCCTTCTACACATTGACATCCAGTTATGCCCACACCATTTGTTGAAAATCCAACACCCCTTCATGACAAAGGTCTTGGAGTGACCAGGAATACAGGGAACATACCTAAACATAAAGGCAATCTACAGCAAGCCAACAGTCAACATCAAATTAAATGGAGGGAAACTCAAAACAATACCACTAAAATCAGAAACAAGGCAAGGCTGTCCCCTCTCTCCATACCTATTCAATATAGTACTTGAAGTTCTAGCCAGAGCAATAAGACAACATAAAGAGATTAAGGGGATACAAATTGGAAAGGAAGAAGTCAAGCTTTCCCTATTTGCAGATGACATGATAGTATACATGAGTGACCCCCAAAAATTCAACCAAGGAACTGATACAGCTAATAAAAGCCTTCAGAAATGTAGCAGGATAGAAGATCAACTCAAAAAAATCAATTGCCCTCCTATATACAATAGACAAACAGGCTGAGAATAAAATCAGAGATACATCACCCTTTACAATAGCCACAAATGATACTCTAACTAAGCATGTGAAGGACCTATATGACAAGAACTTTAAGTCTCTGAAAAAATAAATTGAAGAAGATGTCAGAAAATGGAAAGACCTCCCATGTTCTTGGATAGGCAGGATTAACATAGTAAAAATGGCGATCTTACCAAAAGCAATCTACAGATTCAACGCAATCCCCATCAAATTACCAACCCAATTCTTCACAGACCTGGAAAGAATAATACTCAACTTCATATGGAAAAACAAAAAACCCAGGATAGCCAAAAGAATCCTGTACAATAAAACAACCTCTGGAGGCATCACAATCCCTGACCTCAAGCTCTACTATAGAGCTACCATAATAAAAACAGCTTGGTAATGGCATAAAATCCGACATGTGGACCAATGGAATCGAATTGAAGACCCTGACATTAACCCACACACCTATTAACATTTAATTTTTGACAAAGAAGCCAAAAATATATAATGGAAAAATAAAAACGTTTTAATGAATTACTATCTAACACATCTTTAACACATTAGTGTCTACAGAAATTTAAAGTAATTTTCAATTTGACAAATGACTACAACTAACTTACTATTGTTTTAAAATACATAAATTCTGTTATGGGGAAAACATAAAGAACCATAAACATTCCAGATATTTCATTAAAGCATTATTTCTTTAATGTCATGTTTGACAGTTCTAAAAAAAAAAATACAAAGTGAGTTTAGAAAACTTGTTGTTTGTGGGTATGCCAAGTGGATATTGTTGTATTAAAATTAAATGTTGTCTGGTCTTTTACTTTTTCTTTTCATAGCAGATGTTCATAAGTGGGGAAAGTTCCTTTGCATATGAAAACTAAATAAAATTTGTGATTGCCTTATTTTAGATTATTTTTGAAGGTAAATTTAGAAGTCTTTACTTTTGTTTTGTTTTGTTTTTCTCAGTTCCTCAGTAGGCCAAAGAGTCTCTCAGGCATGCTAGTAAATTAAGAATTTTGTTTAGAAGTTTACATCTAAATATTTCAAAGATAAAATAGCTGTCTTGAGGGCAGCATCTTAAGTCAGAGTGGATGTCTAGAATCTGCTGGTACTATTGGAGCGTTATTCCCATATGCAAGAAAATGTTCAGTTGCTTGCCCAGTCTGACTTTTAAAGTACTGAGGTTGTGAAGAGGGGAAATAGTGAATGCAATGCTGCTCTAGCTGCAATGAATGCAAGACTGCTCCAGCTGCAGTGAATGCAAGGCTGCTCCAGCTGCAGTGTATCTTTTTAGCTCAAGTTTCTACTGGCAATGTCTTCAAATTTTAAATTACAGAATTAATAATTCTACAGTTTGGGTCAACTTCTTTATGATTTGTCATCCATTTTATGTACATAAAATATATCTTGATCTTTACCAAACTATTGAAAATCTTCTTTAGATCAATTTTTTTAAGTATCAGTGATTAACTAGAAGATGAATATGGTTGTGTACTCTTACACAGTTCATGACTGCTAATGGGCCTTGCATGTTGATTTATGTTTCCTCATTTTGTACTAATCAAAGTTCCTCTTCTCTGCTTTGTAAAAATGAAGAGCTATGTATGTGAGATCTATCTATCAGTGGTACCAGATTCTTGCAAAGGGACTAGTATAGATCAGATGACAAGATGACACATCAAAGAAGAGGGATTATTGCCCAATACACTTGTCAGGCAAGCAAAGAAAATATTTAGAAAGGAAAGTTTTTGAAAACCACCACTTCTTTTGTTCTACTTTCCTGGCCATACTGAATGTGCACGGTGGCCGTGTTGCGCAGTTCTCACCACTTTTGTAATAACCGCTGCAACTTTCCACATCTCCTAAGACATCCACTCCTTCAGTAACAGGGACCAGAGCAATGTATTATTAACACTGTTATGCTCCCAAAGTGATCCCAAGCATGCAGGGAAACATGCTGGCATGCTGGACAGATGCAGCAGTAGGCTGGCATACAGGCATGGGTGGCAGTGCAGCAGGTGGACATTCAAAACCCAGACGCTACATCCATGAGTAAATGGTTTATTATAATAGAGAGATGGAGAGAAGATATGAGAAAAGAATGGGGGGATTGAGGGGTGCACACCTTGTGAGAGGACACAGGGTGGCACCAAGGGGTGGAATCAGAATATTAGCATTTTTCTATTTTGATATTATATAATTCAAATATAATTCTCTTATTATTAAAAGAGGTGAGTTATGAGAGCAAGTAGAGGAACAAGGGCACTGAATTCTTGAGGCTACTTCAAGTTGGAAAGGGGCAAAATGGGGGGGGGGTGTGACCCAGGAGTTACACATGGTGGGAGGCCTGAGTCAAGAAGTATTGTTAGCTGTCATCATGGAATTCTCTGGCATGGAGATATCAGGCATCTGGTCCTTGAGGTTTCTAGGAACAAAAAAAAATAGTTTTCATTGGTCTTATGAGCTGTGCTAGCCATGGGTAGAGTGATAACTGCCAGAAAAAAATGGAACAGAGAAGTGCTTTGGTTATACAAAAGAGGCAAGGGTGAACAGATTCCAGTTGCTGGCCAGATGCCTGCCTGAGCCTGGAGAGGAGGTACTAAGAATGAATTGAATGATGTGTTCTTCAGGACTGAAGGAGCCATCATATCTGTCATTTCTCTGGAGGTGGGGGTGCATCCATCCCAGTTGGCATCCTCAGTTGGAGGTTGGTGTCCTTAGAGCTGGTGCCAACTGGTGCAGGGGCTAGTATTTCTGGAGAGCCCCTTAGCCCAGGAAGGAGGAGGGAAACTGCAATCTCATTGTGTCTGAATTGTATTTCATTATCCATTTGTCTTTTGATGCATATCTAGACTGATTCCATTTCCTGGCTATTGCAAATAAGGCAGCAATAAGCACGGGTGAGCAAATGTCTCTGTAGTGAGATTTGGGTCTTTTGGATTATATGCCAAGGAATGGAGTGGTTGGGTCATATGGCACTTCTAATTTTAGTGTTTTGAGAAACTACCACACTGGTTTATATAATGCCTGTATCAGTTCATACTCCCACCAATAGTAAATGAGGATAAAATTATCTATGGATTTAATGGACTCATTGACAAAAACCTGACATCATTTTTCACAGAAGTAAATTCATATTTTCATAAAACTAAAATTAACTGAGCTGGTATTGACCTTTACTTAATCTTCACAAAAACTCTGTGAGATAATCTCTAATTTGTGCTCATTTTATTATTTGGAATACTGAAAATAAGATAAATATCTCTGCTAAGTGTAATAACTGATAAAGTCAAAATTTAAACAGAATTTTTCTAATCCCAACGCTTGCTCTTAGCTTCAACCCACAGTCTATTCTCTACTCTAGGCTACTTATGTTTTAATAAAAGCTAAATATTTGAAAGTTGAAAGTTAAAATTTAAAATCATGTGCAATTTTACTTATTTGGAAAAAGAAAACTACAAGATCTACTCTAATTTTATTTAAAACATGTGACCTTAGTTACACTGATGAAGAATTCTAGTTTTATCTGGAAAAATACTAAAATTAGGACAGCTCATTTAAACTCATTGGTTTGAATATGTGGGTCAGGTGGGGGGACGTGTGTACACCAGTTTACCTTAGTCTGGCTTTTTGCAAAGAAATGGTAGGTGATCCCTGTGCCACATGTCTAGCTTAGCTACATGGGAAATAGAGACAGGAAGATTCCTTCCATCTGATAATTGAAGATCACCCTGGGCAACTAAGAAAAATGTTCTAAAACAATAAAAGGAAAATAAATGATAGCATAGTTTAGATACTTTTTGTTATCTCAACTAAAATTTTCTATTTAACTTTTACGATGCTAATGTTATAAAGTGGCCTCTTGGGCAAGTCACATAAACTGTTCACTATGCCAACTTAAACTAGCATGGTTTTGTAATAAATAAATAAGTCATAGTTGACTACAGACCCTCAAGCAAATGATGCCTTATTTTAAGCTCATGACTTCCACAGTGATTCAGTCTCTGAATTCTTCATCTCAGTACATGCAGATTTTCTGGAAACTTTCAGGTGGACTTGCCCAAAAGTTTCTCATTTGGAAATCAGCTCCTTGGTGAATGTCAAAAGACTAAACTGAACCTAGGTTTTTTGAGGTCATAGCTGAGAAGAGGTATGCCCTCCACCTTAATCAATCACAATTTTCTCAAAGATAAACATTAGCAGCCTCTTGGATCTGGGACTTTAGCATTCTGGTATCCCTCAGAGGTATGTAACAGTTAAGTTAAAGGTTAGAGTACCATTGTGCTCTGTAGGATGACTGGGAAGGGAAATAGCACCAAGAAGAGTCTGTGGAAAACAAACAAAGTTTCTATAGTGTTAAAAAAATGAGAAAGCACCAATGACCATCCATCCCCTTTGGCCATTAGAGTCCTACTAGACTCACCAAGCCCAATTTATGAACATAGTTAAACACAACCTATAGCAAGTTTGCTTACCCCAAACAAGTTGAAAATAAATTTATGAAGAAGTGATTCTTCCAGCAAGTGTCATACACTTAAAATAATTTTATCATAATTTTCTTTACTTTTGACTCAAATTCTTATTATTAAACTCAAATGTCTTATTACATGCTTCTAAATCAATGTGGTATTTCTCTAGGACAGGAGCATTTCATTAACCTAGAGTCAATAACTGTCTCTCCATCAAGTGATGTCACTGTACACGAGACATATCATACCATAATGTTCCCTAGCCCTTTACCTGCTCAAAACTAATACTGTCTCTTTATCTGGAGTGGAAAAAATTTCCATGTGTTTCCAGCATGACTGCTTGAATATGTCCCTGACTTTGGTCTGCAAAAAGAAGTCCTATCAACTGGACTGAGCAGCCACAATAATAAGCCATATAATGAAAATGGAAGCAGTTATAATATAATATTAATATATTGCATATGATTTAATGTCTTAGTTACTTTTCTGTTGCTGGGAAGAGACACCATAACCAAGGCAACTTAGAAAGCATTTAAATGGGGGCTTGGTACAGTTTCAGAAGGTGAGTCGAAGACCATCACAGTGGGGAGCATGGCAGCCTGCAGGCAGACATGGCTCAGGAGCAGTTGTTGAGAGCCTATATCATGTACCCAAGTTGGAGGCAGAGAGATTGACTAGGTCTGGCATGAACTTTTGAAATGTCAGAGCCCATCCCCAGTGACACATCTCCTCCAACAAGGCCACACCTCTTAATCCTTCTCAAAACAGCTCTACCAATTAGGGACCAAGCACTGTGTGAGCCTACAGGGGCCATTCTCATTCAAACCACTACAATATTTAATGAGAAGATAATCATAAGTGAATAAAGCAGTATACAAAATATAAATCACAAGCACCATTCTGTTTCTATATGTCTTATTGATTCTTATCCAATAGGCTCTGACTTGGGTTCTCGGTGTTCTAGTGAAAGGAACTGAGTCATGTTTTTAATGGCTTATGACCAAAATCACTAATTTTATTTTTAAATGCCTGAATAAAAGAAAGACTAAGAAAAATAGAAAAAACTGTGAAGCTTTTGAATATTATTAATTTCAGTTCTGAATTTGTCTGTCTTCTCTATGTGCCTTTAGTAGTTCCTCCTTTTATTTTTATCTTCCTCACTAGCCATTTATCCTGAGTTACTAAAGTATGTCCATCTGTGTACTGATGGCAAACTGCATGAGAGCCTACAGCTCTTTGACAAAGACTCTTCGTTCCTGTTGCTATGTAAAGTTTGGAAAGATCTGCCAGGAAGTGACTGTGTTCCCTCAGCAGAAATAACCAGAATTTTAGTTTTAGACAACCACCACCTGCAGAATAGTACTACTGCTGAACCTTCTATACTTTGCTTTCTTGAAGTTTGGTAAAGCCCACAGCCTTAGTATTTTGTAGTCAGAAGATTTCCTGAGTCTTCACAAATCTCTCCCACTTACATCCCCCAAGCAAACACACAGAGGCTTATATTAATTATAACTGCATGGCCATGGCCTATGGCTCAAGCTTCTTGCCAGCTAGTTCTTATATCTTAAATTAGCCCATAACTATTAATCTATGTATCACCACATGTTCCATGGCTTTATCTGTGTCCCATTACATGTTGTTCCTTGGGCGGTTTGCTGGTGTCTCCTCTCTCCTTCTTCTTGTCTCTCTCTTTGAATTACCCGGTTGCCTTTAAGCTGCCTTGCAACACATATTTGCAGTGTACAGAAAGACATTCTACAATCAGTATTTTTTAGGAGAACCCACCTTATGGGAAATATCATTTGATAATATTTGTAAATGCCAAGATTCTTTCATATTACAACACTGTGTTTAGAGTGACATAATATATGTATGTAATGTTTAACTCTCCTGTTATCCCCTTAAGAACTCTTAAAGTTCAAATAATCCTATTTTAAAAATGTTTCAAGTCCACAGTAAAAAATATTAATTAATTAATATTAATTAATTAACATTTGTGGACTGGCTAGATGGCTCTAAAAAGCTAATAAAAAGCACTTGCCACCAAGCCTGATCATCTGAGTTTGACAACCTAGACTCACGTGGTAGAACCTAAACGTTATCATTTGGCCTCCACACGTATGCAATGGCATTCAAGAGCACACTCCTTTCCAAACACAAATAAGTAAGTGTATTGAAAATGGATGGCTATATAGTGAAAAGTAGTATAAGCAAGTTCCTGGGAAACCCAAGGAAGGTATTTAACATATAAAATATTAGTTTCTGTAATGTGGCATGAACTTTCTAATACAAGAAACTGGGCATAAACTCAATTAAAACTAAGCAAAGGTGATAGCAGAGCAAACCAGTAGAAGAAAACTATCTGAAAATATCAAGAAAGTGAAAGTAACCTCCAGTTATTTCTAAGTTAAAGAAATGCCAATCCAATCAAACTCAGAAAAAAAATTTCATTAAATCTTAATTTTCAACATTAAACTTTTGTTGGAAACTTTATAGGGGTGAATTTGTAAATATTTATAAAGAAATTAAGAATATACAGTTTGGTCCAATGAGGCTGTTTTAGATTTGTCCTATGCAAGTACAGAGTGCTTATGTACAAATGAGACATGAACACTGAGACATTTTTGTGGCAGCTAAAGGAGAAATTGGGGGAAAAAACTGAAGCTCAATAAAGTTGGTTGGTTAAATTATCATCAAGAAAATTATCAAGAAATATAATACAATGTAGTTATTAATGAGGTTGTTTTGTGTGTGTTAATGGAGAAAGTTCTGTTAGACATAGTTGTGAGTAGAATGAAAAAGTGACAGAAATGAACAGAGTACTAAAATGAGTATTAAGGAAGAGCATGTAGGTTAGGGATGTGGCTCAGTGATAGAACAGTTGCCTAGTCACTGAGTTATATTCCAGGCACAGAAGTTGGGAAATGGGGAGAGAGAGAATAATACGTGCATATACTATGCTTTTTAAAATACTAGAAGAATAAGCAAGAGATTGCAAGTTTAATGACCTATACACGGTAAATCCAGAGACAAAATGAGATAGAGTAAAGAGACATTAATTTTTATTTTAAATTTCTCCATAACAACATTTATACTACTTGAAGTTACAACTTGCATGAAGTAAAATAGAAAAATATTTTTTAATAAATTTTTAATTTATTATTTTCTATATATGGGTGTTTTGCCAGCATTCATGTCTGTATACTATGTGCATGCAGTGTTCACAGCACCCAGAGAGGGCATTGGATCCCCTAGAACTGGAGTTACAGATGGTTGGAGCCATCATGTGGGCTGGGAAATGAACCTGGGTCCTGTACAAGAGCAGCCAGTGCTCTTAACCACTGAGCCATCTCTTCAACTATTACAGGGCTATTTTAAAATTATGTTTTGATACCACTGGTAAAAAAACTTTGAGCTAAAAATAAAAAAAGAAATCATTTAGCCAAATTTAACTATAGATTTAAAAGTAACAGTTGAGTGGTTTGGACTGTTTGGGAGGCACCCAGGCTGTGGGAACTGGACCTGTCCTTAGTTCATGAGCTGGCTGTTTGGAACCTGGGGCTTACACAGGGACACTTTGCTCAGCCTGGAAGGAGGGGACAGGACCTGCCTGTACTGAATCCACCAGGTTTAAATGAATCCCCAGGGGAGTCTTGGCCCTGGAGGAGATGAGATGGAGGGGAGGGGATGGGGGGGAGATTGGGGTAGGGGTGGGATGGGGGAGGACAGGAGAACCCATGGCTGATGTGTAAAATTAAAACACAAATATAATTTTTAAAAAGGGGGAAAAAAAACCTCTATCTTTTACCATGTTTTTTTTTAACTTAGTGTCTGTGTCTCTGAGAGCATTCAGAATAAGATTGCATTGTTTTTCCATGAAACATTTTTACTCCTTCTGTAGTGTTTGGATATTTGGAAGGATGCTGAACATAAGCAGAAAGAATATGAGAGTCCTGTGACAGTCACTTAGAGCTTCCTATCTGGTGGTTTTATTCTTCCAAATAACATTCTTATTATGCAATGTTAAAATTATTATGTAAATTAATAGAAACCTGACCACATTTATGAATCATTTTAAGTTTTTTCTTCCTGATTGAATATAGAATAGATTGACATAAAATGGCTTATGATTTAATCTGAGTGAGTCATTGCTTCAACATTGTATCTGTCAGTCATTTGCCCTAATCTTTAATAGTGAGAGCAGCAAAAGAAGATACACACACACTCAAACTCACACACATGTATACACACACACACACACCCCACACATACACTTGCTCTGTGAAAGAAACAAAGAAATAAAAAAACTAAAATGTCAGTCTGACTCCTTTCTCTTGAATATGCAGATTACAAAAATATGCATTTCAAAGCTGTGAGCCCAGTTCCAATGAATACATCTATAAAACACCCCCACATCTAAAGCTCAGGTAACATTGCAGAAGAGGGGGAAGAAAGACTATAAGAGCCAGAGGATGAGAGACTTTGCTGTGAGATTGTGTCGCCTAATAACTGTAGTATAAATCTTAAAGGTTCTTATTAATAAAATCAAACCTGAGGCCAGTTATTGGGGTGAATGCTGGAAGATCGGAGAAGCAGAACAAGCCACAGCTACCTCACTTCACCAGTTCCTCAGCTGATCCTGTTTCCTCAGGCTGGAAGCTTCTGTGTCCTCATCCCAATGGGTCTCAGCTGAACTGTGCTTCTCCAAAGCCTGAATGCTTAACCAGCCAAATGCTTAAACAGCTAAATGCTTCTAGTTTCTGGTTTCTTGCCTTATATAATCTTTCCCTTTCTGCCTCCACTCCCTGGGATTAAAGGCTGGATTTCTGGGATTAAAGGCATGGGTCACCACGCCTGGCTGTTTCTAATGTGGCCTTGAACTCAGAGATCCAGAGGTATTTCTGTCTCTGGAATGCTAGGATTAAAGGTGTGTGCTACCACTGCCTATCCTCATGTTTAATATTGTGGCTATTCTGTCTCTGACCCCAGATAAATTTATTTTGGGGAACACACAATATTTCGGGGAACACAATACCACCACAAATAACATCAGAAGCTATACCCATGAAGTTTCACTGACGTGATTTCCCAAACACGACCTGAACGAAGATGACACCAATGAACATGTCAGCCTGGAGTGGGGGAAGCCTATGATACCAAAACCCTACAGAAAGAACTACAGGCAAATGAGAAAAGCTGCGAGTGGGAAAGGTGGTCTTCCCTGTGGAAGAGCACACCAGTTGGTTGTCCAGTGCTAAACAGTCCTGAAAGCATACATACGAACAACATTATGTAGACTGAGCAGGCTATATTTAGGAATATAACTGAAAAGAGGCCATGAATTTGGAGGAGAGTGGGAAGGGAATATGGTAGGGTTTGGAGGGAGGAAAGGGAAAAGAAAAATGTTGTAATTATAATCTCAAAAAAAGAATATATGCATTTATGTAATGTTAAATGTATGTAGTGTGAGAATTGCTGAGATATATCCACTTACACTGATGACAAATCATGTGAGACATACACAACTCCCTAGCAAAGACCCTTTCTGTCCACAGTGATTGCTCTGAGCTGCATTCTTGTTACTATGTAAAGTTTGTCAAGATCAGCCAGTGACTTCTCTTCAGCAACCTATGTTGCTACTTTCTGCTAGATCACAGACCTTTACATTTGACCTGCTTCCCTTCAGAAAACCTGCATGTCTCATTCCTGAAAACTTCTCCTTTACTCCAGTGACAAGATAAGTGAAAAAGTAACATCCAGTCAGAGGGGGCCCTGAAGCCTGGTTCAGTTTAACCCTGTAATAGACGTGAGGGCCACAAAATCACACTTGGTGTCCATCTCCAGAGAGCAACAGAGTGGCCTGGGGCTTTTTTGAAGTTTCAATCCATCCCTCATGAGCCTCTATGATATTTTTCATGACAGGAATTTTTGATGTTCCTGACTAGCAGGGGTGAGGGACCTTCAATGAGCAAGCCCTCAGCTCTTCTTTCTCTTCAGGAAAAGAAAAGGTGACTCTGGGTGTTGTAATTCCCTTCTACTTAAGTTGAGACTAGGTAGGTGCTAAGTGAGCAGATAAATACTACAGGTAACTCTGTTCCTTGCCTGACAGGCAAGTCGGACACTTTTTCTAAGGCACTCTAGAGTAGTGGTGTGAGGAAGCTATATAAAATTGCTTTAATTTTGGTGATTAAAAAAATAATTACATTTTACAGGGTTCTGTCACTGGATATTTTTAGGGTTTGTATTTATTTTGTTTTTTTTTATTTTGATGTGTGTGCTTGTTTGTATGTTTTAAAGTGTAGAAAAGCTTGGAGGTGTGGGCTTTGCATGTTTTAAATTTTTTTTAAATCAGCTTTAAAAACAATTGCAATAAAATATTTCAAACATTGGTTAGGAAAATGGTAAGACTAGATGCATTTTTTTTTCAAATTCTGGACCTTGAACCCAGGGCCTTGAATAAGCTAGGCAATTAATTGCCAAACCTCTAACTCTTCCTTTTTTTTTAAATTTTGAAACAGGCACAGTCACATGAATTTATCTAGGTACCCCTTCAACCTGGGATCCTCTTTTCTGGCCTCCCCCTGTACAGCTGGGATGACACCAGGCTTGAGAGACAAGATGCACTTCACAGGAGTACTTCCTGCTCTGTAGCCCATAAGCCTCTCAAAAGCAGAAAGCAGATAGCTACTCTAGGGGAAATACTGCTAAAAGTGATGTTAGGACCTGCCTACCTTGTATGTTTAAAAAGTATTCAGTTTCTACCATTTTTATATTTGGGGCAAAACTTCCAAAATGGCATTTTGATATAGAATAACCAAAAATAAAAGTCATGCTTCAATCATTTTAGCTTTTTCAAACATTTAAATATTAGGTTAATAAACCAATCTTATTTCAGCTGGTGCTCTTCTACTACTAGCACTAACTAACAACCAGGGCCTTATTTTCCTGTAATCCCCAAAGTCCCATACTATGCTGTGGGCATAATGCCAATGTATAGGAAGAATTTGCACAAATCTGCAAAACTCACCAACATCTCTTTAAAACTCTTACCAATTTATGACTAACAATAACTGGGGAAAGCTTAATTAATAGGGAGTAATAAAGAATCATATTTTATTGGCTTAAAATCTATAGACTTGCACCATACAGACAGAAGACATTGGCCACATGTGGGTATTGAAATGTATAGAAATGTCAGTTACAATTAAGTATGGAAGATTCAGTTCCTTGGTGCTCACTAGACACATGCAGTTAGTGACAATGTGAGTGTAGGAGGTATCTATACTCATGGAAAGTTCTATTACACAGAGTTGTATAAACAAATTTGTTTATAATGCACTAGATGTCCATTGCCAGTTGGTAGAAATCTTTGATGCTCTATTTAACTTACATAGATATTTTAAAAACCCAATTTCTTGGGACTGAAGAGATGGCTCAGAGGTTAAGAGCACTGACTGCTCTTCCAGAGGTCCTGAGTTCAATTCCCAGCACCCACATGGTGGGTCACAACCATCTGTAATGAGATCTGGTGCCTTCTTCTGGCCTGCAGTCATACATGCTGTATATATAATAAATAAATACATCTTTTAAAAAATCCAATTTCTTAGTCCCTTCATTATCTGGTATATTGCTGAGACACGCCCCCCTTTTAACTTTTATTCTTCCCTTATACATTGCATCCTGACCAGAGTTTCCACTCCCTTCACTCCTCCTAGTCCCTCCCCTATTTCTCCTCTCCCCCATATTAACTCCTCCTCTGTTTCTCTTTTTAAAGAGGGGGGGGGGGAAATGGGTGTAAGACAATTTACTAAATGGCCTTATTATTAAAAAAAAAAAAAACAGACCAGATATTGACATGAAAGCTGAAAGATCAGAGGAATAGAACAAGCCAGCCACAAGCTCTAACCACTAGGAAATCCTCAGCCCAAGAGAGAGCTGCTTCTGTATGCTCGCACCTGTATACCTTTCTGTGCCCTGCCATCTTACTTCCTCTTTCCGCCCAGCTCTGTCACTGCCTGTATAACTGTACAGACCTACAGACCTCTATGGCTAACTAGTGCTCAGATTAAAGACTTGTGCCACCACACCCGGCTCTGTTACCAATGTGGCCTTCAACTCAAAGAGAGCTGGATAAATCTCTGCCTCCTGAATGCTAGGATTAAAGGCATGTGCTACCACTGCCTGATCTCTGTGTTTAATATACTGGCTGGCTTTGTCCTCTGATCCTCAGGCAAGATTTATTTGTTAGAGCACAAACAAAATATCACCACAAACAGGCCTCTCAGGTATACCATTGAACATGACCTAACACAATACAGTAAGACTAGGCATAAACCCTTATATCACAGCTGAATTTGGCAAGCCAGTAGGAGGAAAAGGGTCTCAAGATAGGTAAAAGTGTCAGAGACACCCTCTACTGCCATTTTTGGGAGTCCCACAATAACACCAAACTACACAACACAACCGTAAGGTATCAGAGGACCTAGCTCAGACCATACAGGGACCATGTTTGTCGCTTCTGTTTCAGTGAGCCCCTATAGTCTCTGGTTAGTTGATTCTGTGGAGTGAGTGTGCTCTCTGACTCCTACCATCCTTCCTGCCTCCTCTTCCACTGGGTTCCCCTGACTCCACCTAGTATTTGGCTGTGAGTTTTGGCATCTGTTCCCATTGGTTGCTGTATGACACCCATCTGATGACAATTGGGCTAGGCACTGATCTATGAGTATTGCAGACTATCCTTAGGAATCATTTCATTGACTTTTGGGGGGGGGGGGCAGTCGCATTTGGTTCTATCCTAGGTCTCTGGGCTCTCTTGCATCTAGATCCTGGTCATCCAGTGACACAACCCTCTTTATTCTTTTATGACTCACATATTTTAATATAAAATTTTGAGGATTTTGTGTATCTTTTGTCTTCTATTAATGATTGAAATTTTCATATTTCTTCCATTAACCAATCAGAATTTTTGTTTGAAATTCTTGATTTCTTTAAACACTGTGAAAAGAGATACCTAAAATTTTACTGAGTGGAGGACTGTGTTATGTGACTGTTGGTTGATTTGCTTAAATCCATGTCATTTCCAAATAAATAGGGTTTTTGTAAGGTTAAAATGTGACAACAATAGATACTCACCAATTGTATCAACTTAAAGTTGATTTGTGTTTCAGAAGTAATTTAAGGATACAAACAAAGTAAATTGTAGAATACTTTTCTGTTTCATGAGACTGTAGGTGATACACACACACACACACACACACAGAGAGAGAGAGAGAGAAAGAGAGAGAGAGAGAGAGACATAAAATTGTGATATATATAACACAATTAATAATAGTTTGCTTTTACTTTAAAAATCCTATTATAGTCAGCTCTTAAAGTTCTTGGTCATTTTCTACTAAAGGACTATTAGCAAATGTCAACCTCCATCATGTTCAAGTCATTCATATCCAGTGGTTCACTCACATTTGTTTCTGAGACTGATAAGTGCATGGAAAAATATTAACAACAAATTTGTCTTAAGTGATGGAAGTGTAGGATTTGAGATTGTTGTAAAGCTGGCTGAGAGAGGGGGACATAATATATCCGGCTCAATTCCCCTTTAATATTTAGTCATACATTTTCAGTGAAACAGTAAGTAGTAGAAGTTTAGATCTTGCTAAGAATCTAAAAATATGAGTCCTAAAACCTTATCATTAGGGAAAAACATAGTATATTTTAGCTGTATATGGACTTATTTTTAGTAAACAAAAAACATAATTTGATTCATATGGTAAATGAAATTATTCTAAGTAATCTAGTATCTGAATTGTCCATCTACAGTAACATGATTCCTTTAGTTCCATAACCTGAAAAGATATGACCAGGGCTGGGAAGGAGATACTAGTTTACAATAGACAACTATTAATACTTTAGCAGTTAAAAAGTCTCAGCAATTAGCCACTGAGATTAAAGGTGGTGTTTTGTTAGCAGGGAAGAACTTTAGTGAGAACCTCATGTTGTGATCTTTTCCTTTAACTCATTGGCCATTTCCTTTGAGACTTAGGATGGACGATGCAAGCCATGGATAGAAAGGAGTCTTTCTACTTTTAACTCCAGAAAGATCTGGGACTCTCAGAAACATAAAATTGCAGTGCAGATCCAATGGAAGATATCAGCACAGGTCCCTAAGTTTGTTCTCTTTCCAGGATCTAAAACAGGTCAGACTTGCCAATGCAATGTTCATTACAGGAACAGGAACAGGAACAGTGTGGTACTATGAGGTCAAAATCCAATCAGGGACAATGTTCCTTTTACTATTATCCATAAATAGACACCATAAAGACATAAACAACAAATATGGTGGGGTAAAGTGCCACCTGCCTCTACTTCCAGCACAGGGGAGGCTGAAATAGGAGAAAAAGAGCTCAATAAAATCAAGAAGAGGCCCAAACTGTCTTTTGATGGAAAAAAACTACATTTTGGCTTCTTAGTGATGCTCCCAAGTCATAAAGAAAAAGCAAGTTGGACAGTAAATTGCCTCTTGGATCTTCTAATGGGATCAATGTACAGAAGGTGGTAGAAGGTAAAAGATGTGACAACTGAATGTCTTCTTTAATGATGTAAATAGGAAATCTGATGAGTAAATGGGAAAACAATGAAAATGAAGCCTTTACTGATGAATAAGAAAGGTGCTTTAGGTGGTACATAAAATTATTGTATAACAGTAATGTGTCAATTTTTGTTCAGTTCCTAGCCATAAATAAATGTTAACCTTCATTTTGCTCTCATTCAAATGGGAGCTTGCCATTTCAGCTAATCTGCTTCCCAGAAAGCCTCCAGGATCTACCAGTTTCTTCTCTCCCCTAAAGTGCTAAAGATACATGTACCTGCACTGGTCTTTTTGTGCCGCTTCTAGGAATTTGACTTGGTCCTCATGCTTGCACAGCAAGAACTTTGTTCACAAAGCTCCCTCTTATTTAATCAACTTTTTTCTTTCCTTGTCTCTGGTGTCACTACCAGAAACAAAAGAAAAAAAATTTTTTTCTCCACTAGTATGGCAAGACTAATGTGCATTGTTCTATGTATCAAACAAGGCAATAATTTCATTTAAAATATTCTAATGACAATGTTGTATACTGCATCATTTATAGGGTTTTATTTTAGTCCTAGAGAAACAGGACTAACATCGGGATTGAAGGCAAAATGCATTGAAATCTAACAGAGGTGTTAGACACAGTACTTAGGTGCCCAGAGGAACAGAATTTTCAAATGCAAGCTTCAAAGGATTAAAGTCATATCTCAGGGCCAATTGGCGAGGACAGAGTTCTGGATATGATTTTCTTTTTCTTAAAATCAGAACTCAACAGCACCAGGAGTCCATATCCCTACAGCCCATAAACAATGGGCACCTTAAACAGCCCAGCTGTTCCTGCCCCAGCCAGTACCTGTGAGCAGCCTGGGCTGTCATCCCACCTCACCACGGGGTTTATTTTGTTTATATATTTTACTTGATTGTTTTCTTTTTCCTTCACTATACTATAAGTTGTGTGAACCTGGGACTTCTGTGCTCATTGACTGGTAAGCAGCGGTTCAGAAATACTCCCTGAATGGATGACCGTAGAATCTGTTCCAATGCATGGGCCTAAATAAGAATACCAGGGTTCAATTTCATTTTCATTCAGAAGAGTTTGTTATAATCTACTCCATGACTGACTTCTAGATCATGATAGGTGAAGAGTGAAACACTAATTGAATGTGGGCAGCTAAACATGTACACCCGATACATGACATATGAGAGTGCTGGGAGCTAAAACAGGCAGGAAGGCCCAACATGACACTTCCTAAGTCACAAAGTTTTCCAACTATATACCCAGGTCTGAATGTGTGCCTGACTCTCCACCAGGACAGGAATACTCAACTGACAAAATATAATTATATTTTCCCCCAACTAATTGATGTATCACCCTCTCTTAGGGGAAATGGCCCTTTTAGGGTCCTCAGTATCTTATTACTGCAAACCCAATTAACTTGTGCTATTTTATTAATGAAATTAGTGGAAATGTTTATACCTATTGAATGATAATTTCTCTTTATATATATACATATAGTCTTCCCTCTCTTAGTCTATATGGAACAATATATGTTGTTTAAGGAACAAATACATTTAACAATAATTTTCACATGTAGGAAATAGGAAAATGAAGATCAGTGTTTTCTCTCAGACTGATTTGATTTTCTACATCTCCTTTTCTACAAGCTTAGGCAAAGGAGTTTGTCACTATTTCCAACAGATAAAGCCAAGATCTGTGATGTCATTCCTCTCCCATGGAGGCCTACTTCCTCACAGACTTACATGAGACACTTCCCTGTAGAGATAAATGAGAGCAAATCTGTATTAGTCAGGGTTTCCTAGAAAAAAACAAATTAATGTGTGTGTGTGTGTGTGTGTGTGTGTGTGTGTGTGTGTGTGTCACTTATTAGAGTGACTTACAGGCTGTGACCAACAATTGCTGTTTCCTGATGAAAAGACCATAAATCCAATAGTTGTGAACTGCCACAGTCTGAAATGTTTCAGCTGGTCTTCAATACTTAACAGAATTCTGAAAAAGTAGGCTAGAAGGAATGAATTTATCAACAAGAATGACAGCAAACAGGCAAAAAAGCAAAAGATCCCTCCTTCCATATCCTTTATATATGCTGCCACCAGAAGGGGTCACACAGATAGTATGGGTCTTTTAGCTTTGGTTTAAGGTGGGTTTTCCTACCTCAAATGATCCATTGTTAAGATGGGTCTTCCTACCCTTTAAGAAAAAAATCCCAGCCGGGCAGTGGTGGCGCACACCTGTAATCCCAGCACTCGGGAGGCAGAGGCAGGCGGACCTCTGTGAGTTTGAGGCCAGCCTGGTCTACCAAGCGAGTTCCAGGAAAGGCACAAAGCTACACAGAGAAACCCTGTCTTGAAAACCAAAAAGAAGAAAAGAAAAGAAAAAAAATCCCTCTCAGATGTGTCCAGCTGCTTGGGCTTTAGTTACTTCCAGATGTCATCAAATTGACAACTAAGAAGAGCCATCATACCATCTCAAGCAGAATGATGGAAAAGTGCAACATCTATCACTGGGAGAAAATAATGATAGCGCAAGGGCTGGGAAACTGTGAAAAATATCACTCCCAATTTTAAATAATCATGTGATTGTTATTCGTTGTTGCAAGAAATTCTCCCTTCCTATGTTTTTGTCAAGTAAGTACATTTCAAATAGTTCTAAACTTGGGTAAATTAAGAATTTAACACTATTATTAGGAAGCATTTTATATCAGAAAAATTAGACCACTTAAAACCCACTTTACTGTTGTGTTTTCTACACATATGTATCCTTCCCACCAAAAGGTAGCTATTAATATAGAACTTACTTATATTTAATATTTGTTCATTTCTGAGCCTTAGAAAGTGTGTAATTTGGGTGATTTAGAACCAACTAGATTCAACATTTGAATCTAGATTTTTTGAAATGATATCTTTTTATGTACCCTAGACAGACCTGGAACTCTCTATAGCCCTGACTTAACCCCTGGGTGCTGGGATGGTAGATGTGCAACACAATGCCTACCTGATTTCAGAGCTTTTAAAATCAAGTTGCTACTGTAAACCTAACCAATATTCAACAACAGTTCTTAACCCCAAACTGTATTACATTCAATATGTTTAATAAAATTGAACCTAACTGTGTTCAGAGATCCATCAGAAGCAAGAGAAGGAGCCTTCTGGGGAGCCCATGTCCTTTCTTCATTTGCTTTTGTTAAGCATTTTAACATGACAGGTAGGAAAGTATCTCTAGAAATTGTTACTGAGGCCTGATCATGGTCTGTGGGAGGGATGTCAGGAGTTGGCAGCCCCTGACACCATGACTTTCCACCATGATGGGCTACATCCTTGAACTGTGAGCCAAAATGAGCCTTTCTTTCCTTAATTTTCTTTTGTCACCAAACAAGAAAAGCAACAAATACAACACCTCACAAAAATCTAAAAGCTTGACCCAAGGAGTCAAAATTTGGATATACCTCAACCACGTCACAAAAGAAACCTAGAAAATTTTAATTTAAAGAAATAAAATATCCAACAAAGTAAATTTCATGATATTTAATATTCATCATAAAACTACCATGCATACAAAGAAGAAATCACAGTTAGTTAAAATGAAAAATATCAGAAGAAATGTCATAGTGGCATAAATAACAAAATTATCAAAGGAAGACATTAAATGTCTTCATAACTGTATTCATTGTATTTAGGAAGCTGGATAAAAGCATGGGCATGGTAAGTAGAGCCACAGAAAACGTAAGAGTATTGACATTATGCTTCTAGAGCAAAGATACAAATGGGGCCATATGCTTTGATCCCTTCTGTGTCTAGAATTCTTTCACTCCTAATTGGCATTCCTTGGAAAAGTAGCCACCAATAGTCCTCAATGTGGCAACTTCTGACATTATGAGGCCACAATCTTCCTGCCATGTTCTCTGTTTCACTCTGAAAACTCTAGTTTGATAAAGCCTGAAATGTTATCTTTTCATGTGAAATTTAATAACATGGAAATTAGCACCTTTTTATATTTCTTTTTTATTTAAAGATTTTCAGAATTTCATACATGAACACGATGGTTATATTACTTTACCCTCCACTGTCTCCTCTGACGCCTTCTGTGTCTCCACTCCCTCTTGAATTCATGGCCTTTTTGTCTTTATTACTGAAAAATATACATATACACATGCACACACATATAAATGCATATATCTGTGTGTGTGTTTGTGTGTGTGAGTCCTTTTACTGTTTCTTATGTATACATGTGTGTAATGACTGATTCTTTGTCAGCTTGAGCCATCTAGGAACAAGAAATATCAATTGAGGAATTGCCTCCATCAGATTGGCCTATAGGCAAGACAATGGAGCATCTTCTTCACTAATGATTATGTAGGAGGGTTCAGGCTATTGTGGTTGGTACCACCCCTGAGCAGGTGGTTTTAATTTATATAAGAAAGCAGATTGAACGTGACATGGGGACCAAAGCAATATGTGGTCTTTTGCATGGTTCTTTCTGCTTCTGAGTTCCTGTTCTGAGTGCATGCCATAGCTTCCCTTCATGATGAACTCTAACTTGTAAGATGTAATAAACCCTTTCCATCTCAAGTTGATTTTCCTCATTGTATTTATAACAGAAGGCAGACTACGACAATGTATTTAGAGTTGATCACCTGGGTCTCATGGGACAGGCTCTACCACTTCACTAACCACTTGGTATTGAAGAAAACTGATTTCCCTCCCTCTGGAACCATTGATTGCCTATAGCTCTTCATCTATGGGTGGAGCCTTGTGAGATTTCCTCTAGCCACTTTGACATGTCAACCTATGTCATTATGTAGGTCTTATTTAAGTGACCATATTGTTGAGAGCTCATGGGTGTAGCCTTCCTGTTGTATCTAGAAGATATTGACATCAGGCATCCCTGTCCTTTGCCTCTTTACAGTCTTTCTATCCTTTATTCTATGGTCCCTTAGCTTTAGGTGTAGGTGTTGCATTATAGACATATCAACTGGGGTTGTACATCTCATAAAATTAGCACATTTACAGCTCCCTACAATTCTTATCCAAGGTATAAGTCAAAATATTAGGAACTATGTTATTCCAGCTAATTAAGCAAAAATATAATGTTATCTTTTTATAAAACTTGGAATGTGCTTATGAAAATTAGGCTACTTTTTCTCCATCAAAGCCTAAAAGTCAAGTGACTTGTTCAGATTGTTTTATTAGGACTAGATATACAAACAATGTATATGCTAGCCAACTGTTACTAGAAATCAAAAACACAGCTTATTCATTGATAATTAATCTCATGTAAGTCCTTGTTCAATTCATCTACTTAATTAAAAGCCAGTAAGTTCTCCTTATATATTTTTCTGTTCATCTGTTTTCCAAAACCTGAAGGAAATATATTTTTACCAAAACCACAAATGTAGTCTTGTGGAGTAAATTGCAGACAATTCCATAGCAGGGTCATGAAGTTCAGCTTAGGATATATGACAATAAAACACTCAAAAGTAAGATTTTCAAAGTTATTAAAATATTTTAAACTTATCCATTCTCATCAACATATAACAATAGTTTCCTTCACTACTAATGACCTATGAAAACCAAATGACATTAATTGAACAAATAACAAGTGCACATGCCCAACTATCATATTTTTTCCTGCACCTGCCCCCCTAGATGATTTCACTTTAGTGAAATGTAACTTGAAGACACACACAGCATCTTTGACAGTATAGGAAAAGTAGAAATGAAAAATAAATGGCTGACAGGAACAACAGAAGAAATGGTGGTAGAATGAGCCTCAGGCTGTCATCTGAAGTGGTTTCTGACAGGGCTAAGCTCATCTCAGACACCAACAGAGTAGTCTGGCTTTCTCAGAGCACTCCCCAGCTCTGCATGTGTTTTTCCCACAACCTCCAAACCATGGACAAGGATTAATGTTGAATGTAGAAATTAAAACAAGGCTATATAGTATTTACCACAAGTATTTGTTACGTGAAAATGTTTGAAAGGTGTATGTAGCATCTTTCTAAAGCTTCAAATTTGTTTTCTCAAATGTAAAATTATATGATTGAATTTGGCCAGAAATAGCAAGTTGGCAACCCTAGAAACAAATCCAATTGCAGAAGAGTTCTGTTTAGTTCTACAGTGTTTGTTTGCTATCATTTGCACTAGTAAAAATATTTCCAAAAAAAGATATGTCGCATAAAATACATAATTCCAGGGCTGGAGAGATGGCTCAGAGGTTAAGAGCACTGACTGGTCTTCCAGAGGTCCTGAGTTCAATTCCAAGCAACCATCTGTAACGAGGTCTGGTGCCCTCTTCTGGCCTTCAGTCATACATGCTGTATATATAATAAATAAATAAATCTTTTTTTAAAAAAATGTAATTCCATCTTGTTTTAAAAATCAGATTGGCAATAGCTAACACATGAATTCTTTGGCTCCCTTCATAAATGAGCGTGGCCTTCCCTTCACCACCATGCACACTTTTACATTTCCATTATTTCCAGATACTGTAAGTATTTGAATATAAGACTCCTTGAGCTCCAATTTTCTAGGATTCATTACAAATTAAATGTCAAGAATCTCTGATTTACATTTTTTCAAGAGAAGCAAAAGACTTAAAGAATAGCAGTTCAACTACATACTTTAAATACTAAAGGAGTCTTTGCTTGGATAGCCAAAACAGCATCAATAATACTATATCTGTTTTTACCAATAAAGGGCATACATTGATCCCCATACTTCTCTGAAGATGAAAACAATAAGTTTGACTTTCTGCTCTGTATCAAAATAAACCTACTCAATAAGCCCAAGTCAACATGGCATAAGCTGCAGATTAGTTTTTTTATAAGCATTTTTGCATTGGGTATAACATAAAGAAAGCATTACATATCTAGGGCATAATTAAAGCTGAAAATGCTTTTTATGCACAACTATGACTGCTGGGATAGACTGGTTTCCAAAACATATTTTGTGTATGTAAATTGAAGTTTGTCATACCAAGATGTCCAAAATGATCTGCATATTGTATTATTCTCACAAAATTGTATTGAACCTCACATATCTGCCTGCCCTCGTATAAAGATATTTAGCTTAGTTTGTTTTTGCATTATTTTATGCAGCAATAAGGTCAAAATAATGCTAGCAGGAAAATATAGTATTATATGATTATTAGAAAGTGCAACCTCTGAAATATTAAATATTTTGGGGTTGGAGAGATGGCTCAGGGGCTAGGAGCACCAGCTGCTATTCCAGAGGACCTGGGTTCAATTCCCAACACCTACATGGTAGCTCATAACTTTCTGTAACTCTAGTTCCAGGAGATTTAACTCAGCAATAATGTACATAAAATAAAGTTAAATAAATTATTTATAAAATTAGCAACTTCTACATGTTAAGTGAGAAATTCAATGAAGAGCTAGAAATACTTGTAGCCAGACTTTTCTTTGAGCCATCAGTTCACAAATAATGACATGGAGACTTGTTATTAACCATGAAAGCTTGGCCTTAGCTTAGGCTTTTTACCAAGTAGTTCTTATAACTTAAATTAACCTGTTTTTTATTTTAATCTACATTCTGCCACATGGCTTTGTTTCCTCTCCACTGTACCATATGTTGGACTTCTTCAGTGTCTCCCTGTGGTCTCTCCTCCTTTCTTCTTCCCAGACTTCCTCTCTCTCCCTGGAAATCCTGCCCATCCTCTCCTGTGTAGCTATTAGCCATTCATTTTTTTTATTAAACCAATCATAATGACACATATTCATACATTATAAACAAACATCCTGCAAAAATACTAGAGTAGGTGTAGGCAAGGGAAGTTTTGTACTCTGCATATTGTATTTCTAAGAAAACAATTTTAATTTAATTAGTTTAAGTTGATTCACCCACCAAAGGTGGGTAATGATTTGGTTTTGTTCCTTTCACTTGATCTTACAAATATCTATACTTTAAATGTTTCTTCTTTAATTTCTTAAAAATTGATTTTATAATTTGCTTTAAGTAATTAATAGCAGATTATATCAGCACATAATCTGATTAAAAGCTTTTAATATAATTTCAATCAATATATTGGCCATATGTAGTACTGTAAATTGCACATAAAAGATAAAATTATATTGGATAACTTAGTATATGTATGAGGACATATGAAAATATATTGAGAATGTAAATATAATGACAGTTACAATCAATAACATTTGTTGTATATTTAATATGTAGCAAACTTTCTCCCCACATTTTATTTAACGCTCATGCTCACAGTACACAGTTGGTTTTTATCCCACTTCAAACAGAAGAAACTAAGGCTAGAAAGTAAATTCTTGGTCTATCAGATGATTAATGACAGATTGTAGCAGGATGACTGTCATGCTTATTATGGCTGTTTTGTTTCCTATGATATGGCAACCAATAGCCTACATCAGCTAAATCAATATTCTCTTGTAATGTTCTTAATGCTGGTGCTAGGGATTTGATACAGTGGTAGTATTCTTGAGTGAACAGAGCTCTGAGCTCAATCCAAGCATCACCCAACACGTGTGCTGTACACACTTGTAATCCCATCACTCAGGAGATAAAGGCAGAAGGATCAAAAAGTCAAGGTTGTCCTCAGCTACATAACAAGTTCAAAGCCAGTCTGTGCTACATGATACCCTGCTTTAAAATAAAAAGATTCTAAATGCTTAATGGCTATTACCATCTATTTTAATGTATATATTGGCTTTCCATGCCAGCCATTTACTAAACTTGCTTGTATTCTTGTCTAGTCTATCCATACTGAATGTATATAATATCCTATATGTTGAAGAAATTATTTTAAATACATTATCTAATTTTGACTCAAAAGTTAAGAACACATGAGGGCGGTGAGATGCTGCAGCATACGGCCTTGAGCCCAACATGGCAGATTCCCACTGCTATATACAGTGGTGTCTTCAAGTCACACAAACCACTGCTTGGCAGATTTAGCTTTTGCTAGTACAGAAAAAAAAGAGGTTTCTGGGCAACAGGCTGCTTTGATAGAAGCATAGACCCACTGCCTTCCAGAGTTGGCTGACAGCATGGCTCCCAGAGCTGGCGGTGAATTACCTCCACCATGTTGAAAAGCTGAAATGGTCAGAGTCAGCAGCCAAGGCTGCCACTTCAGTCCTAAAAATGAAGTTTAGCAGTTTCAAGTCTCTCCTGGACAGAAAGGGATTATAGATTCAGAATAAGACAAATGCAGATGAGATAAACCCTAAACAGTTTACAATGTGTGTAAAAATGTATGTAGGCTTAAAAGAGAGAAGAAAAGAAATATAGACAGTTATATAAAGAAATAGAAAGTTTTAAAAAATAAAGTCTTTAAAGAGACAGTAAAGGTAATATAAAAAATAAGCCACAAAAAGATGGATATTACACAGAGAATCTTGATTGTGTTGTCCTTGATATTTTTAACTGCAGGAAAACATTTGATTGAAAAGGCTGCTAAGTTAAACCAATATATGTATTTTAAAGATATCTTGACTTCAAAATTTAGATGTAAGGATATGTTGCTTTGGAAAGGAGGCTCTGCTTTTGTTTCCACAGAAAGCTAGAGGCTAAGGATTTGTTCCAGGTTATGATGGATCAGGTTTGACCAGCCAAGACCCCCAGAAAGGTCTCTGATGATACCATGGCCCAGATGATCCAACATCCAGAATGGTTTCAAGGCAACTATCTCAGACACTGCAGCCTTACAGACTATTTCAGTCAGGACTTGACCATAATTCTTAAATTTCTCAGGATCCCCATAAGAATACAACACCCTTTATCAGAAGGAAGTAGCCTAGAAAACTATGCCCACATTCCCAAAAAAATGGATTATGGATGTTTGTCTTTGTTTAGGTTGTTGATTACAAATAATTATTGGTCATAGTCAATATCTTTCTAAAAGAAGAAGAAAGGGGATATGATATGGAAATATAGGATATAGATATGATAGGATAAGAAGGTAGATTTTTGAACCTACTTTTAAAGAGCAACTTGTTTAAAATGTTTTACATTGGTATAGATTTTAGTTTATTGATACAAATTTAAAGTTAATTTTGTTATACTGTATGTATATTTCTATACTTGTTTAAGGTATTATATTTGTGCAGCTTATTTAAATTGTAATGGATAAGTAAAAAATACAGATTAACAATTAGTCTTCTATGATAGTCAAACTTAATAGTCATGTTAAGTTTTATAGGTATACATAGACATAATTTAATTAGGTAGATAGTCTTCAAACACTTCAAAGACCTACAGAATATGGCATTTTAAATGTTTTAAAAAATTAGACTTTCTGGACAATGAGACACATCTACTCCTGGAAGCACCAATTTACTTCAAAGAGAAAGATGGGCATTGAAGACACTCCATATGGAGCTTTTCTTCTTCTTGGCAAAAATAGCCATTTGAGCAAGAAACTGTTCTTGCCTGAACTGCTTGACAAAATGTTGTACTGACTGCATATGCAGGACCCATGGGAAGGTGCCCACTGAACTTTGCAAAGGCAAAATGGTCCTTTAGGTTCCTGCTTCACAGAGGAAACTGCCAGATATTCTACAGGACACAGAGAGAAATGACTGAGATATTCTAGACCTATGGCCTGAAGACAGATGCCCCAACATTGCTGAAGAACTTTGGATGACTGTCCAGGCAAACAGCTGTCTCTATCATTCTAGGTTTTTTGGAAGTTGCTTATAATGCTCTTCCTGTTTACTTAGATAATATTATATCCTTCTGAGGTCTTTGATGTAATTGAGGATTAGATAGTTATAATTTTTCTTAGATATAATAAATGATAAGTTAGATATGACACCTTAGATTCACAAATATAGGGCAGGTAAAATATTTTCTTTAATTTTACAAAATACAAATAGACTACATATTGTACCTGTAATTCTTGCTTGATAACTGTTTGTTATATGTAATTTTACTATGTTGAAGTTAAAACCTTCCTTTTTAATTAAACAGAAAAGAGAAAATGCTGTGGGATAATGCTTTTGTACACTGGTTTAATAAAACACGGATTGGTCAGTAGCCAGGCAGGAAGTATAGGTGGGATAAGCAGACAAAGAGAATTCTGGGAAGAGGAAGGCTGAGTTAGGAGACGTCAGCCCACCATCCAGGGAGCAGCATGTAATGGCACACAGGTAAAGCCACAGAACATGTGGCAACATATAGATGAACAGAAATGGGCTGAGTTTAAGTGTAAAAGCTAGTCAGTAGTTAGCGTGAGCTAATAATGGCCAAGCAGTTTTAACTAATATAATAAGCCTCTGTGTATTTACTTGGATCTAAGAGGTGTGGGATTTCGAGGCTGCAGGAGCCAGGTGGGACCAGGAAAACTTCAACTACAGAGTTGTTTATCCTGATTTTAACCTCACCAAAATGTTGCCCATTTGGGTCTAGCATACACAAGAAGCTGCCTTCTGATAAGAATTGAGACTTTTCCGTAGTAAGAGAATAGAGGTTTCCTCACTACTAGTCAGGCCTCAGTCATTCTGGGCAACTGCTTTATAACTGAGCTACAGGCCCAACCCTGAAAGAACAAAAATCTTTTTTGTTTTCTCGAGACAAGGTTTCTCTGTGTAGCTTTGGAGCCTGTCCTGGAACTTGCTCTGTAGACCAGGATGGCCTCAAACTCACAGAGATCCACGTGCCTCTGCCTCCTGAGTGCTGGAATTAAAGGCATGTGCCACCACCACCCGGCAAGAACAGAACTCTTAATGCTAAAGATGGGAGTGTATAATTTCTTCCAAATTCAGCTGATTTAAAAGAAATAAACCATTATAACTACGATGATACATGTCTATTCTAATGATACTGTTATTTGGAAGGCTTTCTTCAGTAATGTTCTTTGGGGGGAAAAATCATTACCACATCAGAAAAGCAGCTTTCTGTAGTACAGGCAAGTAAGAGAAAATTAAGCTAACCTATTAAACTCTGCTTGAGCAATTACTAGGCAATTTATTCCTTGGTATGCTTAACTTTTCTTATCCTCATTTTTCTCTAATTAGTTTCATTACAATTAGACCATTACTGACATGTATATTCGACAGGCTATTCAATAGAAAAGAACTTAAAAGTAAATGTGAACCTGAATTTATATGCGACTATTAAGTAGCAATTCAGATCTGACAGGTGCAAGACCCTCTGTGACCCTGAGTCTGACACCATCAGGTGTCTGTGGACATGATGCCAGCAGAGGGCATGATTTGACCTCCTATCACTCCATTCTTGTGGCGAACTTGGGCTAACACAAGAGTAATCAAGCTCCTTGAAGTGCCTGCAAACAAGTCACTCAAGTCCCTCTGCCTGTGTTTGAATAGAGAATCCTTGAGAGTGTAGTTTCTAGTAGTGTTTCATAAAAAGATGTTTAGTCAGTTCCTACAGTCAGAGCTCCTACTGTAAGTACCTAACTCCATCTTGGACTTTTGAGGAGTTATCCCAAAGGATCTGATCTCTTGGGGGAATTTATAATATTCCTGGGAAGATACAATACTGAAGTAAAAGATTCTAATAAAATATGCTTTGGAGATAACTTATTCAATAAAAGAAAGAAGAAAAAATAAGGGCCAAAGCAGTGCTTCTCAATTTGACACATATTTATCATGGGTGTTCCCTTAATCATAAAATAATTGACATTAACCTTAGCCTCTAAGTACTAAATGTTAACAGCCTTCTTCCTTCAACTTACTCTGTTGTAAAAATGTAATATGTGTCAATGTTACCAAATGCCCTAAAATAGCAAAAAAAAAAAAAAAAAAAGCACCTGCTGGAGAGTTTATTTATTTACCTGAAGTATGGAGGTTACCATGTCTTCCTCATAGGGCTCACATTACTTGGGATATAGTACATATTCATTTAATCATAAATAATATATGTTCTACTAATAGGAATCCACTATTCCTATTAACTATTTCTTGGAGATTTTTGTCTGAATCTGATTCTTGCAGAAGTTCACAGAAGAATAAAGTAAATAAGCTTGATTAGATCCCTGTACATCACTTTATGCTGAAGTCAGGTAGCTGGCAGAATAAAATTGACCATTCTCCAAATACCATGGCTAGTCATTTCAAGGATGATCTGTCTTCTTTTATATGAAGGGCAAAGATTAGGAGCTCTTCCACTAGGAAGTCTAAAGAATAGCTAATGATCTGGGTATAAACTTTTAAGTGCTTTGGGAGCTTTCTGCATACAGATAAGTCTTTGTAAACATTTCCCTACAGGAAGGTCTGAAATGATCATTTCCTCTCACCCTCTTAATTTGATTTGTAAATTTTACCCATCTTACAGGCAATAAAAATCAAAATTAATTGGGGAGAAAAACAAATAGATGATTCTAAACTGCCATGATATTTAGCTGGAAGTGAGCAATTGCAGATTGCAAAGAAACTGAGCTGAATAAATGTTTGTAAAAACTAGAGTGTCAGATATTTCTAGCCTACCAGTTTATTGTTTTGAAATGTCTGTTGACTCAAGGAAAATGGTGTTCTATTTCCTGTTGGAGGGCCCCTAACCAAGCATAATTGCTTTGGTATTGAAAGCTGTATCTCTGAGGAGTGTTGGTTGAGCCAGCTGGAAAAACAAGAGAGTGTTAATATTTCAGGAATAAAGGAAAGCACAAATAAGCTTGCTGTCGGAGTCAAGTTCAGGAACTGATCTTTTGTTGCTGGCAATAAAAGTAGAAACCCATTGGTGAATTAGCAGTGATAAAATGAGAATTTGCTATGACAAAGTTTAAAACAAGAGGAAATGGTAGTCTTGGTGTACATAGGACATGAAACATCTTCTCTTGATCCTTAAGTATTTAGTGCTGTGTGAACTATATACCACCACACTATGAAGTTCTTTTAGGCAGACATGCTCTTTCCAATTGATAAACCAAGCAATGCATTTTATCTTTATCTTATTTTACATTGTGTAGAAGAAAAACTATCCAGAAGACAAAAATAGTACATTATTGCAAATCTCTTGGTATGAACATATTTTTAACTCCTAAGAGTATATGCAAATCCTGGTAATATATTTTAATTTCAGACCTGATGAGTGACATGTGGTAAATTGTTTATTACTAGTGAAATTTTTGTAGGAAGCAGCACTTACCAGTAACTCTTATTTTTCTGTTGGCAATCAGTTCTTTACTTTTTATCAGCTCAGTATTCTTAGCTCTTATCACAGGCTGTTTAGTTAGAAAGTGAAAAAAGCTGAACATAGAAAAGAGAAGGAAGGACACATCACAGTAAGGAACAAGGTTTATTACAGTTAATGGCATTATTTCACTTTAATTTGCATAAAATTCAAAAGGATTTAGTGAAGCTGGAAAACCTGTCCAATTAGGCAGTGTTTTATTGATGCCTTTCAGTTCCCCACCCACTGTTTTACCCCTTGTTTATATTTTAGTTTCTTTTACTTCTAGCACACGATGTATTGTAATCTATCTTTACCAAATTTGCTTGCAGTAGAGGCAATTAATCATTTACATCAACCAAAGTCCAAAAGCTCTGTGATCTCATAGGATCTCCCCACATGCCATCATATTTAATGTTTCCACCAGTCTTCCAAGCCAGAGTAAACATATACTTACAGCTTTATCCTTATCCTTCACTTTCCAGATAAAGACAATGAGTCACAGGTGACTGAAATCCCAGCTCCATGCCATAAGAAATAAACATAACCTGGATCTAAATGTTGTGGATGCCATCTCTGTGCACCCCGTGGCCTTAACAACTTGGACTCATTGGAGTCATTGTGTCTCAGGTAGATTGAGAAGTTCTAGGGTAATTTTAAGTGTGTTGTGGAAGTGGTACACAATCTCACTCAAAGTAAAGGCATTGTAAAATAGATGGGAATACGTGAAAAAGATATTTTATCAGATAACATTCTGCTGGGCATATGTGGATTCCACAATTCCTGAATGTATGAAAGAAATACAGAATGTAATGAGTAATTCTTAAGCTGTACATAGCAGCTTCTCCTGCTGTCATTTTTTAACCCATCCAAAGGTCAGATGAAAACATTCTACCTGAGGCAATTTTGTTATTCATTGGACTTGAGTTTGCCTATTAATCATTATTATTGGCAGCAATGCTATATTTGGAAACTTAGATGTCTATACTATAGTGTTTTTCAATTATTAGTATGTATCAAAATCACCTGTTTGCCCCACCCACTGTTTCTGATTCAGTGGGTCTAGGTGGCGCCTGACTTTTGCATTGTGAGTAAGCCTTGAATGATACTGAAGCAGGGACTTTGCTCAAGTATTCATGGAGCCTGCATGGATGTCTGTGAGCCAAGCTCTGCTGTTGTTTACAGCAGCAGCTATCTCAAGTATAGAGAGCATTTGATCATGGCTAGTCTCAAGTGAGATGTGCTGGAAACAAAAGTTATATATCACTCTTTGACAAAATGATGCAATGAGATGCAAACTATCTAGTAATAGCTTAGATTTTTTCTTTTTTCCCTTTCTATTGAGAATAGATTTTTTTGTTTATTTGTTTATTTTTACATCCCAACCAGTTTCCCCTCCCTCCCCTCTTGCTAGTTCCTGTGCCTCCCCTCTGCTCCCCACCTTTCCTCCACCCCTTCCACTCCTCCTTCTCTGCTTCTCTTCAGATAGAGATGAACATCTTATGGATATCAACCAGCCATGGTGTATCAAGTTACAGTGAGATTAGGCACCTTCTCTTCTATTAAGGCTGAATGAGGCAATCCAGTAGGAAGAATAAGTCTCAAAAGCCAACAACAGAGTCAGAGACAGGCCCTGTTCTCACTGTTAGGAGTCCCACAAGAAGACCAAGTTACTCACTGTCACACATGTGCAGAGGGCCTAGGTCAGTCTCATGCAGATTCCCTGGTTGTTGGTTCAGTCTCTGTGGGCCCCTATGAACCCAGGTTAGTTGGTTTTGGGTTTTTCTTATGGTGTCCTTTGTACCACTTGGCCCTACAACCTTTCCTCCCCTTCTTCCACAGGATTCCCAGAGTTCTACCAAATGGTTAGCTGTGGGTCTCTACATCAGTTTCTATCAGTTGCTAGGTGAAGCCTCTCTGATGACAGTTGGACTAGGCATCGATCTATGAGTATATCAGAATATCATTAGGAAACATTTCATTGACTTTTTTTTTTTTTTTACCATTTGTGTTTGGTTCTGTCCTAGGTCTGTAGGCTATCCATCCTCCAAGTCCTAGCCCTCAATGGGGGACTCCCTCTCAGGGTATATAGGTCTCACACTATGCCAGTCATTAGGTGGTCACTCTCACAATTTCTGCACCATCTTTACCCCAACACATCATGTAGGCAGGACAAATTGTAGGTCTAAGGGTTTGTGGCTGAGTTGGTGTCCCAGTCCCTCCATTGGAAGTCTTGCCTGGTTACAGGAGATGGCTGGTTCAGGTTCCCTACCTCCTATTGCTAGGAGTCTTAGCTGGGGTCACCCTCATAGATTCCTGGGAGTTTCCATTGCTCTAGGTTTCTAGCTTATCCCAGAGATGCTCCTAGATTCCAGTTTTCTCTCTTAAATCTCTCCCCCACTCCTCTCCCTACCCCTACCTGATCCTTCCTGTTCCCATCCCTATTCCCCCTCCCAAGTCCCTACCCCATCCACTGGCAATGTCCATTCTATGTCTCCTTCATAGTGCAATTCATACATCACTTCCCCTATCCTCCCTCCACACATACACACCTCCCGCCTTGAGCCCTCTTTGTTACTTAGCTTCTCTGGGCCTGCAGGTTGTAGCATGTTTCTCCTTTACTTTACAGCTAATATCATGTTTGTCTTCTGGATCTGGGTTACCTCATTGAGGATGACCTCAAGACCCATACATACCATTCCTGAGCATATATACCCAGAGGACAACCCACCATACCACAAGGAAACTTACACAACTATGTTCATAGAAGCTTTATTCATAATAAGCCAGAAACTGGAAACAACTAGATGTCACTCAACTGAAGAATAAATAAAGAAAATGTGATACATTTACAAAATGGAGTATTACTCAGCTGTTAAAAACAGCAACTATTGGTGAAACTCCACGTAGTTAAAAGGGAGGTTTATTTTGTGGGGTAACTTACAAATGAAGGGGCAGGTTGCAGGGTCTGGCAAAGGTATAGCATAGTCCGGCGGTGTTCTCTGGAGAACTCTGCTTGGTCTCCCTCCAGTGTCCAGGGTCCCAGAACCAAGAGAGAGACCTCCTCTTGATCCTTGGTCTTCTGCTCCCTCCTCCACCCCGCCTTGTGGGCGTGATCATTACCGAAGCCTCAATGGGGGTTGGAACTTCCAGGCCAATGCTGGGATGGCTATCCACTACAAGCAACATCAAGAAATTTGGAGGCAAATGGATGAAGCTAGAAAAGTTTATAGCTTAGATTTAATTAATTAGACTATTAAAATTAACTTCACTCATTATCAGTTTGATTTGATTTTAATTTATTTCTTAATGTGGCTACTACAAAGGTTGTGCTTACATATGTGGTTCATATTTCACTTTTAGAGAGTACTGTCCAATATACGGACTAAAAATAAAATAGAGATTAGTTAACAACAGAAGATTCACCCTGCCCTCACAAAAGAAACACTTTGCAGTGGGGTCAGAAAAGCAAAGAAATGCTATCTGTTGGTTAAGATTTTGCCTGAAGGTCCCAGTTTGTACCTCAGCACTTGTCACTAGTTTTAATGTACAAATTACACAATATTCACCAGCAACATGTCATTCACTTTTAATTCTTAAAACCAGCCTGGTGAGATGGCTTAGCTAGTAAAGGCTCTTATCTTACTGTGAAGTGAGTTTGGTCCTCAGAGACCACATGGTGGAAGGAGAGAACTGACTCCTGCAAGTTGTCCGCTGACCTTTACACTTGTGCAAAAACCCACCTATACACAATATAAACACTAAATCAATCAATTAATAATAAGATATAGTAATTCTTAAAAATAGACTTAAGATTAAATAGCAAATGTTTCTACTGAGTTTAAAAATTAAAAATTTTCCCCAATCTTTAAATCTCAAGCTGTCTTTACTTCAATTGAAATGACTTGCCCCTGAATAACCTTACAAAAGGTTATATTTTCAATGTGTATTTGTCTTCCAACCCTCTCACTTTTTACCTGTAGCAAATATGAAAAAGAAGTAAGAACAGGTGGTGACATTCCCAGTTTTAGCACCTTGTAATGTTTAAGGAATGACAAAACAGGAGATTGAATTGCTGCTTAGAGGTGATTGATGAGTAAAAGAACAGACTTTCTGGAATTCCAGTCTTGTCAAACTTTACTTGGGTCCTACAACTTCTGTAGCATTTTAATATTTAAAAACAAAAACCAAACTTTGAGCTAGAAAGAAGACTCAGTAGTTAAGAGTACTTGTTGCTCTTGCAGAGAACCTGATCCATTTCCCAGCAGCTCACAAACATCTATAACTCCAGTCCCAGGAGATCTAACACCCTCATCTGACTACAAAGGCACTGCACACATGCAATGCAAATATATTCATGTAGGCAAGACACTTATACAGTGAAATAAAGGAAATCTAAGAATTTTAAAAGCTTGTGAAAAGAATAATGTATACAAGAACATGGTCCCAAAAACTGTATCTAGAACAAAATCAGATAACCTGAATGTCCTTCATGACATTCATTCCTTTAGGACAGCAGGTCCTCCTGAAGTTCTCAATATGCTGCTGATTGAATCCTTCAAATGCTATGTGATGTGAATCCAGGTAGGATCTAGACTGGTCATCTCTACTTTATTATCCTAAGGCCTCAACATGGAAAGAACATTTTTTTGAGTGGTAACTTTATAAAGAAAGATTGAAACTGTACTGTAACATGAATCTTAAAGAGTCTTATTAATAAAACCAAACCCGAGGCCAGTTATTGGGGTGATTGCTGGAAGATCAGAGAAGCAGAACAAGCCACAGTTTTCTCACCTCACCAGTTCCTCAGCTGGTCTTGTTTCCTCAGACTGCAAGCTTCTGAATCCTCATCCCAATGGCTCTCAGCTGAACTGTGCTCAAAAGCCTGAATGCTTAACCAGCCGAATGCTTTACTCACTACGTGCTTTTTTCTCCCCTAATTCCTGGTCCTCACGCCTTATATACTTTTCTCTTTCTGCCCCCACTCCCTGGGATTAAAGGTTGTGTTTCTGGGATTAAAGGCATGGGTCACCATGCTTAGCTGTTTCTAAAGTGGCCTTGAACTCAAAGATCCAGCCAGCTCTGCCTCCCAAGTGCTGGGATTAAAGGTGTGTACCACCACCGCCCATCTTCTGTTATGGCTTACTCTTCCCATTTTCTAGCCACCATTTCTGGCTCTGTTCTAGTGGCTGTCTGTTCTCTGACCCCAGATATGTTTATTTCGGGGAACACACAATATTTCAGGGAACACAATACCCACCACACTGTACTATATAGATTGTATGTGGAATTTCTTCATTTATCCTGAAATTCTTTTGATTGTGTTGTTCTTAATTAAAAGACTTAATTATAATTAAGTATAAAAGACTTAATTATAACTAATCCTTCAATACAGTATTTTATTAATATAGGCTATAATCTAAATTTATACATAAAGAACTGACTTAATAACATATTCTGCTTGCCATGCCAAGTTGCCTTTCAAAAAAATCTGAGAATTCTCTTAAAGTATATGATCTCCCTTGAGGTTGCAGAAGCCTAAAGACTAAAGAAGTCTAGGGCTTGGATCAAGTTCACCTAGCTAGCAAATGGAGAAGCCACAATCAGAACTTCCTCTTTGTCCATGGCTGGTTTTCAGACTGTAGTTTAAAGAGTATTCCTACTGTAATAATAATAATAATAATAATAATAATAATAATAATAAAAAAACATTTGGACAAATGTATGCAGTATATTATATATACTCTGCTTTTATATTTAAATGTTGTAGCTATGAAGTTATGTATTTAAAACCTTAATCTAAAATTATGTCATACAGACAATAATGCCTAGAAAAAAATTTGTAATACATATACATTCTGTAGTTTCAGAAGGGTCTAAATCAGCACTGTCTTGCCTGACTAGTCACTTTCTCTTCCCTTTAAAGTGAGGTTTTAAAATGAAGTAAAACAGTTTCATTAATTGAATCAGGTTTCACAAAAAAATCTGGGGGGTTGGGGCTGGAGAGCATGAAAGGTTCTTGCAGAGGAAAGGTTCCATTCCCAGCATGTACATCAGACAACTGCCCTTGATCTGGCTGCAGAAGAGCAGATCATCATGTTTCCAACCCTTGAACACCTGTATTCACATGCATGTACCCACAGAGATGCACAAATGATTAACAATAAAATGAAACTGCGTTCACACTTCGGAGGACAAAGATATTATGAGAAGTCCATGGTGGTGATTGCCTTGTCATCTGTTGACTAGGACTGCCCCAGTCAGATTTCAGGACCACACCAGAACTGTTTCGATCCCCACGGCCAGGCCGCTTACCTAATGAAGTATGGTGATCATAGTGGGAAAACTCTGTGAACTCATAAGCCTGAAGAATTCAACTGTGAAAAAAATAGGAATCAGTTTACTAGCAGGCTTTCATCTAGTTTTTCATTTTCTTCCTTTTCTAACATCTGGAAATCTCATCTCTTCTTACTTCTTAACATACAGAGAATATTTTTGGCTGACACCAGAGTGGCAAAGGGAGAAGTTTTTAAGCACAATAATTAGACTTGTTCACATATCTTTGATCTCTATTTATTTCTTTTTTCTTTTTGAAATAAAAAACAAACAAAATGCAACCAAGAGTTTGGGATAATTGAGAGGAGATGCTTGGGACATGTGTTATTTTGACTATAATTCAAAGTAAGTAGGGTTTTTTTTTTTTTTTTTTTTTTTTTTAGATAAAGGGACTTACCTCATTTCTGGGAAATTGAGATATGGGATTAATATTTTACTTTTATCAACATGCATATCCTAGTTTGAAAGGAACTTTCACATTTCCTTTCACAAAGCTAGAGTCTGGGCCAGTGAGATGGCTTAGTGGGTAAAGGATGTGGGTACCAAACTCAATGACCCAAGTTAGATCATCAGGATCTACACATTAGAAAAAGAGAATGCACTTTCTTAAGTTGTCCTCTGACCTCCACTTGTGTGCTGTGACACACACACACACACACACACACACACACACACACACAAATGCAAGGCTTGAAACAGTCAACCAGGAATTCTTAATACACAGGCAATCAAAATGCTTGAGAAATAAAGGAACACACAGCAGCCATAAAATAGGTACAAATTGTTAAGTAATAAGAGCACATAGTTTTGTTTTGTTTTATATTTTAAAGAAACTAATAGACTAAAATTTTAGTGCCAACTTCTGTGAGTTAATGAATTCACAGTGAATAATTACTGGCAGTTCCCTGAAATGTTGCTGGGGAAGATGGACATATTTAAAAAAAAAAAAAAAAAGGCTGCTTTTTAATGTCTGATTTGTAAAACAATACACAAGAAAGAAAGTGGGTTTATTGACCTGTCCAAAACTGCAAATGACTTGTAAACATGTCTATTCCTTTTATATATGAGCTACTTGTAAAGAAGAAGAATTGAAATACAACTGTTTGACCTTTAAGCTCTATCATCATTAGCATAGGAAACTATGGCGTATGTTTTCTTTAAAATGCAAACTCATTAAAAATAAAGCAACACACAATCAGAAGTATTGAAGACTTTTTTATACTAAGGAAAAAAGAAGAACAATTGTCTTCTGCTTGCTTCAGGAAACCAAGGAAAATGTGAAGAAACACAAATACCTACAAGAGCAAGCAGACTGAAGGTCCCACCTGACTCATGGCAAATTTGTTCAGCTGCTTCTAATTACATTTTACCCATACTCCTTGAAAAACAGCTTGGAGTTTTTAAGACTTTTAATGGCAATATGAGAAATTTACAACTGATAAACCTGTTTTGTGTTCTCTCATGATTTCCTTACCGATAGGTGTTCTGAGTCAATGCTTGCCTTGCATAAAAAAAAAAAAGTAAAGTTTCAAATAAAATATTTAGTAAACATGATTTGAAATTAATACTGGTACTTCCACCTTCCACATAATCTCATGTAATTGTATGTTTCATGTTCAAAGAGAATCACTTCCCATCTTACAGATGATGAGACCAGGGCTAACATCCAGAGAAATGGTATGACATAACCAGAGTCACACTGTTTTCTAGAAATGACAAAGAGTAAACCATTCGAAGTATTTCTGCTCCAAACCCTTCCTCCACAGCCTAGGGAAAAGTGGCGCATAAAATTCCTGTATACCAAGTTAGAAAGGCTTTCCCTTTGGCTTTTTAATCCTTATATTGAAAATTTTAACTGCTACATAAATCCAAAACATATCCATATGGCTATAGTGCCATGATATTCCAATATGTGTCCCCCCTGTATGATGACTAAATGGAGCCAAATGTTTCTATCTTCTCAAATATTTCTCATTCTCATTTCTGTATGAGAAAAACATTCAGAATCCTTTCTTTCAGCTTCTTGAGATGTACAGTACTCAATAATCATTTAAGTCACCCTACTATGTCATAGAAGAACAGAATCGCTTGCTGCTACCTGACTGTTCCTTAACACCTATTTCATGTTACTGTTGTCAGCATTCTTTTTTTTTTCAGAATCCAGCTCAGAGGGTGCAAGTAGAAATGCAGCTACTTTCTGTGTCTTACAATTTTTATTTTCCTAATGTATCACAGCTCTTCCTCCTTAAGATTCTTACCCAAACAGCCCCCTTTTAACTTAAAAACAAAGAGCCCCATTAACACTCTTCTTTTATCCTCAATGAAGGCAGGTGCCAATTACAAGAGTTCCTGTATACATTGATGACATGATTGTTCTATGGTATTGTTAAGGGGAAGGTTTTTATTGCAGACAGAGAGAGATAACAGCCAGAGGCATCAAGGAGAGTCCGAGCAGAGTGGGAGAAAGAAGTAGATTGACCTGGCCATAAGAGAAGCAGGAGCAGAGCAGAAAGAGTGAGAGAGGATGGAGGGGAGAGGTAGAGAAAGAAGAGAGAGGAGGAGAGAGACAGAGAGCTTTTCTATAATATGAGGGTGTTATAAGGGTGATGAGTAGCTGAGGGGAGGGAAACATGTGAGCTAGAAGGGGTTTAAAGTAGGGAGAAGGGCTAGGAGCCCAGCATGCACTTTGGTATGCTAATAGGTATGACAGATAGCCATTTGTTTCTTCTGTCTTTTGGAATTTGGGAAATAGAGTTTCCTTTGGACCTGACAGTTCAACTTTTCATTCTTCTATAAGCTCCATGTTTCTCTCAGAAGGCTTATCAAAGTAGTATAATGGGAGACAATGTGAAGCTTGGTCTATTTGAGGGACCCCTAGCAGTGGGATGAGGATCTATCACTGGTGCATGAGCAGGCTTTTTGGAGTCCATTACCTATGGTGGGACGCCTTGCTCAGCCTTGATTTGGGGAGTGGGGGGGGTGACGGTGGGGGGCTTGGTCCTGCCTTAACTGAATATACTAGGCTTCGCTGACTTCCCATGAGAGGCCTTACCCTTTTGAATGAGGGAGTCGGGGACAGGCTGGGGGAAGACTGGGTGGGGCAGAGGGAGGAGGGATTTGAGGGGGATCTGTGGTTGGTATGTAAAATGAATTAAAAATTTCTTAAATAAAAGAAAGGAAAAAAACAAAGTAGTGTGAATGCAGAATGGAGAGTGTCATGGCACTCTCCCATTCAGAAAGGCCCAGTGAACATTTGGACCAACATTTAGAAGAGGTTATTTAGCATTTGTAAATTCATAACAGCCAAGTCCCAGAGATGTGTTGTAAGCATATGTAAAGAGCAAAACGTGCAAGCTGTAGAACTTCATCTCGACTACCTCTTGGCTGACCAGTTTGCTGCCTTTAAGTTCTTACTGTTCTCTTTCCCCCTCACCTTCCATAATCTAAATGCTTTCTCTAAGTTTTGCTCCCCTTTTCATGCCCTGTACTTATCACGAAGCTGGGACAACTATAAACAGAGAACATCCCACATGCCCTGGAACATTGTGGAGAGGATTGGATCTCTAAGGCTCCTATCCCCCTGCTAGAAGTGACAATGTAAAGGAAGAAGTCTGCCTATGTTCATTTGCATATTTGACAGGACATATGAACACAGCAGGTGTTGGGGACTGTGATAGACAAGTGAGAGCCTACAGAATGTATCTATCCATATTTATCTTCCTCTTCCTAAATATATTATACAGCTAAAATTCCTCTTCCCTCCTTATATTCTTTTTTTTTTGGGGGGGGGGGGGGGTGAATTGAGACAGGGTTTCTGTGTGTAGCTTTGGTGCCTGTCCTGGATCTCACTTTGTAGACCAGGCTGGCCTTGAACTCACAGAGATCCGCCTGCTTCTGCCTCCCAAATGCTGGGATTAAAGACGTGCACCACCACCGCTCAGCCCCTTCTTATAGTCTAGTCTCAAGTATGAGAAATGTATTTCCTTGTTAGGTGACTGTTGTGCCCAGGTCATAAGACCCCCAAGCAAGACCACCACAGAGACAATATCAGATGCAAGCACACAGAGGTTTTTAATAACAAAACAAGCAAGCCCTGGGCTTGGTCCACATCCAACATCCCACACAGCACAGTGGGTGGAGGAGGACGGCCCTGAGCACTCACTTGAAGGGATTTATATAGGAAAGGTTTACATGCAGCTTGGGATTGGACGAGAGGGCTAGGGGTGAGGTAGTTCTTTGAAGTTACTGGCTGAACTATAAGCATGAGGTTACTGATGGCAAACAGGATTCAGGCTATCTACAGAGACATAAATTTTTTAATCCCTATGTCCTGCTTTTGCTGAACCCAGGATATATACATTCAGATTTATTGTTCCAGTCCTATTTTCCCATAAGTTCAATTTCTGATCAGTTGAGTCCATTACTCCCCATATCCTGTTTTACCAAGTCCAGGATATATAGATTTATTGTTCAAGCCTTATCTTCTCATAAGTTCAACTTCTGGTCAGCAAATACCTTTAGAGGAGGTGGGGGGAGAGCATCTCTCAAGATGGCTACTGATTTTTCCCTTCAGTGACAAATCTTGATCTTTATTCAAATAGTCATGGAATTGTTCTGATTGGTATATTCAGTCCTGTGTCTAGAGTCTCTCAAGTAACACACTCATTAATTAATCAATACCTCATTAAAATTTCCAGGGATGCTCCCTCTCTTAGTCAGGGTTTCTATTGCTGAGATGAAACATCCTGGCCAAAGCAATTTGAGGAGAAAGGGTTTCTTTCATCTTACAGTTTGTAGTCCAGCCTCTGAGGGAAGTCAGAGCAGAAGAGTTCCCCTCCAGGGAACCTGGAGGCAGGAACTGATTAAAAGGGTGTTGCTTACTGGCTTGCTCCTATAGCTTGTTCAGCCTGCTTTCTTTTAGAGCCCAGGGCCAACTGCCCAGGACTCCATCACCCACAATGAGCCAAATCAATCACTAATTAAGAAATGCCCTACAGGCTTAGCTACAGGCCAGTCTTATAGAGGTGTTTTCTCAGTTATATTTCCCTCTTCTCAGATAACCCAAGCTTTTGTTGAATTAACAACAATAAATCATCCAGGACACTACCCTAGCTGTTCAGAACAATCCTTTGCACCTTAACTACTAGCTGATGCAAATCATTTGAAATGCAGGAGAAGCAGACCTCAGCTTGTAAACTGGATTCCAAATCCATACTTACAAATTTGTCCTTTCAAATGCAGATGTTTTTCCTCTTTATTCTAAACTGAGCAGTCTCAGACTAGTCAGTACAATTTTACTGACTCCAAACAAAATTAATGGAACCAAATGATTTGTGTGATGTCAAAGTAGGGTCAAGAATGGAAGAGGGAGGAGGAGAGAGTTTCTTCCTTGCTCTAGCAACTCAGGGCTCCCAAGAGATGGTCATACTTTAAGTGAATTTCTTTCTATTTTTTTGTTGTCCTTATTCTTAAGCCAAGCCAAATATTCCTACTCTTAGTACAGAGTTCAATCTGGCCTCTTTCATTTTTTTAAACATTTGTTAACCTTGACATTTCTAAATATTTTCCTGAGCAAAATCTAGCTACTTCCAACTACATATGAGAGTAATAGCAAAGAAGTAAATTAATCTTTATAAGGTATGAATGACTACTAGTTCATGAAAGTTTAATGAAGTAATCAACTTTCATAAAGAATATTTATCTAAAGAAATTATACTGTTAGCCTGGTGTAAGTTCCATAACTATAACAAAAGCAATGAAAAGGTAACCAAAGCAAAGCGAAGTCCTCCTGATTGAGAAAGACTTATCTCTCTCTCAAAGCCATAGGTTCTGTCGAGTTATTTTTTTCCTTGCAATTTGTACTGTTTTATAATCCACATATGTCTATGGTTCTTCTGCACATTGTTTTCATTTTCTTGTTAATATTGTCAAGTTGGCACTGTATATATTCCATGAGACTCTATGAGCAAGCAAGAGCATAAATTGGGGCTAATGATTCCTGTAGAAAGTTGTCTCAGTCCTATACACTCACAACATCCAGACCACTTGCCATTCACACATGCATTGTCCATTCTCAATCACGGGACCTTCATCAGACAAGTGGTAAGGATATGTCAAGATCCTTAGAGGGTCAAAACACATGTCCAAAGTTCTAAGACTATTTGGAAAAGTTGAGAAGACTTTGCCGAAAATACAGCACATGGAGTAGGTAATGCCTATATGTAGTTGATAATATTCCTATCAGTGAAAGGAGTATGCAAAGGAAAGATAATGAAGCTGTATGCAAAGGAAAAGATAATAAAGGTGGAACTTAGACCCTTAAAGAGAGACAATAGCTTTAACTACTCAGGAAACATAAAAAGATCCCTTCTTTTCTAGAGTGTTATCCTCTCAAATCCAGTAACTGAAGTCTCCTGCATTGTACTTTGATAGACAAGAGTACAGAGGGCAAACACAGCCATACAGGGAAGAACAATAGAATTATATTCTTGTTACGTTTCTTCCCCAGGGCACATTGTCAAAGCAAAATGTACTGCCACATGCATGTAGGAATCTGATTATGACATCATAACAGAATCTGTGTAATGAACAGCATGGCCTGCCAGGCTACCCTTACCTCAGAGCACTCCAACTTGACACCCTGCCATACTATTACAGAGTCTCAGGACTTCCTCCCAGGACTTCTTGATGGATTTACATAAGACAGGATGTATGGAATTTTAAAATAACATAGGTGAAAGCTGAAGTGTTGATCATGTGAAATGTTGGGAAAATATCCACAAAAGTCTCTATGGAACTCCTTTATAAGCATCTAAACATTTGAATACAATAAACTGTCCCTGTTCTTCAGTCCTTACTAGAGATATGTCTTGGAAATAATTCTAGCTGAATCTGTTCATTTGATACCCTTACTACACAAATAGCAAATTAGTTAACTTTTGTAGTACGAATCTTAAAAGTTCTTATTAATTAAACAAACCTGGAGCCAGGTATTGGAGTGAACACTGAAAGATCAGAGAAGCAGAACAAGCCACAGCTACCTCACCTTGCCAGTTCCTCAGCTGATCCTGTTTCCTCAGACTGGAAGCTTCTGAGTCCTCATCCAAATGGATCTCAGCTGAACTGCTGCTCGAAAGCCTAAAAGCTTAACCAGCTCTAGTTCCTAGTTTCCATACTTTATATACCTTTCTGCTTTCTGACATCACTCCCTGGGATTAAAGGCTCACTTCCTAGGATTAAAGGCATAAACCACCATGCCTGGCTATTTCTAGTGTGACTTTAAACTCAGAGATCTGGATGGATCCCTGCCTCACAAGTGATAGGATTAAAGGTGTGTGTGCCACCATTTTCTAGCCTCTATATCTAGTGGCTGTCTGTTCTCTGACCCCAGATAAGTTTATTAGGGTGCACAATATTTTGGGGAACACATTATCACCACAAACCTTAGCATTAAGTCCAGAAAAAGCCAATAGGAATGAAAGTCCAAAAGGCATTTTGGCAGACTGAGTTTGAAATTTAAAAAATAAACAGTTTCATCCTGAAGCAGCATGAAATACCATGGAAGGAATTTTATTTCCCAAAGCATTGAACTCTCCTTATACTACCCCTCTTAAGTCTATTCCCACAGTGACCAACATCAGCTGACTGCTTAAAAGAAAACATTAATGCTAAATACCCAAGCAAAGATTGCGAGATGAAATAAATTAGTTAAAGAATAAGATATATATGCACCACACTCTTAAGGTTAAAGATCTGTTAATCAGCCCTTCTCAGCCCAGGAAGCATTCTCAAGTCATTCACAATAGCTAATTTAGTTTGGCAGTATTTTCAAATGCTTAGATTGTTATCAATCAACTTGGAAGCTAGGATTTACCAACTACAGAGATCTAATTTATAATCTAATATTTTTCCAAAGACTAAAGATGAATTACTGGAATTACTGGATGAATTAAAATTGCTCATTTACAATAGGAACTTACTCTTTTTAAAATAAATTTTTGTTTTCTCCAGGTGTGTTTTGGATAGTGTCTGAGAACAACTCACCCCAAAAGAGCAATATGATCCTTAACTCCTCTACTGAAGATGGAATTAAACGAATTCAAGATGACTGCCCAAAGGCTGGCAGGCACAATTACATTTTTGTCATGATCCCTACACTCTACAGCATCATCTTTGTGGTGGGAATATTTGGAAACAGCTTGGTGGTAATTGTCATTTACTTTTACATGAAGCTGAAGACTGTGGCCAGTGTTTTTCTTCTGAATCTCGCCCTGGCTGATTTATGCTTTTTGTTGACTTTGCCACTGTGGGCTGTCTATACCGCTATGGAATACCGATGGCCCTTTGGCAATCACCTTTGTAAGATCGCATCAGCCAGTGTCAGTTTCAATCTTTATGCCAGTGTGTTCCTGCTCACCTGTCTCAGCATCGATCGCTACCTGGCCATTGTCCACCCAATGAAGTCTCGCCTTCGCCGCACAATGCTCGTGGCCAAAGTCACCTGCATCATCATCTGGCTGCTGGCTGGTTTGGCCAGTTTGCCAGTCGTCATCCACCGAAATGTATATTTCATTGAGAACACCAATATCACAGTTTGTGCTTTCCATTATGAATCTCAGAACTCAACCCTCCCCATAGGGCTGGGCCTGACTAAGAACATTCTGGGCTTCCTGTTCCCTTTTCTGATCATTCTCACCAGCTATACTCTAATTTGGAGAGCCCTAAAGAAGGCTTACGACATTCAGAAGAACAAGCCAAGAAATGACGACATCTTTAGAATAATTATGGCGATTGTGCTTTTCTTTTTCTTTTCCTGGGTTCCCCACCAAATATTCACTTTTCTGGATGTGCTCATTCAGCTGGGCATTATTCAAAACTGTAAAATCGCTGACATCGTGGACACTGCTATGCCTATCACCATCTGCATAGCTTATTTTAATAATTGCCTGAACCCTCTGTTTTACGGCTTTCTGGGGAAAAAATTTAAAAAATATTTCCTCCAGCTTCTGAAGTACATTCCTCCAAAGTCCAAGTCCCACTCAGGCCTGTCAACAAAGATGAGCACTCTTTCCTACCGCCCTTCAGATAACATGAGCTCATCTTCCAAGAAGCCTGTGTATTGTTTTGAGGGGGAGTGAGAGGTTCAAAGCCTGCTGGTGAAGTGATCGCCTGACAGAAGAAGCCAGAGCAGCATTTGGCTAGACAGCTCACTACCAAAGAAATGTTCAACCCCCACCCCTTTCAGAGTTGAAGCAGAAAATGGATTTGGTGGACTATACATGCTTTCTAAAGCAATGAACAAAAGCCTTTCTTTTCCCTTAGAATGAATAGGAGCAAAGACACTATTCACCACCTTTTCAATGACTAGAAAGCTGCACTAAGGACAATGTCAAAAAACTGAGTGACTATTGATTATGAAAAATGTACTGGCAGAAAAACAATGTATCCTGTCTCTTCTCATTCTGTTACTTTTGATTTCCACATAAAAGTATTTAGAATATATTAAATCTGTAGAGAAGCAATAAGGAGATGGGAGGTCATCAGTTTCCAAGGGGCAGAGAAGCTTTTCCAACTGTTTAGCTACTAATGACTGTGGTATCATTGTCCCTACAATTTGCTAGGCAATAGTCATCAAGTTTCAAGACATTTGTGAAGTTCTATCAGTAACTTGAGAATCCACACTGGCAAAACAGTGCCCACAAAAGAGCTGTCACACACCAAAGTTGAACCACTTGTGAAGCTATGATTCTGTCTCAAGAAATTGTGTCTTCCTTTGTCGAGCAGTTTTATTTCTTATCTGAGAATTGTATAGTCTTTGTTAAGCAGATTTGTCATAAAATATGTCTTACATTTCATATATATATATATATGTTCTAAGTATATGTAACTATATCTCTAAGCTGTTGTTTGATTAAAATCTAGCAAACATATTTATCTTGAAATAAAAATTTATCATAATGTATTTAATCTTCACTACTTAAAACATACATTGATTTATTTTTTTATTATATTTGTGTTTTAATTTTACATATCAGCCATAGGTTCCCCTGTCCTCCCATCTCCCTCCTCACCCCCGCCTTCACCCCAGCCCCTCCCCTCCATTCCCATCTCCTCCAGGGCCAAGACTCCCCTGGGGATTCATTTAAACCTGATGGATTCAGTACAGCCAGGTCCAGTCCCCTCCTTCCAGGCTGAGCAAAATGTCCCTGTGTAAGCCCCAGGTTCCAAACAGCCAGCTCATGCACTAAAGACAGGTCCTGGTCCCACTGCCTGGGTTCCTCCCAAACAGTTCAAGCTATTCAGTTGTCTCACTTATCCAGAGGGCCTGATCTAGCTGGGGGATCCACAGCCTTTGGTTCATGGTTCATGTGCTTTCATTCATTTGGCTATTTGTCCCTGTGCTTTTCCAATCTTGGTCTCAACAATTCACACTCTTACAATCCCTCCTGTTTTTTGACAATTGGACTCCTGGAGCTCCACCTGGGGCCTGGTTGAGGATCTTTGCATCCACTTCCATCAGGTATTGGATGAGAGTTCTAGCACGATCATTAGTGTATTTGGTCATCTGATCACCAGACTAGGTCAGATCAGGCATTCTCTCGACCATTGCCAGCAGTCTACAGTGGAGGTATCATTGTGGATTTCTGGGGACCTCTCTAGCACTTTGCTTCTTCCTGTTCACATGTGGTCTTCATTTATCATGGTCTGTTATTCCTTGTTCTCCCTCTTTGTTCTTGATCCAGCTAGGATCTCCTGCTCCCCTAAGCTCTCTTTCCCTCAAACCTTGCCCTTCATTACCTCCGCTCTCGTCCAGGTTGGTCATGTAGATCTCATCCATTTCTCTGTCATTGGGTGATCCCTGTGTCTTTCTTAGGGTCCTGTTTTCTAGGTAGCCTCCCTAGAGTTGTGAGTAGCAGTCTAGTCATCTTTGTTTTACATCTAGAAGCAGAAGGAATATTACCAAACTCCTTCTATGAGGCTACAATTACCCTGATTCCTAAACCAAACAAAGATGCAACAAAGAAATAGAACTACAGACTGATCTCCCTCATGAACATTGATGCAAAAATACTCAATAAAATACTGGCAAACAGACTCCACGAATACATCAAAACAATTCTCCACCATGATCAAGTAGGCTTCATCTCAGGGATGCAAGTGTGTTTCAACATACGAAAATCCGTCAATGTAATACACCATGTAAACAAACTCAAAGAAAAAACCACTTGATTTATTTTTTAATTAAACTAAGAGTAAACATGAAGATATTTTAAGTTTGTTTTAGTTATAACTTAATATGGGTAGTTATAAACTTTCCATTGTGTATTACATTTATTTATTGTGAGGCACATACACACCACAGCACACATGTGGAAGTCAAAGGGTGACTTGTGAACATCAGTTCTCTCTGTCTGCCATGTAGGCTCCCAGGATCCAACTTAAATCATCAAACTTGGAGGTGAGAACCTTTAACCACTGAGCCATTCCAATGGACACTATACATTTTAAATCTCACTTTTGAAAAGATACAGAAGGAAACACTTCATTATAATGAATAAACACATCCTTTTGAAATTTTCAAAGTTATCCTATATAACAGAAAAAACCATCCACTCTTTATAACATAAAATAATACAATTTTACCCATAATTTTTAATATTGGTATTTGTCTAGTTATTTATGTGACCACTGTAAAAAAATTTACAAGATACATAAAACTGATAAAATAATAAAACTCTTATTCAGTGCCCCAATGCAAACAAAAGAAAATGATCATATTAACATTTCAGTCTATCTGCTACTGATATTCTGTGCTCAGATACACACAAAAATTATTACATTGAATCATAATAAGCATAGAACTTTATATTTTTCACTCAGTGTGATAGCACAGTAGCTTCCTACCCTAATAAAATTTTTCTCAATCATTGTATATTTGATTGTTATCAGATAAAGACATACTTTCATGTAGTTAGCTAGTCACCAATTTGGGACCTTTTATTTTGCTTTCAGCATTGTGAGTTTCGCTAAGATGAACATTGAAGAACATGGATATGACAGATTTCTTATTCTCTAAGTAGTGTAGATGAGTATAAAGAGTATACAGTTGTAAACATTACTCAGTGTTTTCTAAAATATATAAAATAAGCTATGCTGTCAACTGTTTGACTCAGCAAAATGAGATATTTACAAAATTTCATTAGAAAGTTTACTTTAAGGAGTCACATGCCACATGGAATGGTGAAGACTTTACTACATCTGAAGAACCTGCTGTAACACAATGTTCCTATCTGGCAATTGTATCATTCTTCAACCTAGAAACTTCAATTGCTCATGAGGTCAGCTACAGAAGGCTAAGATGCCAACTCCTGTCCTACCCCCCAACCTGTCACCAAAAGATTTAGTGATATATAAACTAGTTGATGAAAACTGTGAAGAAGGAATCCCTTTAGAGAGGTTCTGATGTACAAGGCAGAATGTCTACCGATAGCCTCTTGCATTCATTCTCATTGCATAAAGAGTTCTTTTCTGAAAAGGTAGTTTTGCACACCTCTTGTTATCTTTTCTGAATTATTTTAAATTATACTAATATAATGCCTGCCATCTACCAATGTTCTTTTGTTTTCACAAAGAATTACCTCCAAACATTAAATACTTGCTCACTTTCTAATTATATTTGAAATATTCTCCTGATCTATTTTATACCATGTTATCTTTTTTTATTGTTATTATAGCTCAAGTGATCACAAGCATTTCATGTTTGCTAACCCACTGCATAATTATATTTGATAAAATTTCTGGAAGATAATTATTTTTATATAATCTCTTATCTTCTGTATTAACAAGCATGAATGTTGTGTTATATCCCTCATTTTTGTTTTAATTTTAATGAACTGCCCAGGGGAAAAGGTAGGTTAATTTCAGACCTTCACTTCTTCATCTTCTCCTCCATATCCAATCCTTGAGTCTCATCCCCAGTTCTGTAGCAGAATATCTACTGCAGCCTCCCCCTCCCCTGTACCCATCTCTAGTGGATCAAACAGATCTCCATCACCTCATAAACTCCATTTCTCACTCATTAATTTATCTAAGTCCCCAACTCCAGTAAGCACTTCCTGAGAACAACATGCCACTCTGACAAAGCAAGCAAGTAAGGTGACTACAGATTTTCACTCTCCCTCAATTTCCCCAAGTTCAATCACCAGGCTCATCTTCAGCTCTATAGCAGACCTGCTATGCCCTCTCTTCATTCTCTGTCCTCATTCCTAGGGAACTAAGCAGATCCTGCTGGAACACACTGCATTTCTCCCTTCTGTGGAGTCCTTCAGCACCCCACTCCTAGTCCACGCCCATTCCTAAATGTTAGCACCTAATACCCAGAAACACATTTGTTGTTGTTGTTTTGGGGGAGGGGGTAATTTTTTTTTTTTGAAACAGGGTTTCTCTATGTAGTTTTGGTACCTGTCCTGAAGCTCGCTTTGTAGACCAGGCTAGCATCCAACTCTGTGAGCCTCCCGAGTGCTGGAATTAAAGGTGTGCACCACCACTGCCCAGCCCAGAAACACATTTTATCAAAAATCTCCAGCAGCCACAACTCTCAGGATTCCATAAAAATTTCCTACCAGACAACACACAGCCACCACACTTTTCTAAGAATCACAGAGGGCAATAGAAACAAAGAAACAATACAGCCACCCAACAAAGACAAGACCACCTATCTTCACCAAGAATTATAATTTTCCCAATCCCAGATAAACAGACAACAGCATAAAAGCACAATCAATAACTGTTGGGACAATATGTCTCCATTGAGGCCCAGCAATCCTGCCACACGAGGCTCTGAGTAACCCAATACTGCTAAAACACACACACACAAAAATAAAATTCTTAAAGTGCCCTTTATTAATATGATAGAGATACTTAAAAAGTAAATGATAAATCCCTTAAATACATCTATGAAAACACAAACAAACAGTAGAAGGAGAAAGTAATAAAATGGTTAAAGACATGAAAGTGGAAACAGAAGCATTAAAAAAAAAAAACTCTCAAACTGAAGGAAATCTGGAAACAGAAAATATAGGAACTTAAACGGGGACTTAAGAGGCAAGCATTACCAACAAGAATACAAGAGATCCAGGAAATTGGAGACACTACGAAAAGACAAATAGTAGAATAAAATCTAAGAATAATAGCAATAGAGGAAGGAGAAGAAACATAGGACAAAAACACAGAACATATTTTCAACAGAATCTTAGGGAAAAAAAAATCCCCAACCTAAAGATGTCTATCAGGGTATCAGAAGCAAACAAAACACCAAATAGACTGAACTAGAAAAGAAATTCCCCTCAGCATATAATAATCAAAACACTAAATGTACAGAAGGAAGAATTTTAAAATCTACAAGGGAAAAAGATCAAGTAACATACAAAGGTAAACCTATTAAGATTATACTTGACTTATCAATAGGGACTCTAAAAGCCCAAAGGGCCTGAACAGATGTACCACAGACTGTAAGAAAACAAGTATGCCAACAGAGACTACTATATCCAGCAAAACTTACATTCAACGTAGATGGAGAAAGGAAGATATGCCATGATAAAACCAAATTTAAATAATATTTATCTACAAATCCAGGCCCTACAGAAAGTGCTAGAAGGAAAAATTCAACCTAGAGGTAAACTACAACCAAAAATCACAGGGAATACATGATTCCAGACCAGCAAATCAAAAAAAGGGAAAGCACACTAACACATCACCACCAACAACAATAACAGCAGGAATATCAGGAATCAACAAACACTGCTCATTAATATCTGTCAACATCAGTGGTCTCAATCCCCTAATAAAAAAGATGCAAATTAACATTTTCTTTCAGAAACATCCCTATTTCAGTTTGGTTGCTCACTCAGAACAGCATCTGCCAACATTTTGATGGAGGATATGAGAAGACCTATGCAAATTGGCCCATCATATTCTGTTTGCAATGGTGTGGTTGTGTGACATAAACCCAATCATAGAGAATTTTCTGACTTTGCCTGGAGCTACCAAGCAGAATATTTACTCTTTCTCACTCTGACTAAATATATAGTTATTTGACCACTTCAAATGGAGATCTGGAAATTTCTAAGAACTTTTCTAGCAAGAACGAGAATACAATAATATATTGGAGAAGAATGGACAAAATCTTCAAGAATTGACTATGTACTCCAGGAACCAGTGCTTATCTAGACTTAGTTGAGCCAAGCTTTCCCAAAAGCCAGTTGAAGATGGATTTCCTTTCAAATTATTTGCCATGTTGTATGAAATAGCCATAGCTTTCATGCATTAAATTCTTCTAGAGTAAGAATTCTCTGCTTTCAAGAACTGTATTACTAGTCTTCACAACAACCAATCACTCAGTTCTGTTCTTGTCCAATAGAAAAGCAGCTTGGAGATTTGCATATTAATTAGTCCAGTGCAACTCAACTGTAGAGGATGGATTTAAAATCTGGTTCTGGAGCTTCTGACCTTATGCTCCTTTTCACAAACTTGCCTTCCCCCTGAAAAGTGGCATCATAAATTCTGAACCTGAGGGCTATTCTCAAAAATGTTGTCTATATCTCATCAATCAGAGTTAACATATTTCTCTTTGTTCCACATTTACAGGATTTCAAGTTATAATTTCAATGATTTTTTTTTTCCTTGAAAGTTGAACTCACTAAAGTGGAAACTGCATTGATCTTGCACAGCATAGTGCTGGAAAACTGGATGAGGTTATAGAGCGTCCAGCGAACAAACTGCAACTCTTAACTGAGAAATTAATAAAATGCTCTGGTTCCTTTTGTAGCCAAGAATTTATATAGTATTTACTAAACGGGATGGGGAAGAAATTACTCAATTAATTTTCATGATGGTTTTACTTTCACATAGCTTAATAAAATTATGCTTTGGGGAAAATTTTTGTAAGAGACTACACTATTTTCTGAGAAAGATTTTTTAAAGGTATGACAGTTTAGATTTGCAAACAGATTTAGTGTAGATGAATTTCTAAACAGTCTTATTAAATAAGAAACACAGAGCCAAATACAGGGGTGAAAGCCATAGAGATCAAAGAAACAGTGAGAGCCAACTAACCTTAGCTCACCACATAACTATAGCTTCCCAAGAGAACCAACTTCTTCCTGTCTAACCTGTATCTTTATTGCCTTGCTTTTCTGTCTCCTCATTGGCTCTTAGCCCAGCCACCTCACTTCCTCGTCACTGTCTGTCTATACAGACCTCCAGGTCTCTATGGTTGGTACTGGGATTAAAGGTGTGAGTCATCACGCTTGGCTGTGTCCTTGAACACACAGAGACTCTGCCTGCCATGTGATCGGATTAAGGGTATGTGTTAAAACCGCCTTACTTTTGTTTATAAATGGTTATCTATATCCTCTGATCTGCAGGCAAACTTTATTTAGTAACATACAAATAAAACATCACCACATTTAAGAACAAATAAAATATCACCAGATTTAGTGGAGAAGTGACCTGTAATAGTAAAAGCAAAGTCTTGATTTATTTCAACTGAACACCGACATCCTGAGGTAACAGTGGGACAATCACAGGCTTAAACCCTGGAGATAGTACTGACTGCATCATCAAAAGCCACCTCAAAAAGAATGTTGTTCAAAACCTGAGAGGTAAGGATGGAACAGACAATATAACAAGCAACACCTGTTGTTTGCTTTCTCTTTTGCACAAGCAGAGGGTGACAACTGTATAGGAAACAAAAGCAGAGCAATTCAACCTCAAGCTGAGAGAGTGGCCATTGCATAATGAAATCCCAGCAGCCTCCATGCATCAGAAAAGAATGACAGAGTCTATGACATTGGGCCCATGATGCTCAAAAAAGTAAACAAAGAAACTGTCTCATGTAGTATTTGGCTGTACCTAGAAGCAAGTTTGTCACAGCTTGGAGGTGAATATTGCATGCAGGATACAGAAGCCAGGGATATTGCTAAATATACAGTACACAGATCTATCTTAAACCAAAGAGAAACATCTAATTCAAATATCAATAGTGCCAATATTAACAGTACTAGGGAAGAAATGAAAGGGGTAGCCACTAAGCTATGGGAATTAGATGCAATGCACTGTGGGAGATAAATTATGCCAGTATATTTTTATGACTCACAATGTGTCTTTTATCTCATTTTCCAGTGTTCTCACTTACAGTCTCCTTACATTGCATGTAAATTTCATCCAAATGACCTGCTCTTTGGAAAAACTATGTTAAAAGAGCACTGTTACTTCTTAATTAAGTTAGTAAATATATTAAATTCCTACAAAAGATGATACATTGTGAAGTCACTGGTAGATGTTGGGAACAAAGACAGCTAGCTAGTAGCATGACTCCAGGCTAAATGAATAAACCCATACTTCCCTGAAAGACAAAAAGAATGTGTGGTTTCCACTGAGCACTAATCCTCAGAGAGGACACTATGCAAAGAAATGAAATATAAACATGTGTTTCTGACAATAGCTTCTCTAGGACATTCTATATCATCATAGCATTCAGCATGATTTTGATGAACAAAGTAAAAGACATGTCTAAATATTTCCATAGAGGATTTGAATCATTTACATTAAAAAAGACATTTATAACAGGGTAATTTTTAAAAATTAGGGCTGATTAGCTGGCTCAGTGCCTGACAACCTGAGTTCAATCATTGAAACCCACATGTAAAAAGAAAGAACCAACCCCTACATATTGTGCTCTGATCTCCACATCCATGCAGAGGCACACATGCTGGCATATTCATACACACACACACACACACACACACACACACACACATACAATAAATAAATAAATGCAAAAACTACATAGAAGAACCACACAAAGGCAGAAGTAAAACTACTGATCATAGATAAAACAGTTAAGAGTAAGAAAAATATATTCTGAACTTCCTGTGGAATAGGAAAACCTAACCAACAAATCTCTAGGTCTTTTTATTTAATCAAATCAAGAATAGACAAGGTCCCCCAATGTAGCAATTTCCATAACATTAAATTCCTAAGGCTATCATTCACAGAGGATGATGGTACTGACAGGGTCACACCATGCAATGCTTTTCAAAGCAGTTTACTTGGACATCGTTCAGATGTGAGTTTTTTTTAACAATGTTCTTCTATATAAGCCAAGAACATGACACCAATTCAATGAAAGTTGGTGATGGAAAATTATCCAGCATGATGATTTCTAAGTCAGTAAAACTAGCCTTTGACAGGAGTAATAATGACATGGGAATGTTATTTAGAATCTCTGAATTTATTTGAGATTCAGACAAAAGTGGCTTCAGACTCCCTGAGGAAGTTCAACATCTCCAGAAATGTCTGCTGAAGGCTAAAGATTATTTGTTTCCATGGTTTCTTCTAGTTCTTAACCATCTACCTCCCATAGTTCAGTTCAGCAATCTATGTAATGTTCCAAACAGGCTCTAAGCTGTTTCATTCCAGGCTCTAATCAGGAGATCGGGAGGAGAGGAGGAGATTGAGAAACAAAAAGAAACATAAAAACACAGGAAACACATACATTAGCATAAATGATACTTGAGAAATACTCTCATCAAATTCTGTCCTCTGAGCATAATGGTACTTATTATTATCATCAAGATTATAAGTTCCCTCATAGAAAGAGAAGCCTGCCTCTCCAGCATCTCCATGCCACCAGCTGAATGTAATTCTGCTTCAGCTCCATGTGGTCTTTGTGGGTGATGGAGTATGGGTGCTTAATGGGAGGGCACTCCATCCATTCATCTATAGGACAGTTCTTATGCATTCTAGGGGAGACTTCAGTCCTTATACCTAAGCAAAATAAACTCAATGGCTCATCAAGCAAGATGTGGATTAAATTGTTGCTTTGTTTGTCATTGGTGCCTTGTCTGGGTGAGTACACATTTGTTCACAACTCCACAGTAAGGTTCATACAACACCCTAATACAAAAACTGCTTTACTTCCTTCTGGACACTTCTCCCCAGTGTTGCACACCATACCAGAGCTAGGTTCCATCTCATATATCAGTTCTTTCATTACCTTTTTCATTACTTTTTAAAAAATTTTATATACTTATTTTATTTATTTATTTAGTGTGTGTGTGTGTGTGTGAGAGAGAGAGAGAGAGAGAGAGAGAGAAAGAGAGAGAGAGAACCTCCTATAACCCCAACCTCTTTGATCTCTGGGGTCAGCTGCATTAATGTGCATACGAACACACATAATAAAATAATTTTTAAAGAAGTAAAATGTTCACCTTATCCCTGACAGTCCAATCCCTAACTAAAGGCCTTCAATGAAAATGACCTTTAAGAAATTTCAGACTATAATTCAAAAGAACAATTATCAATATGTCATACAACTTAGAGGACACAAAACGTTCCAAGAGAGCACGAACAGCTCCTTAACACACTTCTGGGCTCCATTTTCATGGGTTCTAATATTTCAAGACTGTAGTTAGAGTTTTCCTGCCTGGCCCAGTCAGGACAAATCTCTCTCACCCACCAGTCCCACAGTCTCTCAGACCCAACCAAGAAAGCACACAGAAACTTACATTGTTTAGAAACTGTATGGCCGTGGCAGGCTTCTTGCTATCTGCTTCTTCTATCTTAAATTAACTCATTTCTATTAGTCTATACTTTGCCACATGGCATGTGGCTTACCAGTGTCTTTACATGTTGCTTCTCATGAGGAGTCTACAAGCGGCACTTTACTCTGCTGCGTGGTAGATTTAGTCTTTGCTAGTTTAAAAAAAAAGAAAAAAAAAGTTTCTGGGCTATGCACTGCTTTGATAGAACTGCTTCTGATAGTTGATGGTACACATGGCTCCAGACACAGAGCTGGTGGTAAGTTTCTGGGCTATGCACTGCTTTGATAGAACTGCTTCTGATAGTTGATGGTACACATGGCTCCAGACACAGAGCTGGTGGTAAACTGAACCACTGCCATGTTGGAAAGCTGACGTGGGCGGAGCCAACAGCCACAGTGGCGTTTCAGTCTTACAAAGATGGATATTACACAGAGAATCTGGTTTGTCTTGTCTCTGGGACTTTTAACTGCAGAAAAAGATTTGATCGTAAAAGCTGTTGAGTTAAATAAATATGTAAATTTTAAAGGTACCTTGACTTCAAAATTTGGATATAAGGATATGTTGCTTTGGAAAGGAGTCTCTGCTTTTATTTCCACAGAAAGCCAGAGGCTGTGGATTTGTTCCAGATTAAGATACATCAGGTTTGATCAGCCAAGACCACCTGAAAGGTCTCCAATGACACCATGGCCCTGATGATCCAACATCCAGAATGGTTTCAAGGCAACTGGCTCAGAGGTTCACCTTAATGGACTACTCCATAATCCTAAAATTTTCTTTGTGTCCCCATAAGATACAGCGCCCCCCACCAGCAGGAAGTAGTAAGAGAAACCATGCCCACATTCCCAAAATTATCAAGCTGGATTTGGAGATGGAATTGGCTCACTCCTTCTCTAAACCCAGACATATTGCTTAAAAAAAGGTTAAGAGCTTCTTGTGTCCCAAATCAGAAGAGCCCTCTGGTGTGGGACAGAGAAAAACCACTATTTTATTTAAAACAGGTTGATTATAAATGCAATCTTTTTCTAAAGATAAAAAGGGGATATGATATAGATATGATAGGATGAAAGGGTAGATTAGGGAACTTACTTCTAAAGAACAACAACTCATTTAAAATGTTTTACATTGGTATAGATTTTAGTCTATTGATGCAAACTTAAAGTTAATTTTGTTATACTGTGTGTATATTTCTACTCGTGTTTAAGGTATTATGTTTGTATAGCTCATTTTAAATTGTAGTGAATAATTAAAAATAGATTAATAATTAATCATCTAGGATAATCATACTTGTAGCCATGTTAGTTAAGTCTTCTAAGTATACACAGAGATATTTCAGATAGATAGGTAATCTTCAAATACTTCAAAGACCTTCAGAATATGGCATTTAAAATATTTTTAAAATTTAGCCTTTCTGGACAATGAGACATGTCTGCACCTGGCAGCACCGATTTACTTCAGAGAGAAAAATGGGCATTGAAGACACTTCATATCTTATCTTCACCTTGGCAAAAATAGCCATTTGGGCTAGAAACTGTTCTTGCCTGGACTGTTAATCGACTGGACATGCAGGACCCATAGAAAGGTGACCAATAAACTTTGCTTGACAAAATGGTCCTCCAGGTTCCTGCTTCACAGAGGAAATGGCCAGACATTCTACAGGACACTGAGAGAAGTGACCAAGAGACTCTAGCCCTGTGGGCTGAAGACAGATGCCCCAACTTTACAAAGGAACATTAGGTGACTGTCCAGGCTGCCAGCTGTCTCTGTCTACCCTGCAAGACTCCTGAAAGTTGCTTGCATCCTTCTCCCAGTTCTCAGGTAATATTAAATCCTTCTGATGTCTTTGATGTGGTTGAAGACTAGATAGTTATAATTTCTTCAGTTATGATACAAGATAAGTTAGATATAAAACCTTAGACTCACAAATATAAGATAGATAGGATATCTTCTTTAATATTATAACTGTAATTCTTGCTTGATAATTGTTTTGTTATATGTAATTGTACTATGTAAAAGTTAAAACCTTCCTTTAAAAAAAAAAGAAAAGGGGAAGTGCTGTGGATATCGTTCTGTGTAAATAAAGTTCTGATTGGCTAGTGGTCAGGCAGGAAGTATAGGCGGGACAAGAGAGAAGAGAATTCTGGGAAGTAGAAGACTGGAGAGAGACACTGCCAGCCGCCGCCCTGAGAAGCAACATGTAAAGACACTGGTAAGCCACATGCCATGTGGCAAAGTATAGACTAACAGAAATGGGTTAATTTAAGATAGAAAAGGTAGATAACAAGCAGCCTGCCACGGCCATACAGTTTGTAAACAATGTAAGTTTCTGTGTGCTTTCTTGGTTGGGTCTGAGCGACTGTGGGACTGGCGGGTAAGAGAGATTTGTCCTGACTGTGGGCCAGGCAGGAAAACTCTAACTACACAAGACCCTTGTTAAATTTAAACAATATTTTCAAATCTAAAGATATTTTCTTACTGTTTGTTGGGTATCTGGAAGTGTAAAGGTCATCTCAAAATAAATTGACCTAAAATCAGCCTTGATTTGGTGATATTTGTGCTCGAACAAATAAAGCTTGTCTAGAGACCAGAGTGCAGAGCTAGCCACTAGTTAGCCATAGAGGCCAGGCAGTGGTGGCACACACCTTTAATCCCAGCACTTGGGATCTGATGCCTTTGATCTCAACCAGTACTTGGGAGAAGGAAACAGAAAGTAATATGGCTGGGTGGAGAGAGGAATATAAGGCTGGCACAGACAGGAGCTTGGGCCCCCTTTCAGGCTGAGGAGTTGGCAAGGTAAGAGGTAGCTGTGGCTTGTTCCTTTGTCTATTTGATCTTTCAGCATTTACCCCAATATCTGGCTCCAGGTTTATATTATTAAGATCAATTAGGATTCATGCAACATTTGGTGTCCAACTTTAGGGCCACAAATTCATTATAAAAAAAATAAAATAAAACAAAACTCACTTGCCTGTGGCTTTGCAGCTACCAGCGCAGGCTGGAAATGCACACAGTCAGAGTCACTACCCCACTGGGTAATTTTTTTTTCTTTTCCTCAAGCCTCTGAGCAAGTTGAGATTTTTCTGTTGCAGCCTATCTATAGCAAACTCCATATGCTTTGGGGCTCCAAAAACCACAAGAGTTAGCCACTGTTGCACATTCCCCATGAAGACGGCTGGCTCTTTACCTTCTCTCTTAGTGGGTTGTGGGCTTTCCCTGGATCCCCCTCCTCAGGCTGCTACCACACTAGGCTGCCTTGAAAATTGCTTGGGCTTCTACTGTTCTATGCAGAGCAGTCAGCCCCACACTTTACCATCATCTGAATCGTCATTATTGGCAGATTTGGTGAGACAATTGGGAATTCTTAAAAGGAGGAATTAAGTAAAAAGAGGTTTGGTTTTTTTTTCTCCACATTTAAAAATGGGAAACACTATTACAATGGAGGGAGTTGGGTCTCTGTATGATAATAAATGAGGACCTTAGAGGTTCAGTCTCAAAGTCCCCTTCTGGGTTCAGATTGAATGTTCCAGGAAGCAAAAGGAACTTAGGGCGTCTGAGGATGAATGAATTAGCTTACACGTGTGCTCTTCAAATCATGTCTCTTTATTGTTCTTCTTTTCTTCTAATTTTCTTGTCTTAATTGTCTATAATTTCTTAATTCTAATTCTCTGTTCCCATCTCCTGTTTCTTCTCATATAGTCTAAAAATTCTCTTTTTACAGGAGGCTTGAAGCAATATAAAAAATTACAAGAGTTACCTCTTATTGGTCAAAAGCACATTTCTAGGATAAGCCATAGGAGCCAAGCCATTTACCATGGCAACACAAGACTTCAAGGTTTCAGGACCGGGGGAGGGGGCACAGTGCCCAGTGTGACAAACTTTGAGACATAGCTCTTACCAGCTGACTTGGCAAGCGAAGAACTAGCATGCTTTTCTTAGAGTGCTTTATGTGGATATCCTTGGTTGGACACCTGCAAATCTGACCTTGTGCATAATTGTAGAGTTTTAAACTTATGATCCATTCACAACAGCCTTTAGTCTAGTTTTAACTTGCTCTGAGGTGAAAAAGAGCTAAATGTGTACAGTTAGTCTGAGAAACGGAACAAAGCAGGCTTCAGTGTCTACACTCCATGTGGGACAATAGATCTAGTTATGAAGTACTTCCTAGCATATAGTCCATACATCAAAATTATAGAGCTGAATGAGAAGTAATCTTCCTGACCACCTACAAATACATGTGCCCATAAGATTGAGATGTAATCATGAGATTACATGTACGCATTACATGAAAATGCATGGTAATAGGGAGATATCATAGCTCTTATTGTACAATTGAAATCACAGATAAAAGCAACCAGTTTTTCAGAGCCTGTGGCCCTGTAGGCCCTGTCTGATAGGGTAACTCCATCAGAGAACCATTCATCTGTTGGGTTGGCATCTGTATTCTCCATTGCTATAAGCTGTAATTGTGTCATGACCCACAACAGCACATGACAATCAGTCCTAACAGATAATACACAAGATAGTTTGAAAATGGAGCAATTAATTGAGGTGATAATTAATTTAGATGAGATTTACATAATGTCAGTTATAAATATTATCTGTTTGAACATTTTTGTTTTATCATTACAAAGTTGGTTAATATGAGTGCAAAGATAAAATTTTTAGAAAAACTTATTAAAACAGATATAGAGTAGATATAGATCTATTCAGACCCAGACAGAGGAATTTAAAGGAGAACCAGTCTCAGCAGTATATTACAAGGTTAGATTTTCAAACAGCCTAAGATTTTCAAACAGCCAATCTTAATTTATCTAGTAATCTTATAGGAACTTGACTGTCAAATGATAGATATCCCCAAGGCTGTGTAAGAGCTGAATGAACTCCTTTGCAAATGTTAGATTTGAGGAGATTCAAGGAAGCAATATAGCATGCATTCACCTTTTTTGAAGCAGATGTTAAACTCATGGTCAACTTGTAATAGAATTATCCCTCAAGACTGGAGAGACTTGGTTACAGCAGTCTTGGAGTCAGATCCTCAATTACAATGGAGGTCCTGGTGGAAAGATGAGGCTCAGACCATTGAACAATGAAGTAGGGCTAGAAGTATGGAAATCTTCTAAGACCAAGTTGTTAGAGAGAGAGGGGTTATGCTAATGTAGAAAGGTAATCTCTGTATGATGGCCACACCCTAGCTTTATGCCACATAGCAGCCTTGACTGCTTGAGACAGAATTGAAGAAGTAGGAAAGAAAATTGAGTTATTAACAAAAGTTATACAGGGCCCAAAACAAAACTTCACTGATTTATTACAAAGACTGACTAGAGCAGTAAATAGAATGATACTAAATTCAGAAGCTAGACAAATAATAATTCAATCTCTGGCTTTTGAAAATGCTAAAGCACAATGAAAAGGGGTAATTAGGCCATTAAAGGCAAGATCAGCACCCTTGGAGAAATGGATCTGAGATGGAATCACTATTGAATCTCATAACCATAATGATGCTTGGATAGGAGAGGTGATTTCCAGAAATTTGAAGAAAAATCAAAATATCAAAGATTTCAATTGCTATAAACAAGGTCACCTAAAAGGGGATTGTAACAGGGCATTCCTAGAAACAATGTTTGTTTCTAATAATAATCCCAACAGAACACCCCTCCTTTCTGTATTATGCAGAAGGTGTGGCAAAGGCAGGCATTGGACTAATGAATATAGATAAACAAGGGACATACAAAGTACCCTTTGCCATTGGGAAATGCCTTGGGGGGCCTTTTGCAAGCTCCCATGTAAAATTCAGTTCACTTGTTTCTTGTCATCATGGAAGAAACTCCTTCCCAGAGCAGTTAAAGATCCTAATGCATATTGTAAAAAACTATACTGCTCTGGATAATAGAACAATTTTAGAAACTAAAACAAAAGTTTTAGGAGAAACCATAAATCAAAATTAATAAAGATCAGATTTGAATAAGAGAGACCACTTGATTAAGAGAAGTGATATTTCATCAAACAACATTACCATTCAGTCTAAACTAACTTATAAGACTTACAAGGGCTTTTCATTTGATTAGATAGATATAACTTGCCAAAAGGGAAGGAAGCTCCTCAAAATTAGGATTGGGGAAGTGTTTTTCTTTTCAGGAGAATGAAGACTTACAGCTAAGGAATCTGAAGACCACTGGACAAATGAGACATGTGAAGAAAAAGGACAAATCATCCAGAAAAAAAAGTCCTAAGAAAAAGAGTAAATTGGCCTATTAGTATATCACATCTCTAACAGGACAAAATTTCATAAATCTTTCCAAACGTTTGTTTCTGCTGTTCTCTACAGACATATAAAGCGAATTTTTTTTTTTTTGTACTTCAAGTTCAATTGAAAATTAAAACTGGCTTTGGAGTTGGAGTCTGGCTCTGTTCTCTAAACCCAAGCACGCTTATTAAAATCCATAATCTCTGTCTCATGTCAAATGAACCACCTGATATGGGATGGAAGAAAAGCCAAAGCTAAGGGAATAATTTATTGCCACTAATTTCGTAATCTTTTGGTTTTATTTTGACTCTTTAACACGTTTCTTAAAATACAAATATTATCTCAAAATTTATAAGATCCATTTGTGTGTGTTTATGTATTTTAAACTTTTTGTCATGATATTAATGGTCATATAGAGTACTAACTAATTCTATAAAAAGGATTCATCTAGCTTCTAATATGTGATTTCAGGTTTGAGTCTCTAGCAAGTAACTAGGAATTTCATTTTTGTACTCTGGATGTTCATAACAAATATTGATCCTTTAACCTCTTTGAGATCTGCTGCATATAACATTTAAAATAAATATTTTCTTCAATGAACCACAACCATGCCTAACAATGACCTTTGAAGTCTCCTAAAGGATGATGGGGCCCCACAATGATGATTCCACATAGGCTATGATAATACCACTAAACTGACAAATACCACCCAAAGATAGGCTTTGGACTACAAGCTGCTCAGTACAATTTCAAGGTGGCTAGCTGAGATGATCCAGCCTCACAGATTACTCTAGCCAGAACCTAAGACAAACCTTGCACTTTTACCTTACACAGAGACTGGACAACAAATGACACAGCTACCTCTCCCAGGACCTGACAATCAACCCATTTTTTTTTTCTTTTCAGGATTCCCTAAAGATGTTGTCACCCCCAGGCAGCAGGAAGTAATTTTAAGAACAAGACACCCATATTCCCATGAGTTGGGGTAGGAGATTTTTGGTCTTTCAATGGGTTATGGATATTTGTCATTGTTTAGGGTCATTGGTTACAAGTTGTTATTGATAATGGTTTTTAAAAAAAAGCTGAACAAAGGAGATGAGGTTTAGATTTCTTGTTTTAAAAAAACAAGAAAAAAATGGGATATAGATATGCCAGGATAAAAGGGTAGATTATTGAATCTACTTTTAAAAAGAAACTACTTGTTCTAAATATGTTACATTGATATGGATCTTTGTATATTGATACAAAGTTGAGATTATTTTTGTTAGAACATACTGTACATACATTTCTAATCCTGTTCAAGGTATTGTACCTATACATCTCGTTTAACAATGTAATACAAATTACTAGTCCTTGAAAGTTATTATTATAGACTATTTAGGATAATAAAGAAATGAAGGTAGGTAGTTAGTCACCCATTACAATTAAACTTGTCATGTTAGGTATGTTTTCAATTTCAAACATATATATTTTAGGTAGACAGATGGTCTTCAAACACTTCAGAGATCCATAGAATGTGACATTTAAGATGTTTAAAAGCAGAGGTTCGTTTTTTATGGAAATGAGACATGTCTGCTCCTGTCAGCACCAATCTACTTCAGAGAACATGATAAGCATGGAAGAAACTCCATATGGAGTTTACTTTCTTTGTGGCAAAATTTAGCCGCTGGTCAAGAAAATGCCCTTGCCTCAACTCATGACAGTAAGCTGTCCAAATGGGATGAAGCAAGACACACAAAAAAGAACTTCCAAACTTTGCCAAGACAAGGTAAGACAGCTCTTCAGAAAATCCTGCTTCAAAAATGCCCCAACATTGCAAAGGCATCCAGCTCTTTCTGTCATTTCCCACAATTTTTTTGGAAGTCACTTACTTGTACTTCCTGTTTACTCAAGTAATATTATTTCCTTTTCAGATGTCTGATGGAGTTGAAGACTTTGTAGTTATAGTTTTCCTTGTTACCAGATTCAGAAAATAAATTCACTATAGAGGTGTAAATTGTATAAGGTTGAGAGATATTAAAAGATAATTTTGGTAATGCCAAGTTAAAACAGAAAATGAATTAGGTACAAAATTTTGGACTCATCAAGATAGGATAGATATGAAGCATTTTCTCTGAATCTGTCAATTGTTAATGGACTAGACATTGCTGATGTATTAATTGCCTGTATATATTGTATATAGTATTGTACTTATTGTATATAGTTTTTTATATTAGCTGTAACCTTTTTATGTTTTAGACAAAAGAGAGGAATTATGGTAATTTTTTTGTGCTCTAACAAATAAAGCTAGCCAGTAGATAACCATAAAAGCCAGCACACACCTTTAATCCCAGCACTTGGATTCTCATGCCTTTGATACTGTACTTGGGAGGCACACACCTTTAATCTCAGCATTAGAGAGGAAGAAGCAGGGAGTAATATGGGCTGGGTGTAGAGAGGAATATAAAGTGTGTGGATACCAGCACTCTGGCCCCCTTTCAGGCTAAGGAGTTTGTAAGGTATGAGGTGGCTGTGGCTTGCTCCTTTGTCCCTCTGATTTTTCAGCATTTACCCAGGATTTTATTATTAAGACCAATTAAGATTCACACTGCAGTTAGTATAAAAGAATATACTAAACCCTTCCCTCTCCCACATTGAACAGTTTGGTGAGGACCCTGCTGTTGCTAATGTTGAACTTACACTATGGCCTTTATACCCCACATGCCAGCTCTATATTTCTAGTTTCTTCCATACAACAATCCTTCTCCTGACCTTCACTGTTGAATTTAGAGTCTGGGTGTGTGAAAGATAGCCCCAGGAAGAATCCACCCCCACAAACCTGCTAATTTGGTTGTAATATCAGTTCCATGTTCAATTGCTGGATAATTAGAAAATATCAACTTAGCATCCTTCTTCTCCCCTGCCAGCTGCTCCTCACACCAACCAAGAGCATTTATTACTAAGAAACAGAAGGAAAAGGCCATGAATAGAGCTCACTGAAATTCATGGAAGACACTATGTTGTTCATAGTGTGCCCATAGCCTGCCCCCGCACACTGAGCAGGCTTCTTTTCTTATAGCTCTTGTCCTCACATTCTGAACTCATCAACCAAAATGGCAGCCCAGGATAAATAGGTAATTTTTTATTTACTATGTAGCACTTTCATAAATCTTTCTGTTCCTAACCCTCATCAAGTCAGAAAGGGTCTAATAAGGTTTCATGTGGCATAAAATTTAGAAGAGAAAAAAACTATTGCTCTAATTCCATATCCCTATTCATAGATGAAGACAAAAAATCCTCTGAAGGTTCTGCTTTGACCTGAGATAAGGTATGTTCACAAGGAATGGAACATGGAAGAACAAGTCTAGAGGGACAACTTCAGAGCAACTGTCTTGGGGAACTAAAAATTCACTCTAACTTGACCCTGTGAACAGGAAAGGGCAATTAGCAGACGTGAAAACTCAGCCCCTAGGGATCTTGGAAATGGTGAAGGGTGTAGTGGATAGCCAACCCAGCATTGGCCTGGAAGTTCCAACCCCCATTGAGGCTTCAGTAATGATCACGCCCACAAGGCAGGGCAGAGGAGGGAGCTGAAGACCGAGGATCAGGAGGAGGTCACTCTCTTGGTTCAGGGCTCTGGATGCTGGAGGTAGACCGAGCAGAGTTCTCCAGAGAACACCGCCGGACTGCGCTATACCTTTGCCAGACCCTGCAACCTATCCCTTCATTTGTAAGTTACCCCACAAAATAAACCTCCCTTTTAACTATGTGGAGTGGCCTTAATAATTTCACCAATATCTGGCACCCAACGTGGGGCACGAACCCACGACCCTGGGATTAAGAGTCCCATGCTCTACCGACTGAGTATCCAGACTTATAATACATAGGTCAGATGGACAGGTAATCTTCAGACACTTCATGGACCTAGAGAATATGGCATTTAAATAATTTAGAATTCTGTTGATGTGAGACATAATTGCTCCTGGCAGCACCAATTTGATCCCGAGAGAATGTTGGGCTTCTAAGACATTTCCATTTGGAAGTTTGTCTTCTTGGCACAAAATGGCCTACTGGACAAAGAACTGCCCTTGCCTCAACTGCTGACAGTACAAATGCTGTCCTTTCTGGACAAGCGGGACACAAAGAAAGCGACCACCATACTTTGCCAAGACAGGGTAAGATGGTCTTTCAGAATTCCTGCTTCTGAAAATGGTCTGTCAGATACTCTAGGCCTGTAGCCAATTTGAATGCACCAACGATACTGAGAAACATTAGGTGACTGTCCAGGCTGCTAGCTGTCTCTGTCTACTCTTGCAAGACTCCCGAAAGTTGCTTGCGTCCTTCTCCCATTTCTCAGGTATTATTATATTCCTTCTCAGGTCTTTGATGAGGTTGGAGATTAACAGTTATAGTTACAACTTATTGTATATACATATATGCTGTGGATATCGCTCTGTGTAAAGAAAGTTCTGATTGGCCAGTGGCCAGACAGGAAGGATAGGCGGGACAAGAGAGAAGAGAATTCTGGGAAGTAAAAGGCTGGAGAGAGACTCCACCAGCTGCCGCCATGAAAAGCAACATGTAAAGACACTGGTAAGCCACAAGCCATGTGGCAAAGTATAGACTAACAGAAATGGGTTAATTTAAGATAGAAGAAGCAGATAACAAGCAGCCTGCCACGGCCATACAGTTTGTAAACAATATAAGTTTCTGTGTGCTTTCTTGGTTGGGTCTGAGTGACTGTGGGACTGGCGGGTAAGAGAGATTTGTCCTGACTCTGGGCCAGGCAGGAAAACTCTAACTACACATTTATAATATCTTAGATAGAATATATTAAGTATTAGACTCAGGTTCTTTAGGATAGTACACCTTTTGGAATGATCCTTGTAACATGCAACCTACCCATGCCCTAGACTTCCCTGGATTTTACTATGTGTTTTTTGCTTGATATTGTTTGCACTTATTGTAATTCCAACTTATCTAAGTCATTATCCCTCATTACTCCTGGACAATATTTGGTAACCATCTCTTTATATATAGTCTTGTATTAGGTTAGAACTTTCTTATTTAGACAAAAGGGGGAGATGTAGTGGATAGCCAACCCAGCATTGGCCTGGAAGTTCCCACCCCCATTGAGGCTTCAGTAATGATCACGCCCACAAGGCAGGGCAGAGGAGGGAGCTGAAGACCGAGGATCAGGAGGAGGTCACTCTCTTGGTTCGGGGCTCTGGACGCTGGAGGTAGACTGAGCAGAGTTCTCCAGAGAACACCGCCAGACTGCGCTATACCTTTGCCAGACCCTGCAACCTATCCCTTCATTTGTAAGTTACCCCACAAAATAAACCTCCCTTTTAACTACGTGGAGTGGCCTTAATAATTTCACCAATAGAAGGGGAAGGTCGATTTGCAGAGGGTTAGGAAGAAGCATGGCCTTTCATTTTAAAACTGCTATAATTAATGGTCCCTGCTCAGAAGCAGCTAAGTGTCTTCTTCACAGTGACAGTGTCTATGTACTGTCAGAAATCACAGCTACAAAATGGAGAGACACAGCCTGCACAACAGGGCTTCTGCCAAGGAGGAACTCAGCTCTGTTTAGAGCCCTAATACTCAAGCAGAACTACTCCAAATTTAAAAGCCTCAAGTCACATCACCTGTGGGTCTTAGTAGGCTATACAGGTCCTAAAGTTTTAGGTCTGGGATCCAGTCTAAGCACCTGTGTTCTTACAGACTCCCAGAGATCTTCTTGATAACCTCTGATGTGGGCCACACCACAGGTCAATTTTCCATAGCCAGATCTGGAACACCCATTGCCTACTTCCTGGCTAGACCAATGAACACCTTCCCTTCGCACACGTGCACACTTAGGCATTTCCTACATGGAGAGTTACACTAAAATACTGGGGTGCTTTCATTCAAACTATGGCCCTTATTTTTGGCACAGTAACTTATTTTAAAAATATTACTTATAACTTAAGCTGCTTGTGAAAAAATAACACAAATTCAAAACACTTAAGGGATTCAAACCTGTACCATTTCCAAACTACAATCCAGGACTGCTCGGCATATTCTAACAGTGGTTCTAGGGTTTTGCAATTCATTTTGAATCATCAGACGTCCTAAAACACCCATGACTCTGTATTTGCCTCTTCTGTTAACCAACCTCTTTTATTTTCTTTCTTTCTTTCTTTCTTTCTTTCTTTCTTTCTTTCTTTCTTTCTTTCTTTCTTTCTTTCTCTTCTCTCTCTCTCTCTCTCTCTCTCTCTCTCTCTCTCTCTCTCTCTCTTTTTTTGAGGAACATATGTTTATTTTTCTCCTGTTAAGTGAAAATGCTAAGACTTTGTGGAGTTCTGGGACTCAGTAGCTGTCAGGAATCACAAGTTGCCTGCATTCAAAACTGGAAGAGAAAGAGATGCATTAAGTATGTTTCATGGCTTTGTCTTTTTTTTTTAAAACCGGACCGAACCCAGGGCCTTGGGCTTGCTAGGCAAGCACTCTACTGCTGAGCTAAATCCCCAACCCTGGTTTTGTCTTTTCTTAAAGCATGCAGATACACAGCAAATAAGCAGCTTACACTCACTTACCTATCCATTGAATATCCATGGTGTGCTTCACTAAAGCCCCATCATACAATTGCTTAAATGATCTGAATTTGGCCAACCTAATGGCAAAGCAGAAAATTACATTATCAATAAATCCATCTGGCGTGTGTGTGTGTGTGTGTGTGTGTGTGTGTGTGTGTGTGTGTAGGCCAGAAGTTTACTTCAGGTGTCTTCTGTTATTGCTCTTCATCTTATTTTAAGGCAAGGTCTCTGTGGTGTTTTGAATAAGTATGGCTCCCATATCTATTCAAATTCTTGTGTTTGAATGCTTTGCCCATAGAGAGTAGCACTATTAGGAAATGTGGCCTTTTGGAGTAGGTATGGCCATGTTAGAGGAAGTGTCATTGTGGAGGTGGGCTTCCAGGCCTCATATATCCTCAGTCCATACCCAGTGTGGCAGTCTCCTTCTACTACCTGTGGATCAAGATGTAGAACTCTCAGTTACTTCACCAGTCCCATGTCTGCATGCATACTGTGATATTTTCAGATGATAGTTGACTAATCCTCTGAAACTCTAAGCCATTCTTAATTAAATGTTTTCCTTTATAAGTGTGGCTGTGGTCATGGTGTCTCTTCACAGAAATAGAAACCCTAACTAAGACAGTCTCTCACTGAATTTAGGGTCCACAGTTAGCCAGTCAATCCATGGGCTCCATCTGTCTCTATCCCAGCCTTCCCCTTACCCAAGTATAAGTTACAGATAAATGCTGCTGTACTTAGCTTTTAATTACCTAGGTACTATTATCAGAACCCTAGTCCTCATGCTTAGAAAGCAATGACTTTACCCACGTATCCATCTTCCCAGTTTTTTTTTTTCATATTTGTCAGCAGAATTTAACCTTAAGAGTCGATCTTTTTTTTTCAAAGCTAGGATTTATAACAATCTAGAAATTAAAGAACAATTTTATCAGAGGACACATATAAACTGGTATTTACAAAGCCATTTTGCAGCAGCATTGCAGACTCTTCCTTCAGTATGCTTGCTCCTTACAGAAGCAGATTTCACGCCATACTCACAAATACATGATTAACAGTAATCATAATTTGCTCTCAAGGGCTGTGCTTGTTTTCCAATAGTTCCAACATTGTTTTTATTTTAGGAAAGAAAGAAAGAAAAACAAACAAACAAAAAAACATTACTTAGCAAAAGGGCAGCATTAAGCCCATTAATTAGCCAATACCAACACTATAGCTCCCAACAAGAATGGAAGAGTCATGTAACAATTTACAGTTCTAATCAGTCAGTATCAGTCAAAACAATCTTTAAATGAGCCGATGTACAGGGAGAAAAACAGTTCCCCTGATGTGCAGCACAAAGTAGTAAACACATAACTCAGAAATGACACAAAGTTATTCCAGCAGACATCAAGCAAAAAGATCATGAATGAAAGCTAGAAGCAAAGAAGATTGTTTATATTTCTTGCAGAAGTACCTTGTTGTTTTTAAGTTGTGTTGGGGATGGGGAGTGTAAAGGAGGCTAAGGGAGAGAATACAGGGAGAGAGAGCTAAATTCAGGGTCATTTGAGGGGTAGTATGGAAACCTAGTACAATAGAAGCTTTCTAAAATATATACATATATGAAGGCAATCTAAATGAACTAGCCAAATAATGCAGGAGACAGAGTTTCAATTGGCCATCTATTTTCGCCATATGAAGCTTCCAGTACCTGAACTGGATTACATCTAATTATGTTGTTGGCTAAAGGGGTCCCATGGGAATCCGCAAACAACCCAGCATGTTGTCAAGACTGTAGGTTTCTCTCGACAAACTGATTGCAAAGCTCTATAGTTGAGAACAACACCAACACAACTTACTGAACATGGAGAAGTCAAGCTGGTACCCACATAGAGCCTTCACCCCTACTTCCTATCATATTTGGTACAGGAAGGTACTTTACACACTATCAAAAGAAAAATGTAAATACCAAGTCAGCCACAAACCCTCTAATCTACAATGGTGTCCTACCTGTAAGATATACTAAGGGGAATGATGGCACAAAGTTTGTGGGAATAACCAGCCAATACCTGATTTAACTTTGGTCCACTCCATAAGATGGAACCCAATCCCTACACTGTGTGGGTGACGAAGAACCAGAGTTTATCTACCCATGGATCTAGGGTAAAGCCAACCCTACTGGTCTCAAAAACAAACTAACAAACAAATAAACAAGACATGGTGATAGAATTACTCCTAATGACATTCTTGTACACTGATAGTTCAGTGCCTTGTTCAGACATTGTGAGAGAAGTTTCCTTCTGTAGCAGATGGGAGCAAATATAGAGACCAACAGCCAGGCTTTCTGCAGAGGGTGAGAGGCCTTGGAACACTTAGGCCTACATGGGATGTCTCCTTCAAATCCCTATTTTAAGAGGTCAGGGAACCCCAATGAAAGAGGAGGCAGAAAGAGTTTTAAGAGCCAGAGAAGATGAAAGACATCAAGATAACAAGGCCTTCTAAATCACAGAGGTCCTGTACTATTCTGTACCAGGTGTATATATTATGGTTTCCAGTTTAGTGTTTTATGTAATTCCTGAATATGGGAATGAGGAGGTCTCTGATTCTTATAACTCTTCTTCAGCTCCTTCCCTTCTGTCTGTTTGTCTTGTACAACATCAATGTAATAATCTTACTTTCATCTTATTATATTTATTATTATCCATTAGATGCTTATTTGTTTCTTTTTTGTTTTTGTTTTTTGAGACAGGGTTTCTCTGTAGTTTTGGAGCCTGTCCTGAACTAGCTCAGTAGACCGGGTTGACCTCAAACTCAGAGTTCCACCTGCCTCTGCCTCCCAAGTGCTGGGATTACAGGCATGCGCCACCACCACCCAACTAAGGATTGAAATTTTTTTTTGTTTTATTGTTTTTGTCTGTTTTTTTCCAAGGCAGGGTTTTTCTGTGTAGCTTTGCTAGCCTTTCCTGGAACTCACTTTGTAAACCAGGCTGGCCTCAAACTCATGAAGATCCACCTGCCTCTGCCTCCCAAGTGCTGGAATTAAAGGCATGTGCCACCATCACCTAGCTGTTTGTTTCTTAATAATAAAAGATATAAAGGGAGTGGAAGTGAATGGGAGGGGATATAGGGAGAAACTGGGAGGAATTGAAGGAAGGAAAATGGTAATCAAGACATGAGAAAAAAATCTATTTTCACCTAAATAAAAGAATACCTATGAAGATACAAGAAGCTTACAGAACACCAAATAAGCTGGATTCAAAAAAAGGTCCCCTCACCACATAATAATCAAAACACTAAACATACAGAACAAAGAAAAATATAAAGAGCCGCAAAAGAAAAAGACCAAGTAACATATAAAGGCAAACCCATCAGAATAACACCAGACTTCACAATAGAGACTATGAAAGCTAGAAGGTCCTGGACAAGTGTTATGTAGACACTAAGAGACCACGGATGCCAACCCAGACTATTATACCCAGCAAAACTCTCAATCACCATAGATGGAGTAAACAAAATATTCCGTGATAAAAACCAGATTTAAACAATACCTGTCCACCAACCCAGCCCTACAGAAAGCACTAGAAGGAAAAATCCAACCTAAAGAAGCTAAACACACCTATGAAAACTCAGGCAATAGATAATCACACACCAGCAAACACCAAAGAAGGACAACACAACACGACCACAAAAATAACAGGAACTAACAATCACTGGTCATTAATATCCATCCATATCAATGGTCTCAACTCACCTATAAAAAGACACAGACTAACAGAATGGATAATAAAACAGGATCTATCCTTCTGCTGCATACAAGAAACACACCTTAACTACAAAGACAGACACTACCTCAGAGTAAAGGGCTGGGAAAAGGCTTTCCAAGCAAATGGACCTAAGAAACAAGCTGGTATACCTATCCTTATATCTAATAAAATAGACTTCAAACTAAAATCAATCAAAAGAGATCAAGATGGACATTACATATTTATCACAAGAAAAATACACCAAGATGAAGGCTTGATCCTGAAGCCCAAAATACAAAGGTACCCACATTCATAAAAGAAACATTACTAAGGCCTAAAATACACATCAAATCACACATTAGTAGTGGGAGATTTCAACACACCGCTCTCACCAAAAGACAGATCTACCAGACTGAAACTCAACAAAGAAATAAAGGACCTAACAGATGTTATGACTCAAATGGACTTAATAGATATCTATAGAACATTCCATCCTAACACAAAAGAATATAGCTTCTTCTCAGCACCCCATGGAACCTTCTCAAAAACTGACCACATGCCTGGTCACAAAACAAATCTCAACAGATACAAAAACATTGGAATAACCTCCTGTGTGTTATCAGACTACCATGCCTTAAAGTTAGACTTCAACAACAAAAATAATAGAAAGCCTACAATCTCATGGAAACTGAATAATGCTCACCTGAAACATCAATGGGTCAAGGAAGAAATAAAGCAAAATTAAAGATTTCCTAGAATTCAATGAAAATGAAAGTACAATATAACCAAATTTATGGGATACCATGAAAGCAGTACTAAGAGGAAAATTCATGGCCCTGAATGAACACATAAAGAAAATGAAGAAATCTCATACCAATAAATTAACAGCACAAATGAAAGCACTAGAACAAGAAGAAACAAACTCACCCAGGAGAAATAGATGCCAGGATATAATCAAATAGAGGGCTGAAATCAATGAAATAGAAACCAAGAGAAAAATACAAAAAAAAAAAAAAAATCAATGAAACAGAGAGTTGGTTCTTTGAAAAAAAACAAAAACAAACAAACAAACAAACAAAAACAAGATAGACAAACCCCTAGCCAACTTACCCAAAAGGCAAAGAGAGAGCACCCAAATTAACAAAATCAGAAATGAAAAGGAAGAAATAACAACGGACAACGAGGAAATCCAGGGAGTCATCAGATCATACTTCAAAAACCTGTACTCCACAAAATTGGAAAATCTGGAAGAAATGAACAATTTTCTGGATAGATACCTATAGTTGGAGAGCTTCTCTCCAGGTGCCACCAAGCCCCCACAGTACCATAACCCATGTATAAAATAATCACTCAGATGTTTATATTATTTACAAACTGTATCACTGTGGCAGGCTTCTTGTTATCTACTTCTTCTATCTTAAATTAACCCGTTTCTATAATCTATACTTTGCGACGTGGCTCGTGGCTTACCAGTACCTTACATTCCACTTGTCATCACAGCAACTGGCAGTATCTCTCCCTGCCTTCGCCTTCCACTTCCCAGAATTCTACTCTCTCTTTGTCCTGCCTATACTTCCTGCCTGGCTACTGGCCAATCAGCATTTTATTTATACAGATCAATATCACAACAGATACCAAATACCAAAGTTAAATCAAGACCAGAGACACCATTTAAATAGACCAATAACCCCTAAAGGAATAGAAACAGTCATCAAAATCTCCCAACCAAAAAAAACCCAGGACCAGATGGTTTCAGTGCAGACTTCAGTGAAGTCTACCAGACTTTCAAAGAAGAATTAATACCAATACTCTTCAAATTGTTCCACACAATAGAAACAGAAGGAATACTACCAAACTCTTTCTATGAAGCCACAATTACCCTGATACCCAAACCAAACAAAGATGCAACAAAGAAAGAGAATTACAGACCAATCTCCCTCATGAACATTGATGCAAAAATACTCAACAAAATATTGGCAAACAGAATCCAAGAATATATCAAAAAAGTATCTATCATGACCAAGTAGGTTTCATCCCAGGGATGCAAGAATGGTTCAACATACGAAAATCTGTCAATGTAAAACACCATATAAACAAACTGAAAGAAAAAAACCACATGGTCATCTCATTAGATGCTGAAAAGGCTTTTGACACCCTTTCATGATAAAGGTCTTAGAGAGATCAGGAATACAAGGAACATTCCTAAACATAATAAAGGTAATTTACAGCAAGTTAACAGCCACTATCAAATTAAACAGAGAGAAACTCAAACCGATACCATTAAAATCAGGAACAAGAAAAGGCTGTCCATTCTTCCCATATTTATTCAATATAGTACTAGAAGCTAGAGCAATAAGACAACAAAAAGAGATCAAAGGGATACAAATTAGAAAGGAAGAAGTCAAACTTTCACTATTTGCAAATGATATGATAGTATACATAAGTGACCCCAAAAATTCTACTGGGGAACTCCTACAGCTGATAAACTCCTTCAGTAAAGTGGCAGGATACAAGATCAACTCAAAAAAAATCAGTAGCCCTCCTATATACAAATGATAAAAGGGCTGAGAAAGAAGTCAGAGAAACATCACCCTTTAAAATATCCACAAATAATATAAAATACCTTGGGATAACACTAACTAAACAAGTGAAGGACCTTTTTGATAAGAACCTTAAATCTCTAAAGAAAGAAATTGAAGAAGATATCAGAAAATGGAAGGATATCCCATGCTCGTGGATAGGTAAGATTAATATAATAAAAATGGCAATCTTACCAAAAGCAATCTACAGATTCAATGCAATCCCCATCAAAATCCCAACACAATTCTTCACAGACTTGGAAAGAAAAATATTCAACTTCATATGGAAAAACAAAAGACCCAGGATAGCTAAAAGAATTCTGTATGATAAAGCAACCTCTGGAGGCATCACCATCCCTGACCTCAAGCTCTACTATAGAGCTATAGTAATAAAAACAGCCTGGTACTGGTATAAAAACTGACATATGGACCAATGGAATCAAATTGAAGACCCTGACATTAATCCACATACATATGAACACCTGATTTTTGACAAAGAAGCCAAAACCATACAATGAGAAAAAGAAAGTATCTTCAACAAATGGTGCTGGCATAACTGGATGTCAATATGTAAAAGATTACAAATAGATCCATATCTGTCACCATGCACAAAACTCACGTCCAAGTGGATCAAAGACCTCAACATAAATCCTGTTACACTAAACTTAACAGAAGAGAAAGTAGGAAGTAGTCTTGAATGCATTGGCACCAGAGATCACTTCCTAAATATAACACCAATAGCACAAACACTGAGCACAGCAATTAATAAATGGGACCTCTTGAAACTGAGAAGCTTTTGCACAGCAAAAGATATGGTCAATAAGACAAAAAGACAGCCTACAGAATGGGAAAAGACCTTCACCAATGCCACTCCTGACAGAGAATTGATCTCCACAGTATATAAAGAACTCAAGAAATTAGACATCAAAATACCGAATAATCCAATTACAAAATTGGCTAAAGAGCTAAACAGAGAATTCACAAAACAAGAATCACAAATGGCTGAAAGACATTTAAAGAAATGCTCAACATCCTTAATCATCAGAGTAATGCAAATCAAAATGACTCTGAGAAACCACCTTACACCTGTCAGAATGTCTATGATCAAAAACACTAAGGACAGTCTATGTTGGAGAGGATGCGGAGCAAACTGAACACTCCTCCACTGTTGGTGAGAGTGCAAACTTGTACAACCACTGTGGAAGTCAGTATGGTGGTTTCTCAGAAAATTGGGAATCAAACTATCTCAAGACCCAGCCATACCACTCTTGGGCATATACCCAAGGAATGCTCAACCGTACCACAAAGATACATGCTCAAATATGTCCATAGCAGCATTATTTGTAATAGCCAAAATCTGGAAATAACCTGGATGCCCATCATCTGAAGAAAATATTAAGAAAACGTGGTACATATACAAAATGGAGTACTACACAGCAGAGAAAAACAATGAGAGCATGAAATTTGCAGGCAAATGGATGGAACTAGAAAAAAATCATCCTGAATGAGGTAACCCAAACCCAGAAGGACAAAAATGGTATGTACTCACTCATAAGTGGATTCTAGATAGAAATCAAAGAACAATCATACTGCAACCCATAGAACCATAAGGCTATATATATGGCATGGAGGACCCTATGATGACTGTTGCTTATAATAAGATTTGGTTTTATTCAATTACTGAGCAACTCTCATTGAAGCAGTACACTACTAAGGTAAGAATTTATACTGTATCAAGCTGATAATAGAAAAATTAATTAATTAATCTAAAAAATATAAAAGAAAAGAAAAATTTGAACTATTAAAAAAAACCAAACAAACATATTTTGCTAAAGCAAAAAGGGACAACTAGGGGCTCATCATTCCTCTGCACATTCTATTCTTTCCCTTATATCACATATTTTAAATTTTTTATTGGTGGATTCTGCTGGAGTATCCACTACAGATAAGCACTGTAGGGCTCCTGTTGCAAATCACCCTCTGGAGCAATAGAAGGATCTTTCTATGGACACTTGGAGGGGAATCAATCTGGTGTTGGTGTGGGCCCAGGGTTCTGCTTATGTCTTTCCTCAGGACAATAAAATTACTCATTGGGTTTCTGAGTGCTGAGAGCACCCTATGGCTGCAGCTGAAGCCCAGCATGGCATAGACCTCCTGGGCCTTCATGAAAAACTCTCCCCTTCTGATGCCAATGGGGATTGAAAGCCCAATATGGCCAGCTTTTGCAAGCATTAATGTAAGCCTAGGAACTGCAGCCATGCCGTTGGATTCTCCAGAAGGTAATGTATGGTAACTGCTTTTTCAAAAATGTTTGAGAACATGTCACCCAGACACCTAGGAGATTAAGGATAACACTGAAGATCACTGACCTCCATTTAGTAACAGTAGCATGCCAGCTAAGCATTTTCATTCTCACTATCCTATTCAAGATGGAGCAGTACCTACTTCTCAGGAGTGGCTCTGTGCAACATTTTTTGGCCTCCTGAAATTCATTTATCCCCCTTTGAAGATACCTTAAAATTTGTGAGTCTGAATGTAGCCATTATGAGACCATTAGTTCTGTTGCTTGTGAGCTGCCTGTTTTTCCTTTATGGTGCTTTGTTGTTCTTTTGCAGAGCTGGCAGCTTAAGTCATGCAGGGACCAAGAATAACAGGCCTTGGCAGTTCGTGTTCCTGGAGTTGTGTCCATGCCAATGGATACCCACACACTCCAGAAGAGAATTTGACATCACTGCTGCCATTGTTGCTGATATAACAGTGACGCCCACCGCTACTACTGTTTCTGGGATTGCCATTTCATAACTGGTTACTATAGCTAGCTCAGTGGAGACCCTGGCAGCAAAAGTAGCTACCACAGTTAATTAATCTTTCATTCTATTGTGCATGACAAATTTAAATCAATAGTTATTTACATTTCGATTGGCTTTGAAAGTTTACAAACTCAACTTCCATTTGCTCTCAGGATACCATCTTACAAGGACTCCAGTTTGCAGTAAGGCTCATTAAGGAAGGGAATGGCTCAGTTTCCTTTAGCATTCTGGCTATGGGTGGGTTAAGACTTCTGTTGGTCTATTCTGTGTCAAACACACAGATTGCAAGCCCAGCGCCACTTAGAGATTTTGGGCAACAGTTAACTCTGCAGCTTTCACATGATTAAGCTTGTATGATAATGAGTATTCAGAGATTGGTAATGCCTGGGGGGTGCTCACCATCCTAAGACAGATGCCTGTGTGGCCAGGACAGGTGTCTCCATGACAGGTAAGGTGACCTGCTGATGTCCCACACAACCTAAGTCAGAAACTCATTTTTTAGTAAAAGAGAGAGACCTGTAGGATCCTGGCCCCCGTTTTGGGTAACTGTTGCATTGATTGTTGACCTTGACCTTGATATCCTCCCTATGCTAATTTGCTTCGAGATTCTACCCTCCTGAATGCTTAAGGGAAGCTCCTTGTCTGTGTATCCAGCATACTGGGCGTTAACAGTTTAGATGCAAGATTGTAAAACATCAGAAGCTGGTTTGGGGATTTAGCTGAGTGGTAAAGTGCTTGCCTAGCAAGCAAAAGGTCAGGGGTTTGATCCTCAGCTCAAAATAAAAGAAAAAAAAAACATCAGAAGTGAACTTCTGCCCTCTGGGGTTCTCCCATAGTACTGTAAGCCTGTTTTTAAGACCTCCTCCCTCCTTCAGTAAATGGCATTCAGCATTCAGGAGAAGAAGAAGAAGAAGAAGAAGAAGAAGAAGAAGAAGAAGAAGAAGAAGAAGAAGAAGAAGCAGCAGAAGAAGGGGTCAAGATCATGATAGGGAAACCCACAGAAACAAGAAGAAGAAGAAGAAGAAGAAGAAGAAGAAGAAGAAGAAGAAGAAGAAGAAGAAGAAGAAGAAGAGGTCAAGATCATTGTAGTATGAATCTTAAAGAGTCTTATTAATAAAACTCAACCCGAGGCCAGTTATTGGGGTGATTGCTGGAAGATCAGAGACACAGAACAAGCCACAGCTATCTCACCTTGCTAGTTCCTCAGGTGATCCTTTTTCCTCAGGCTGGAAGCTTCTGAGTCCTCATCCCAATGGCTCTCAGCTGAACTGTGTTGCTCCAAAGCCTGAACACTTAACCAACCAAATGCTTAACTAACTACATGCTTTTTGTCCTTAGTTCCTGGCCCTCACGCCTTATATACCTTTCTCTTTCTGCCCCCCACTCCCTGGCGTTAAAGGTTATGTTTCTGGGATTAAAGGCTTGAGTCACCATGCTTAGCTGTTTCTAAAGTGGCCTTGAACTCAGGGATCCAGCTAGCTCTGCCTCCCAAGTGCTGGGATTAAAGGTGTGTACCACCACCGCCCAGCTTCTGTTTTGGTTTACTCTTTTTCCTGGGGCAGATGATTTGTCCTTTTTCTTCAGTTGTCTCATTTGTCCAGTGTTCTTCAGATTCCTTAGCCTTCATTCTCCTAAAAGACAAAAACAAAAACCCTTCCCCAAGACTAATTTTGGGGAGGTCCCCTTTTGGCAAGTTACATCTGATAAATTAAAAGGCATGTATTAATGTTATAAGTGAGTTTAAACTGGATGGTCATGTTGGTTGATGAACTATCACCTCCTCTAATTAAGAGGTCTCTCTTGTTCAAATCGAACCTTTATCAGTTTTGATGGTACCCACAGCTTATCTTCTCCTGCAGAAACAAAAGCAAAACCTCGTCCCCAACGTAACACATGCCCTGGTTTCCATTCTGAGGTCAGCACATCCTTGAAGTATATAGGCTGATTTAATTCTGTTGTTTTTTCTATTAACCAATGTCTCTCTGCAGCTGTTGTTCCTTTCTCATTAGCATTGAGAAAATTCAAAGTTAATAGAGCATTGTGCAGTCTATTTCTGGGGGTTTTTGTTACCCCTTTTTGTTTATTTATCATGTCCTTTAGAGTTTTGTTGGTTCTTTCTATAACTGCTTGGCCTGTAGGATTATGTGGTATACCTGTAATATGCTTTATATTATAATAAGCAAAAAACTGTTTCATTTTAATAGAGACATATGCTTGAGCATTGTCAGTTTTAATTTGTGCAGGTATACCCATGATGGCCATAACTTCTAGCAAATGAGTGATTACAGAATCAGCTTTTTCAGAACTCAAAGCAGTTGCCCATTGAAATCCTGAATAAGTATCAATAGTATGGTGTACATATTTCAATTTTCCAAATTCTGCAAAGTGAAACACATCCATCTGCCAGATTTCATTCCTCTGAGTACCCTTTGGGTTACATCCTGCTGGTAATGGTGTCTGATTGTAGAAGGAACAAGTAGGACATTTCTTTACAATTTCCTTGGCTTGTTGCCAGGTTATGGAAAAATCCTTTTTTAAACCTTTACTATTGACATGATGTTTCTTATGAAATTCTGAGGCCTCCAGCACATTTCCTATCAATAATTTATCAAGCTCATCATTACCTTGTGCTAGAGGGCCTGGCAGACCAGTATGGGATCGGATGTGAGTTATATGTAAAGGATGACTCCTTTCCCTGATTGTATCTTGTAACTGAATAAATAGTGAAGTTAATTCTGAAGCATCAGGGACAAATTCTGCAGTCTCAATATGTAATACCACTCTTTCAGCATACTGAGAGTCAGTAACTATATTGAGAGGTTCTGAAAAATCCATTAATACCAACAGAATAGCATAAATTCCGATTTTTGAACTGAATTATAAGGACTTTGAACCACTTTACTTAAATTTTCTGATTTGTAACCTGCCTTTCCTTGTTTGTTGGCATCTGTATAAAATGTCCGAACTCCAGATATGGGTTTTTCACGTACAATTCGAGGCAAGATCCAATCAGCTCTCTTTATAAGATCAATTCTATTGCTTTTAGGATATTTGCTGTTAATTTCTCCCAAAAAATTACTGCAAGCTCTTTGCCAAGGTTCACTTTCTGTCCATAATTTTTCAATGTCCTCTTTAGTTAAAGGTACAACAATTTCTGCTGGGTCTATTCCTGCTAATTGATGAAGTCTCAATTTTCCTTTAAAAATTAAGTCAGAGATTTTTTTCCACATAAGTTTTTAATTTTTTATTTGGTTTATTTGGTAAAAATATCCATTCCAATATAATATCTTCTCTCTGCATTAATATTCCTGTAGGAGAATGCCTAGAAGGTAAAATAACCAAAATGCAATTCAGCTTTGGATCAATACGATCCACATGTCCTTCATGTACTTTTTTTTCTACCAATGCCAATTCTTTCTCAGCTTCAGGTGATAATTCTCTTGGACTATTTAAGTCCTTGTCACCTTCTAAGGTTTTGAACAAATTATTCAGTTCATCATTTTTTACCCCAACAATAGTTTGTAGATGAGAAATGTCCCCAAATAATCTTTGAAAGTCATTAAGAGTCTGTAGGCGATCTCTCCTAATTTGTCCCTTTTGAGGCCTAATTTTTTGTAGCTCTATTTTATATCCTAAATAATTAATAGAATCTCCTCTTTGTATCTTTTCAGGAGCAATTTGTAATCCCCAGCAAGGCAATATTTTCTTTACTTCTTCAAACATTCTTTCTAAAGTATCTGCATTTGAGTCAGCTAGTAAAATATCATCCATATAATGATAAATTATAGATTTAGGAAATTTTTTACATATCACTTCCAAGGGCTGTTGTACAAAATATTGGCACAGGGTTGGACTATTCAACATTCCCTGTGGGAGGACTCTCCATTGAAATCTTCTAACTGGTTGAGAATTATTGTAAGTAGGCACAATGAAAGCAAATCTTTCTCTGTCTTTTTCTTGTAGGGGTATTGAAAAGAAACAGTCTTTTAAATCAATAACTATGAGAGGCCATCCTTTAGGTAACAGAGTAGGCAAAGGAATTCCAGATTGTAGAGAGCCCATTGGCTGAATAGTCATCTATGATAATCATACTCGTAGCCATTTTAGTTAAGTCTTCTAGATATACATAGAGATATTTCAGATAGATAGGTAATCTTCAAATACTTCAAAGACCTACAGAATATGGCATTTAAAATACTTTTAAAATTTAGACCTTCTGGACAGTGAGACATGTCTGCTCCTGGCAACACCGATTTACTTCAGAGAGGAGGATGGGCATTGAAGACACTTCATATGGAGTTTATCTTCACCTTGGCAAAAATAGCCATTTGGGCAAGAAACTGTTCTTGCCTGGACTGCTTGATCAACTGGATATGCAGGACCCATAGAAAGGTGACCACTAAACTTTGCTTGACAAAATGGTCCTTCAGGTTCCTGCTTCACAGAGGAAACTGCCAGACATTCTACAGGACACTGAGAGAAGTGATTGAGAGACTCTAGCCCTGTGGGCTGAAGACAAATGCCCCAACATTACAAAGGAACATTAGGTGACTGTCCAGGCTGCCAGCTGTCTCTGTCTACTCTTGCAAGACTCCCGAAAAATGTTTACATCCTTCTCCCGGTTCTCAGGTAATATTATATCCTTCTGAGGTCTTTGATGTGGTTGAAGGCTAGATAGTTATAATTTCCTCAGTTATGATACAAGATAAGTTAGATATAAAACCTTAGACTCACAAATATAAGTTAGATAGGATATCTTCTTTAATGTTGTAACTATAATTCTTGCTTGATAATTGTTTTGTTATATGTAATTGTACTATGTAAAAGTTAAAACCTTCCTTAAAAAAAAAAAAGAAAAGGGGAAGTGCTGTGGATAGGGGTCTGTGTAAATAAAGTTCTGATTGGCCAGTGGCCAGGCAGGAAGTATAGGCGGGACAAGAGAGAAGAGAATTCTGGGAAGTAGAAGGTTGGAGAGAGACACCGCCAGCCGCTGCCGCCATGAGAAGCAACATGTAAAGACACTGGTAAGCCGCAAGCCATGTGGCAAAGTATAGACTAATAGAAATGGGTTAATTTAAGATAGAAAAGGTAGATAACAAGCAGCCTGCCACGGCCATACAGTTTGTAAGCAATATAAGTCTCTGTGTGCTTTCTTGGTTGGGTCTGAGCAACTGTGGGACTGGCGGGTAAGAGAGATTTGTCCTGACTGTGGGCCAGGCAGGAAAACTCTAACTACAGATCATGATGGGGAAACCCACAGAAACAGCAGAAGAAGAAGAAGAAGAAGAAGAAGGAGGAGGAGGAGGAGGAGGAGGAGGAGAAGAAGAAGAAGAAGAGGTCAAGATCATGATGGGGAAACCCACAGAAACAGCTGACCAGTACTCGTTGGAGCTCACTGACTCTGGACTGACAGCAGGGGAACCTGCATGGGTCTGACCTAGACTCACTGAATGTGGTTGACAGTTGTGTGGCTTGATCTGTTTGTGGGGTCCCTGGCATCAGGACCAGGACTTACCCCAGGTATATGAACTGGCTTATTGGAGCCCATTCCCTGTGATGGGATACCTTGCTCAGCCTTGATATAATGGGGAGGGGCTAGGCTCTCCTTCAACTTGGTATGCCAGACTTTGTTGACTAACATGGGAGGCCTTACCCACTCTGAGGAGTGGATGGGGGTAGAGTGGGAGGGAGGTGAGGAGGTAGGAGAAGGGGAGGGAGGGGAAACTGGGGTTGGCATATAAAATGAAAACAATTTTAATAAATAAATATATTTAAAAAAATTAAAATTCCTAGTTTTTGAAATTAGGATTCACAACAATCCTTATACTAACTCACAAAATAATTAAAGGAGTATCTACAGTCAAAAAAAATCTATTTTCATTAAAAGAAGAAAAAGGTGACAAGGTAGGAAACGAAATATCATATTGTAACATACCAATTATTGAAGAGGTTATATAGTTACAGAAGAGTTATATTTTCTACTAAAATTATATTGTCCTCTTATGTAGTACATTTCAATATATGAATATTTGTTAAAATGATGATTTTATGGCTAGTTTTTATTTATAGTCATTCTATGCCCTGAGATTTCTTTTTAATTTTAATTTACAATTGGATGGAGATTTCCATTTGGCCATCATCCCTGTGTTAATCATTTTAAACAGACTATTCACCTAAAAAATGAGTATTTTTACCTTTGACCCTAAAGAAGCCTGTTTGTGGTATCCAGAATAGAACCTATCTCTTTCTGAGAGTAAATTGTGAACTGGATTCATAAAGACACATTACATTAAACACATAAACTTGGCAGCTCTGGGAGTTGATGTCTAAACTTCAGAAGAATGAACATTAAGGGAGAATCCAGGTTTTCTGAGCTCATTTGCACCTTCAGTACTTTTCTGTTAGTCATACCATCCTCTAAGAATAAGGCAAGCATTGTCCTGTCTAGGACAAACCAAAGAGTTTTCATTGTGGCCTTGGGGTTGATTTTTGGCCCTGACTTTTCTAGCATTTGATGGAAACTGTTATATTTCTACCCTGTTATATTTCTACCCAGCTCAACAATTGGTATACAAGACAGACTTAGCACCCTCAGCAAAAGAGGCAAGCCATGGAGTTTCCACAATGAGGAAATGTTGAAAAGAGCTATTTTTATAATGAATCCTCCAGCTGAGCATTCTTTCTGATAGTAGGAGCAAATATCTGATGTGGACTTTAAAACTGAGTGGCAACAGCAGTTAAATATTAGCTCAGAAAACTTGTCTCTTCTAAGGCAAAACAAGACAACTAATTTGAAAAATAAGCATGGGGTATTTGTTATTTCTTTCTGCATTATAAAAAACAAAATATTATCCTCTCATCTTGGTCATTCTGGTAGGGTTGTACATCCTTCCCATGGCGACCCATTGTTCTTTGAGTCTTTGACTGTCTCCATTCACATAAGGGTCAAATATCCCACTGAGACCTTAGAAAGAGAACTAAAAGCATGAGGTTACTGATGGCTAACAGGATTCAGGGTATGTACAGAGAAATAAATTGTTTACTCCCTATGTCCTGCTTTTACTAAACATTCAGATTTATTGTTCCAGTTCTATTTTCCCATAAGTTCAATTTCTGATCATTTGAGTCCATTACTCCCCATATCTTATTTCACCAAGTCCAGGATATATAGATTCATTGTTCCAGCCTTGTCTTCCCATGAGTTCAACTTCTGGTCAGTTCTAAAACTGCTGGTCAACAATACCTTTGGGTATTTCTCAAGATGGGTTGATTTTTCCCTTTCACATGTATAATTAATTATAATATATACTTTTAATAAATAATTATAAGAATCCTTCTGTGTTACTAACAATTAACAACTCCAACAACTTAACAAGAATTAACCATGTCAAATATTAGTAACCTCCCAACAGGCTTTTGCAGGATTGTTTATGTAAAATGTAATAGTTAATTTCAATTTTACCTCAGCCTCCAAGTGCTATAGTCACAGACTTGACAACTCTATGAAAAGATCTGTCAATCCAATAAGCAATGTCATATTTTCTGACAGTAGTTGTTAAAATTTGCTCTTGCAATCTGTGCAAAAGGAGGGAGATAACAACACAGAAAGTCAAATGTTGGCCTTTCACAGAAGCTTTGACACTGGCAGGAAATGAGCCCTGAACCCAGGTGAGTTTAAGGACAGTGTTTTGCTCTGTGAGATGACATCGAGGATTAACAGGTCAGATTAGTGCTGAAATGGTCAAAGTCATTTGGACTTTATTGCCAAATGGAAGAGATTCTCTATATAGTATATTTCTTAGGAGGAATCTATTGAGCATCTTGCCCTGTCCAGAACAGAAGCCAAAAATATTCCCCAACCCCAACTTACAATTTTAGTTCATATGTATATTACCAAACAACAGTTAATTTTTAAAGAAGTACAAAATATATGACTTGAAGGTTCTAGGAGCAAGAAGTGTAGTGACAGGATAATTAACAGTAGGGAGTCTTTCAATGGCAAACCAGTAAGAGCCAAAAGCAGTGCTCAGTGATGAATCTTCATTCTCTTGGTAGAATGGGCAAATATAAAACACAAAATAAAAAAATTTAAATATAGATTTTTAATATAAATCTATTTCTGTTTTCAGGCAGAGAAAAGTTGGAGACACTCTTCTGTATCTGCTTGCTCAGATTGCCCGCAGTTCAACACTATATTTTAAAGTCACACATTCGGGTGCCCAACACAAAGATCATCCAAAACCCCCCTCTATTTTTTACCTTGGCCTCCACATTCATGCTTCAATTAAAGTACCCTCTCTTTATTTAAAAAAAAAAAAAACATACATTCACTTAAAGACACTCACTTTAAATCGCTTAAAACACACGTTCTCAAGAATTCTGGGGTCTCAAGAATGTACCTCAGTTGGCAGAATGCTTACCTAGTACACATGAAGCCCTGGGTTTGATTCCCAGCACCACATAAACTGGACATAGTGACACAGGCTTGTATTCTTGGCACTTGTGAGATGAAGGCAAGAGGATCAGAAGTTCAAGGCTTTCTTGGCTATATAGCAAGCTGAGAGTCAGCTCGGGCTGCATGACATCTTGGCTTAAAAAAGAAAGAAACAGAAATGGGGAAGAAAAGCAAAGAGAAGAGAAGAAAATAGTAGAGGAGAGGAGAGGAGAGGAGGGGAGGGGAGGGGAGAGGAGGAGAGGGGAGAGGAGGGGAGGGAAGGAGAGAAGGGGAAGGAAGGAGAGGAGGGGAGGGAAGGAGGGGAGGGGAGGGAAGGAGAGGAGGGGAGGAGAGGAGGGAAGGAGAAGAGGGGAGGGAAGGAGAGGAGGGGAGGGGAGAGGAGGGGAGGGGAGAGGAGGGGAGGATGGAAGAAAGAGAGGGAAAGAGGGCAAGAAAACAAATAGAATTCTGTAACTCAGAAATTAGCAAAATTACATTGATTCAAGAATTCTATTTTCTTTAAGAATATTAATATTAAAGGTAAAATAACAAAAGAAAAGTGTTTACTGCTTGAACAGATGTTTTCTTTTCTTGTTTTTTTTAACTGATAGTATTAGCCAGACAACAGTACAAAATGTGCTAAGGTCCATGGGCAAACACATAAAAGCTAGCAAAACAAACAAAAACATTTAATTAGATCCAGAGAGAGAACTATTTAATGAACCCCTCATCTTTACTACACTCTGGGAATACAGAATCATTACTAAAACAAGAAGGAAACAAAGAGAAGTACACAGTAGTTCATTTCCTTGCCCCACTTGTCATCCCTGGAAAAAGGGAGAAATTGACCCTGTGGAGCTGAGAAGTAGTAACAAAACTCCTGGCTTCCAAGCCCAGCTGTCCTGTTCAGGGAACTCCCTTATCTTGGGACACTGTCAGCACTTGCAGATGTTCACAGGAACTAAGTCCCAAGGAATTTTGAAAAAATAAAGTTCCCTCCATTGGGGAAAATCAGTGATGTCTGCCCTCTTTGAGGGCCACAAAAAAAGCAAACAAAACATTGCTGTTGCTTTCCAGCTGCATGTCAGTTTGCCTCCTTGGGCTCTGTTCAGAACTTCAGTGGTCCTGGGTGAAGTTTTGCTTCACTTTATGTCACTGCCCATCACATCTTCCAAGGCCACAAAACTCTCTGGGCCTCAAGGTTCTACTGCATTAACTTCATGCTGGCATTCAAGAGGCTGTTGTCTCTAAGGCTGTGTTGCCATTTAATGCTTCGACTAGTTCCTCGGAATGGTGATGCAACCACTCAAAAGTCATGGTCAGTGTCTATGTACATACATATATGTCTTTTCCTTAATGTGTGTGCCCATGCTCATGTAAGCCACATCTTAATTTTAGAAGCAAGACAACTGTATCAGTGGGCCAGTGGTTCTCATCAGGGTGTATTTGGTCCCAGAGAAATATCTTGTAATGTCTGAAGATGCCATTGACTATCACAATTTGAGGTGGGAGGTGCAAGGTAAGGAAAAAGGGACTGTTTACCATTATCAGTGACAGGGAGAGATACACAAAGAATTGTCTAGCCCAAATTGTCATCAGTGTTAATGTGGAGAAACCCTGAAACAGTCTAACAAAATGTTAATAATTTCATTGTTACAGTCTCATTTCTCACTTGTCATATATTCTTAGTGTATAGAGTCGCAGTTCTTGACATCAAATTTCTATCAGTAAGAAAACTTAAATATGAGCTTCCACATAGACATTCAAACTACAGAGTTTGCCAGTGTAAGATACAATGATACATTCCAAGACATTGTTGATTCATTTTATATCCCTCTGATGCATGTAAGCTATTAAATACACAAAATATTAATAATTCATTGTGGTGATATTGTGTTCCCCAATATATTGTGCGCTCTAATAAACTTATCTGTGGTCAGAGAACAAAACAGCCACTAGACAGACATAGAGGCGAGAAAACAGTGGCACTCATACATTTAATCCTAGCCTTCTGGAGGCAGAGATCCATCCAGATCTCTCTATGAGTTAAAAGCCATACTGGAAACAGGCAGGCATGGTAACTCACACCTTTAATCTCAGGAAGTAATGGCAGGAAGCAGAAAGGTATATAAGGCGTGAAAACCAGGAACTAGAGCTGGTTAAGCTTTTAGGCTCTTGAGCAACAAACAATTCAGCTGAGATTAATTCTGGATGAGGACTCAGAGGCTTCCAGGATGAGGAAATAGAATCAGCTGAGGAATTGGCAAGTTGAGGTGACTGTGGCTTATTCTGCTTCTCTGATCTTCCAGCATTCACCCCAATACCCTGGCTTCAGATTTGATTTTATTAATAAGACCATTTAAGATTCATGCTACAATTCATTCCACAAGCATAGTAAACAGCGAAGTCCTGACAGATTCTCTTCATATATTCTACTAGTGAAGTTGTGTCTGAGCCAATTTCATACTCCTTAAAACCTTTTAAGTGTGATGTAGACTGTCCCTTTACCATAAGCAAAGACAATATATGTAGTTCCTCCCACACCTCAGTAGATCTTTGTCATACACGTGGCTTATGTAGCTGAAATAGACAGTATATTTTAGATCTTTCTGGTACCATTTTTACATTCCCACACTGCAGCAGTCATTTTGGAGAATATTTTTCTTTGTGACCATTTGTTAGACAAAGTGCTAAGAGGAAACATGAGAAAACAAGTTATATCTTAATGGGTATAATGAAGGCATGGAAAAAACAGAAGATTGTACAAAGACAGAGAAACATTTGTATTAATATCTGTGTCAAAAATGATCCAGGTAAATGCTTGGGCTATGTCTTTCAGTGTGCCTCTGAAGCCCTGCCACTGTCCAATATTTGTGACTTAGTCCTGTATTGACTTTGAGATGCTTACTACTTTGTCAGTTACATTTTCTATCAAACAAAACTTTCAAAAACTGCAACTTTTATGTCACTGAATTTCAAGTAGCTATTCTTCCCAATATGTTATACTCTGAAATAAATTATGTACAAAAATTATCTCCTATTAATTTAGTAAGAGCCTTATAGAAACAACTTAGTGTCAATTTCAACTGCCCTCTGCAGAAAGAGTTCCCTGTTCCATTTATTCTAGGGCATTAGCTAGTCTACAGAAATACAAACCACTGTGTCTCAAAAATGTTACAAAAGATGCCTGGAATCAACAAAGAAAGGTAAATTATTCACACATGAGAACACTAAAGTATATTTCCATGTTTGTGCACTCAGTTTACATTAATTTGTTCAGTGGAAATATATCTATTGCCCCTGAAAGAATAAAGGTAGTATAAAATGCAGATTGTGAAAGCAGACTAAGAAAATTTTTTATTCTGTTTACCCTTACTTGTTATGGAAAAAAGTTTACCAAAGGACACACAATAGTTTTGCAGGAAAAAAATAGTTCACTTGCTTTGCTATAAATCATGGTGGCAATAAACAAATAAGTTCATATAACTGTATTACACACCTGAATATTGTTAAAGGAATGTATTTTAAGTGTTCTTGTTTCAGGCATGGAGTTGGGGTTGGAGTCCACACCCTGAAGTCCCCAAACTCTTGTGTCCCAAGACAATCAATCACATCAGGGACAAAATAAAAATAGAGATAATTTATTCAGCAATGTGGCACCCATTCCCAATAGATACATCTACAAAACACTCCCACACCTAAGGCTCACAGATATTTGCAGAAGAGAGGGTGGAAAGATTGTAAGAGACAGAAGATCATAGAGTCTGCTGTGAGATTGAGTATCTTAAAATGTCAGAAGATGCATCCATGGTCTCACCAATACGACTGCATAAATGTGAGCTGAATAAGGACAACACCAGTAGACAAGTCAAAGTGGATGGGTCAAAGTCCATAAGGCCTCAACCCTATACAAAGAACAACAGGTAACTAAGCAAACCTGAGAATGGAAGAAATCATCTTCTCCAGGGAAGAGCACAGCAATTGGTTAACCAATACCAAATGGTCAGCCCTGAAAACATACATACAAAGTAACATTATATGAAGTGAGAGGGTTATATTTATTTTTTAAAAAAGGCCATGAATTTTAAAGAGAACAAGGAGGGGTATATGGAAGATTTGGAGAGAGAAAAAATAAGAGAGAAATGATGTAATTATATGATAGCCTCAAAATTTTTTAAAAAAAAATAAAGGAAAAAAAAGACTTCCTGAGAACAGGAGTTGGCTAGTGAGCAAGAAAAGAAATCTGCTCCCAAAGTGCTGGGCTGTGAGGCTCATCTCCCTTTAGTAATCTTGGTGTAGCTTCCTCTAGGACTTACTCTCCTTTCACACCACTGCAAAAGAAAATGCTCCATGAAATAATTCAAATGTTATAGAACTTAAACATCCCATAATGTACATCAAAAACACCTCATTGCATTCCTGTATTAGCCAGGATTCTCTAGAATTGTAGAATTTATAGAACTTATGAATGAATCTTTTCTCTCTCTCTCTCTCTCTCTCTCTCTCTCTCTCTCTCTCTCTCTCTCTCTCTCTCTCCATATACATGGAATTTATTAGAATGACTCATAGGCTGCTACAATCCAACTAATCCAACAACAGCTAGCTGTGAGTGGAAAGTCCATGAATCTAGTAGTTGCTCAGTATCTCAGAATCCAGAAAAGGTAGGCTCCAGTACCAGTGAAAGGATAGATGTGCTGGCAAGGTGAGGGCAAACAGAAAAAGAAGAAGGAAATTTCGTTCTTCCATTGTCCTTCCTTATCTAGGCTTTCCAGCAGAAGGTGTGCCCTAGCTTAAAGTTGTGCCTTCAGGCCTCAAAATCTGCCTTAAAGGCGTGCGTCATCACAGCTCAAGTTCCAGATCAAAAGTCTGTGTCTTCCTGCTCCACAAGTGGGCTCTTCATTTCTGGATTGTAGTTCATTCCAGATATACTCAAGCTGACAACCAGGAATAGTCATCCAAATACCATATTGCACATATGTGTGCACATATACAAATTATTATTTATTATTATTACAAAATATTATATGTTTAAGTGGGGGATGAGGATAAGAAGGTGAGGATGAGAGAGAGGAATGGGTAGGGGATAAATTAACTAAAACCAGGAAGTGACCTTATAGAAACCTGCTGATTTTGTAGCTAATTTAAAAAATATATAACTTTAAAAATAGAACTTTGAATGGAAGTAATGTGCATGAACAGACAATGCTGTTCCCAGAAGATATGGGTAATCAAATAAAAATATCCCTGTCAAACATCATACTTACCCATGGGTTAGTAGTCAGGGAAGCTCAAGTGCCCCCATCCATAACTACTCAGGCTATTGTCAATGATTTTTGGTTGCCTACCTTAACTAGACAGGAAAATTCTATTGTTGAAGACAACACAGTTTGGCTACAGGACTCAGAGAAATCAACTTTGACTGAACAGGAAAATTCCAACCTGCTGACTAGTTTTTGTATTTCCATGGGGTACTCTGCAAACTGCTATAGAAGAAAAGACATTAGTAGTGCTGGACCCTAAATGTCAAAATGTGCATGTTGGTGCAATAGTGGCATGACTCTTTGGGGGGTAAGCTGTAGCAGTGTTTGTTTTACAAATCTGGGTATCCATGTGTTTGGGTCATAGATGGTAAGAATTGCAGTGTCTTCTTGGTGTATTTCCCTTTGATGACTATGTAGTGCCCTTCCCTATCTCTTCTGATTAGTTTTGGTTTGACACCTATTTTGTCAGGTATTAAAATGTCTACTTCCACTTGCTTACTAGATCCATTTGCTTGGAATAACTTTTTCCAGTCCTTTATCCTATGGTGATATCTATCCTTGATGTTAAGGTGTAATTCTTGGATGCAGCAGAAAAAAATGGATCCTGTTTTCACACCCATCTTTAATTTGGAAAGTTAGATCATTGATGTGACCATATCAGTGACCAATGACTGTTGATTCATGTTATTTTTTTGTTATTTGTGGTGGTAGTGATGGTGGTGGTGGCAGCAGCAGCGGCTGCGGAGGCGGTGGTGTGTACCTTCCTTTGACTTTGTCTCATCAGGATTTATTTATTCCCTGAATTTTCTTGTTTGTAGTTAACCTCTAGGTTGGAGTTTTCCTCTTAGCACCTTCTGCAGGGCTATATTTGTAGAGATATTGCTTAAATTTGGTTTTATCATGGAATGTCTTATTTTCTCCATCTGTGATGATTGTAAGTTTTGTTGAATTTAATAGTGTGGGCTCGTATCTGTGTTCTCTCAGAGTTTACAGTACATCTGTCCAGGCCCTTCTTACTTTTAGAGTCTCCATTGAGAAGCCAGATGTAATCCTAGTAGTTCTGTCATTATATATTACTTGGTCTTCTTCCCTTGAAGACTTCAATATTCCTTCTTTATTCTATATATTTAATGTTTTGATTATTATGTGGTAAGAGGACTTTCTTTTCTAGTCCAGTCTATTTGGTGTTCTGTGTGCTTTCTTATACTTTGATAGGCACCTCCTTCTTCATGTTAAAATTTTTTTCTTCTATGATTTTCTTGAAAATATTTTCTGTGCCTTGACCTGTGTTTTTTCTCCTTCCTCTATTCCTATTATTCTTAGTTTGTTTTGTTTTGTTTTTTTCATAGTGTCCCCAATTTTCTGGATGTGTTATACCAGGAGTTTTTAGATTTAACATTTTATTTGACCAGTGTATTCATTTCTTCTCTGGTGTCTTAAATGTCTGCAATTCTCTGTATTCTGTTGAAGCTTGTCTCTGAGGTTCCTCTTTGAGTTCTGAATTTTTTTCACTTCCAGATTTCCCTCAGTTTGAGTTTTCATTTTTGATTCTATTTCCACTTTTAGGTTTTAAATGGTCTTCTTCATTTCCTTTCACTGTTTGTGTTTTTATAGATTTCTTTAAAGGATTTATTCGTGTGCTCTTTAAGAACCTCTATCATATTCATAAAGGCTGTTAAAAGGCCTTTTTCTCGTACCTCAGCTATGTTGGAATATTCAGAGCCTGCTGTGGTAGGGCTACTGGTCTCTGGTAGAGATATATTGTCCTGGCTGTTAATTATTGCAGTTTTATGCCAGCATCTGGGCATCTGGGACTGAGAAGATTCTTATTCTAGGTGCTGATATCTGGTATTGTCTTTGCTGGTGGATGCTCTGTTCCTTGGTTTCTGCTTCCTTTCTTGTTCTTAGAAGAATGTAGTGGCTATGTGTAATATTGTAGGAATTTTTAGGGGGGATTCTGATAGGTGTGGCTATTGGGGATTCCTGTTTCTGGGTATTAGGAGCAGACACTTAGGAATGGGGATGGGTTGGGGCATGAAGAAGGTTCCCTAGAGAGAGGAAAGCAGGGTATCCCCCCAATCTGCTTAGGTAGTCCCAGGGAATGGGTGCAAAGAGTGAGGAAAGGCTGCAGCAGATCTGCTACAGAGCTGGGAGTGGAAAGAGAGGTGAAGATCTTCAGTTAGCCCAGTTGCTTCCCTGGTCAGACTAGCCTATCGGTTCTAGGGAGTGTCTGCTGGAGTTGTGGTCAGGGATATTACTATGGGTGAGGGGAAGGATATTTGGAAGGGAAGATCTGTGTGATCTATTGGAGATGAGGGCAGAGGGGGTAGGAGTCTACCGCAGATGTTCTGCTGCAGAACTGGGGACAGGACTGGGGAATATGAACTGGAGGAATGGATAGAGAGGTCAAAATCTGCAGTTATCCTATCTGTTTCCATGGCCAGAATGCCAAATCAGTTCCCAAGGAGTGTCTTCTGGAGTGGGGGCAAGCCACGAGTGGTGGAGGGAGGTTAGAAGGGATGGACTAGAGATGAGGGCTGGTGAGGTTGCAGCAGGTGTTCTGATGTGGTGTTCAGTGAATAGTAGTGAATGCAGATACATGGCTGCAAGCAACACTAACTAGTGACAGGTGAGTGCTCAAAGCTAAATAAGACATTTATAACATTGCCTTTTTTATCTCTATATATTTGCTTGGATTTTCCACCTGGCTCTTATCATGCCTTACCATAGGCCAAAGCATCTTTATTTATTAACCAGATCCAAAATGAAATAACTAACATGCAGAGATGAAAGCAAAACATTAAATGATAGCATAGAGAAGGGAATGATGTCTCAAAAAAGGCCAGCTTGTCAAAATTAAAGCAGCCTAAATTTTCAACTTACTACTTAGTTTTATCTGTAAAGTAGAGGTGTATGAATCCCTTATAGCCCCATATTCAGGATGCCATGTAATTGAGACTAATTGTTTTTTAATTCTTAATGAAATCATAAGAAATAAGGAGACAAATCAAACAAAGGACAACTGACTTGTACTCTTTAAAAGTGTCAATGATAGCCGGGCTGTGGTGGCGCATGCCTTTAATCCCAGCACTCAGGAGGCAGAGGCAGGTGGATCTCTGTGAGTTCAAGGCCAGCTTGTGCTACCAAGTGAGTTCCAGGAAAGGCTCAAAGCTGCACAGAGAAACCCTGTCTCGAAAAACCAAAAAAAAAAAAAAAAAAAAAAATGACATTAAAGATAAATAGTGACATTTAAGTCTACATTAAAGAAGTCTGAGGAGAGAAACAACAATGAAACACTACCCTTTATTGGGTTCTAAATCATTTATGCATACAGTGTATTGAATATCTTGACCCTGGAAGACAAAAAGGTCAATTCTTACTCACTGGCCAACGCTGTTGTAAACCACAGAAGTGACCCTCTTATGGGTTGTAATGGAGTTTGTTGTACCTTAATAATCTTTTTTAATAGAACGAATGAGAAGTAAGCAAAGCAGTCAATACTGAAACTTGAGAAAGCTGTCAAGTTTTGATGGCAAATTGTTCCACCCATTGGGCCCAACACCTTGGACAGGAAGCTCTGATGTTGACACTACATACCAGCTTCATTACATCACATGGAGTCCTATCGAAATCAGTCCTAATTGGTGTCATGTTAGACAGAGTGAATGGATTTAGTTCTAGCTCTCATCAGTCAGAATAATTGGAGTGTTTAAGCAAGTGGCATATTAATGGGAAGGTTCATTAAAGAAGGTAAAAATTGTTGAGAGCCACTGTGAGACATGTTCTTTCCCCATCTTTAGGACAGCTTTATTCAGTGTTGTCCCTATATTTTGAACAGTAGAAGATGGAGATATTATGTCCTTTCTTTGCCCTTACTGCAACACAAAGGAAAGGCCTATTTGATACCAAGATAATAAAACTGCTGTCTCATTTGGAATAAGGCTTGCTCGAATTTGCAATCATCCCCCCATGAGATATTTTTAAACTCAGTGTGCTTCCCATGTGATATAAGCCTATGTACAGAGACTCTGCTTGAACTGGTCCACACATGATTCCCATCCCACCAAGAAAAAAGCAGAACTGATAAAATGTGACTCTTGTGCTTCATTTCCTGAGTGCCTTTGCTTCTGGCTTGAGTTCCATGTCCTCTGCCACACTTGGGACTAGCCAGGGCAACTGACTATCTTGTGGACAGAAAAAAATCAAATGTTTCAACAAAGACTGAACTAGTGCAGGCAAGTATCACTCTTATGAAATAAAAGACCCAGCATAACAGATATAATTCATTCTCAAACTTGTCTGTACTTTGATGCAAATCCCAGTGAAAGTAAGGTTTTACATGAAAATTAAAATATATATAAATGTAAAGTATTTACCGTAACTAAAACAATATTATAAAAGACCAAATTTGGCTGGATGTGGTGGTGCACACCTTTAATCCCAGCACTCAGGAGGCGGAGGCAAGATCTCTGTGAATTTGAGACCAAACTGGTCTCAAAGAAAGTTCCAGAACAGCCAGTGCTGTTACACAGAGATACCTGTCTCAAAAAAAAAAAAAAAATATGCAAGCTCTATTGTCTGATTTTAAGGCACACTTTAAAACGTAGTAACCAAGACACTGCAATAGTATCTCACATTACACCAAAAGGTATATGGAATATAACAGGAAGTCCAGACATGGCCTCATGCACACATGGTGAATACATTTTGACAAAGAATCCAAAGTAATTAATTCATCAAGGAAAGAAAACTGGATCTACTTGATATCCAAATATTTAAAAATTAGATAACATCATACCCAAAAACAAAAAAAAGAAAGAACTAAAATTGCAAAGATTCTATGAGAAAATAGGGAGATGTATTTGAGATCCTGAGATAGACAACAATCTCTTTGAGGAAAAAATATACAAACTCAAACTATAAAAATTGGGGAAAAAAAGAAATTGTAAGAAAACATAAAATTTCTATTCCTCTAAAGAAAATATTAATGAAAATATGAACTACTGGGAAGAAAAATTACAACATAGATTTCTAACAACCAGTCTGTGTTCAGGGACCATTAGATGCCTCATAAGATAAAAATCACCTACTGTTAAACCTAATTGACCTGCCCTTTATCCTCATAACCCATAGTGGAAGGAAAGGACAGACTCCCGAAAGGTATTCTCTGACCTTACGTACATTATGGCATGAACATATATATGCACACACATACACATACACAAATAAAAATGTAAAAGAACATACATTCAAGATATATAAAGCAGTCTTAAACACACACACACACACACACACACACACACACACACACACACACATCTGTGAGTACACACACACAAATAAGAAAATTCTTAAATGTACATGTATTCAAGATGTGTTAAAGAAATCCTGCAAAAAATGAAGAGGAAAAAAACCAAGCAATGAATTTCTTTTCAAAAGAATTCAGTAGATATGTCACAAAACTAGATTTATAAATTATCATTAAACACATGACAGGGTGTTGAGCATTTTCAGTCACTGGGAAGATGCAAACTGTAACCATTTCAAAGTCACTCACAGTTACTAGAATCAGCAAATGAAAGATGACAAATGTAGAAAACTGAGAGCAACTACTCAAAGCTCAAAGTCACGTAAACAGTGTGGGAAATGCTTGGTAGGAAAATGTTAACCCTGCATCCAAATTATTATTCACCAATTGCACCAAATGGAAGTAAATGTCAATAAAAAGAATTTGGAAAATGTTTGTCCAAGTTTTATTTATAGTATCACAAAGTTGCAAATGATACAAACATTCACTAACAAGAAAGCAGCTAGAAAAATTGGAGTATACTCATATAGTAAAATTGTGCTTGTGAATAGGAAGACATGAATATTATAAACAAAAGATGATTAATTTCAAAAACAAAAGAAGTTGTTTTACAAAGGAATGTATATAGTAAATACAGTCTCATTTACATGAAGCTTGAATAAGCAAAATTAATATAAAGCTAAAATCTTCAATAGTAATTCCTTGAAGGAAGTTTTAAAATATACAAGAGAAAGTGCTAAGGGAACTTCTCAAGCTAGGAAATGTCTTCTGCCTTTGGAGGGGAGGTTAATTAATAGGGGGTATACATTTGTCAAAACCTATCAAGCATACTTACATCTATCTGACTTACTATACATAGATCTCAGTTCAAAATTAAAATTAAAAGATTGTAACATAGATTGTATTTAAACCAACCCCCTATGATTCTAGATTTACCATGCGAATTAGACCAACTGAACATGAGATCATTTGCTCTTTCTACAGGTGTTGAGAAAGATAACTGCTTAGACTATATGCCTACTGAGGTAACTGTGCCAGGAAAATTATTAATCAAGATCCGATAGTGCCTCTTTTTTAATCTGGAGAAAAACAGAAAGAACACTCTGGATTATAAAAGCAGGTAGGACCCAGTTACCCAGCAGTCCTAATCAGGCACAATGTTGTTGCTACTCGCTCTGGTGAGTGTGGCTTTGGCTCATCCTTTTGAGGAGGACTTTGACGGGTAAGTCCATAATTCCTTACAAAGCAAGTTTGCTAGCTTTTGGACAAATTGCTGAAATTTAAATTTCTATTCATTATTTTCACCACTTAGTAATCGGGTGTTCCGTGTCAGTGTACCTGATGAAGATCACATCAACTTAATTCAGGAGCTGGCCAATACCAAGCCGGTAAAGTGACAGTTCTCTGCTTTATACTAACTCTAAAGCCTGATCTAGTCTGATTCTACAAAAGCAATGACATGAAATTTTCATGCAGGACTTAGGAATAAAACTTGGAAATTATTTAATGCCACAATCCTTTATTTTGCTGCTTAAATTAGATTGTAACAAGCCCTGTAGTATTATAAATCCACACAACATTTTAGAAGAGCTGACAGTGACAGTTAGATGAGTTGAATCTGTCTTAAAGGTCATAGAACATTTAGCATGCAAGTCACTTCCCTTCCAAGACAAAGGAGAAAACCAACCAACTTGGAAATAACTGAAAAACCAGGCTTTTGTCCAACTTCAAATTCATTTCCGTAACCCATGTGTCATCTTTCCCTTTGATTTTCCTTTCATTTCTAATCACAGAATTTGAGTTTTCCTGACCTTGATTCTAGTTGTCTAAATGATATGACTTGAGGGAGAAAAGGAAGGCAAAATGCACCAGTGATTTCCATACTATTCTTTTGCTTAAAAAAAAAAAAAAAAAAAAAAAAAAAAAAAAAAAAAAAAAAAAAAAAAAAAAACAAATAACATACTACACAAAAAATATCCATGGGGTTAGTATCTACATTTTTTATTATGTGCATAATGTAGTAACAATCTACTTCTGAGTACAAATATCACCACCTGGGTCAATGCTGTTTATCCTTGAGTATATGAGCTACAACAGTCTCCTATCTCTTAGGTGTCAGTCTGACCATCCATCCATCCATCTATCCATTCACCATCTATCTACCCACCCATCCATCCACGTATCTATTCATCCATCCATTCATCTATTTCTTTATCTATCATCTACGTGTATTTCTGTTTTAGATCTTAAGGTAGGAGAAATGATGTAAAAGGCAGAAAGTGTCATAATCATAAAATGTGAAGTTTGCATTGAAAGAGAACAGAAAGTCATCTACTCTAGCCTTTCTTTCAAATCTGGAATTTCCTTCTAGGAAGTAGCATCCCTGCTTGCTAGCTTTGGTTAGCAATTGCTTCTAGGGATAATGGGAACACTTTACAAACAACCCTGTTGGTTTTCTGTAAAATACCAAGATGGAAGGTGTCTTTCTTCTAACTTTGACTCATTAGAAGCAACTGAGTCAAATACCACTTAGCTCTAAAGTTTGTCTTCTGTGCCATTCTATTGTCTCTCCTGTTATTAGCTTACAGAGTCTGGAGCATTCTGGGCACATCTGGAGACAGTTCAGTCTTCCCATTTCTTCTTGAAAATGTATCTTTCAGAGTTGACAGTGGGCTTCCAGGAGCACCCTGATGGATATACATGCTACAGGGCTATTGCTTGCTTTTGCTGCATAACAGACCCACTTTTTCACACCTTAGGGATATTAGAACACAGTCTACTTCTACTAAACTTGGGTACAATATGAATCATTGTTTTTTTTTTCACACAAATCTTTAAAAAATATTAGATCCTCTAGGACTGGAGTTACAGATGGTTGTGAACCACCATGTGGGTGCTAGGAATGAGACCCAGGTCCTCTGGAAGAGCATCCAGTTCTCTTCACCTCTGAGTCACCTCTCCAGCACCCCAAACATATCTTCTTGATTTATGTTTTTCACGGGATAAGACAATGTTGAGTAAGTAAGGTGTCCACACCAAAAGGCCTTCATTACAGTTCATTCAGTAAATACATATTTATTATCAGTCTCCAATATACAATGTAGGGCATTAAAAAATGAAAGTGATTCATCAGCTTGCTATCCATAGGATAAGTATGCTCAACGACCTCATGTAAGGGGATGTTATTCTAGAGACAGCACTGTGTAGCTTTCTGACTTATGAAAAGACATATTAGGACAGATACTTCATCAAATGCTTCCAAGATCAAGATTCTACCAGGATAGTAGTTGCATCTTCCAATTATCAGATTAACTGGGCCTTCAAACCATGCTGCTTCCCAGGGATCACTCTTCTTTTTCTGATCATTCATGGTCCATCTGCTTCGAGTGGGCTCTGTAGCTTATTTGAATCAATGCCAGGTTCCAGGAACTACCTCTTCTGCTTCATCTATTTCCCAAAGAACTCCTCCACTCCCCAGTGAACCCCTGGAACATTTTCCTTCCTCAATACGGCAATGCTGTCTGCCATATTGTTTGAGTCATCTCAATTCTCCCATTTTATTGTGGTCAAGCATAGGGGCTGGTCTCAGCTTCAGGCTTAGTTTCTGGACATATGACTTGTAGCTGGTCTTGTGCTCTCTCTGCACTTCACCATCCTCATTTGTGATGATAGTAATAGTATCTCCCTAGAGGGCTGTTGTAAGATTTCAAATAGGAATATAAGCATCCCACTTGGAAAAAATTAGGAGGAACCATGTAACTATTTGGTGGCTGTTGTCATTGGATTGAGCTTTTGAATACAATTTCTATGACAGTATAATCAATTCTCTCATCTACCTTGAACCTCAGTGTTCTCTTTAGAAGTTGAAAACTCTTGGAAAAGGTGGAAGACAAAGGAGACGTAAATAGGCCAGCTCTCCTGTAGCTGTGGCAGCACACTGTAGCTAAACACAGGGAGATGCATGCTTCTTCCTTATGTTTTTCTTTATTTCTAACATAAATTTTCAAAAGGTTTAAATCCTCTTCAGTGATCATGAGGGTGCAGTGTATTCTGGGTTGTAGCCTTCCTGATAAGATCATCAAAGGGGCATCTAGTCTATTTATCCTTGGCCAGTGTGTCCTTCCTCCCAGCTTTTGAACGTGTCCTTTTAAAAGCTGCATGTATTGAAGGATCAGAGCTACACTGTGCTTCAGCACTTTCTCTCTTGTCATCTGTAATTGCAGAGTGGGTTTATTTTACCCTTCACTCACACCATAATTAGCCTCCTCAATCCATACATTTATAGTGACACTAACTCTCAGTCCTCTGAGTTTTCCTGGATTATCTTTCTGGAGTTTTAACTATATTTTCCTATGTCTAATGTAAAATTATTATTATCTCTTTTATTGTTGACATATAAGAAAGTTCCTTCCTGCTCTCTGAATTAGACCTAGAGTAGAAGTTGCTTTACTTTCAAATAGGAAAAAAAAATGTCCTCAAGATAAATGAGAGACCTACTAGGTGTTTGACTCCCAATAACCCACAGTGTGAAACAAATCTGTACACATTTTTGAAACCTCAAATTTGTGAAAACTTTTACTTTTATCTGTCAAATTTACTTTCCAAAGAATCTGACGGGAAAGACAGGAACTCATGTAGCCCAGGCCCACCTTGAATATGCTATGTAGCAGAGGATGGCTTTGAACTTCTTATTTTCCTACTTTCACCTTCCAAGTACTAAAATTACAGGCATTTTCAGTCACGTCAGTGCTAAAGACCAGATCCTGAGCCTTGTGTCTAGGCAAACACTATATCAATTGAGCAACATACCCAGCTTGAATTTCAGACTGCTACATTAGTTTATCTTGTCTTTGTGTTAGTACAGTACCATATTTTAATGAGGACTCAAGTTACACACCATCTGGCTGACTAGTTTCACAAGATTGCCTCTTAAAGATAGTCCCTTATAATCCAACAAATTTTCTATGTGGATCTCTGTCACCCAGTGCTCTATGATATAATGTTATAATTTTAGTTTTATAACACTGGTCCTTATAGCTCAATTTCTCACATTTTGTATCATACATTTCACCTCACTTCCCTATTTCTCATTTACAAGTCATTCTAATTCCTGAAATTCACCCCCTCTCCTTACATTATTATTTGAGGTTCTCATTTGTAACCACTTGGTGATTTATAACTGCTGTGGGAATGCAGTGTTCCTCCTGTTTTCCTGGTTCCTAGGAAGCAATGGATCTGTCTCCAGGATTGCAGCTCTGCATCACACTTACAGAGCTCCACATGGGTGGATGTTAACCACACCAATCTTCTCTATGTCAAAGGGAATGTTTTGTTCTGGTGTTTTGTTTTGTTTTGCAGGGCTAGGTATAAGATCAAGTCCAGACCTTTCCCTATAGCAGACAAGCACTCTAACACAGTGCTGTGTGTTTAGCCTGTCAAATTGAAAATGTTGAACAGCCTCAAAGTAGGCCTTCAAGTTTTGTCAAATATTATAATAACCCCTCTTTTTAATCCCAGCTCTAGGAAGTAATATGGCTGAGTGGAGAAAGGAATATAAGTCATATGTGCTTCTCAAATACTGGTAACAGAGGCATGAGATCCCAAGTGCTGGGATTAAAGGCATGTGACTCCCAAGTATTGGGATTAAAAGTGTGAGCCACCACTGCCTGGCATCTGTGTTTAATCTAGTGGCTTGTTCTGTTCTCTGATCTTCAGGTATATTTTATTAGGGTACACAATATATCACCACACCTCTTAAAGAATCCATCATTCTTACAACAGAAGTTCAAGGAAAGTTTCACAGACATGTCTAGTCTTCCAATATTTGGCAAAGCTAGGATGAATAAGAAGTGAGGAAGTTGGGAAAGATAATTCACAGGTTCATAACAGAAAGAGAGGTTATGTTAGAACCATTTTCAAACATATTATGCAGGCATTTGTTGCTCTGAGTGGAAAGTTAGCATCTTGATAAATACTCTTCTAGAAGAGACCCTGATTCAAGACTGAAAAAAAAAAATAGCTCATTTGAAAGTGCAGTAATCACCATGAGAACACAAGGGAGGGGTGTCATGGAGATGGGAACATAGTTAATGCAGTGTTATTAAACCACTGTCACAAAGGATAACTGGAGTGTAACCCACAGGGAATCTCCAGGAAATAGTACAAACCACACATTTCAAAATTATCCCACCCATGAGATTAAGGAGTTAGAAACATAGACAGTTGTTTCCTAGGGTCATATGCTCAGTAAGTTCCCTGAGTTATTTCTGCAGCGTCCCATGTCCACCTGGAGCATATACTTGGCTTTTCCTGGTTCTGGAAAAAAAGAGTCTCAAGAGAAGAGGCACAGCTCTCGAAAGATGGGTCCTGAGCATACTGAAAGGTCCCAGTAATTATGAATGAGATGGGCACTGTCAGTGTTGGCTGTAGACACTTTTAGGACTCCAATGTTAAATACCTGTGTCTGCAACTGAGATAATATTGGAAGGTCAGGAACACTAATTTAAATCTAATGTTAAAAAGTGGACTTTCCCTTCTATCCTCATTGCTTTTCTCTTTATAGTGCTGGCTTTGTTACTACACCCAGCTTTCTCTGTGTTTGTTGGGGTCTACCTTTATACTGTCACCATTATCGTTTTAGCTCCAGTCTGTATCCTCCTTACTTCAACTCTCTGTGTTGCACTATTTAACCAATCCTTTCTTACCTACTGATATAGTATGCTGTCAACTGTCTATTATATCCATAATCACACTTTTCTTCTGGGATCCCTCTTATTGGAATCACATGTCCTCCTGCTGACCTAGCATCCATTATAGCCCCCACAATGGCTCAGCATCCACTGGACTGGTACACTGGTTTCAAGTTTGGCAGGGCCAGCTATAGTTACTAGATTCCATGCAAGTGCACCAGAAAATTGGTCACCTTAAAACTTTGCCTCTTCGGTTTCTGGTGCACAGTCTCAAAATCTGCCCAGTTTTCTTATAAATTTCCCAGAAATAGTCACAACTATCACCAGCACATATTTGTTCCCTGAGCCTAGCTCACAAACATCTAGATATGTATTGAGACACAGAAGCAAAGCAAGACGGAATGTCTGATTTATCTCAGACTTCTAGACTTCAATGTAAAGAAGAAATAGAAAAGCATATGTGCAAGAAGCAGTAGAACCTATTTGACATTTTTCCATGAAAATGGATATTTGTGGTGATGTATGTATAAATAAAAGCATTAGAATAACCAAATGTGTTAGTTACACAATTATTTCATACTTAACTTTCTCTGAAGTTTCCCTCAAGAAGACAAAGGCCATATTTGATTCACCCACTATTATGTCACCAACCTGAAGCCCATTACATAATAAGCCCCAATAACAGTTAATGAATAAGATGAGAATCTCAATATACTACTGGACACCCAAGAGTATATGTTTTGTTTTGTTTTATTTCTGGCCATACTGGAGAACACATCAGGACGATGTTCTTGGGCTCGTTTTACTGTGACCTTCACAGAAATCACTTCCAAGACTATGAAAATAAGTCTACTTAAGAAAAGGGAGACACAATTTCTTTCTACTAGCTTTTTGGTCTGTAGTGGATTTATTATCACTCATGAGCTTTATCCATTACCACAGAGATGGCCATCATAATATAATAAGCAAGTGTTCCATAAAGTCGAAAAACAGAAAAGGACAGCCAGAGAATACTGTAATAAATTAGTATTATGAGAAACAATTCTTGCTAATCAGTGTTTTAATTTTTTATATACCTGTATATATTTGACATGAGTGTGTATGTGTGTTTGTGATAATACAGTGTTTGTTAATATATATGTTCACCTACGCTTGCTATTTATATATAACTGTGCATACAGAAGCCAGAGGAGGATGTCAGATATCTCATCTATCATTCTCTAACTTATTCCCTTGAGACAGAATTTTTCATGGAGAACATGGAGAGAAGCTGGTAGCCAGCAAGTGATCTTCCTGTCTTTGCTCCTCTCTGCCCCTCACTAAACACTGGGGTGTTGGCACATGCAACCACACTCAGCTTGTTTTTATAGCATGTGTTCTAGACATTTAAACTCATGCTTATGTAGCATGCACTCTTACACATGAAACCATCTCCCTAGCCTTGTAGACATTTTTTATTGATGTATAACTGGTTGGTTCTTACTAATTCAAAAGAGATATTTATAAGAGATTCCCTGAATGATTTAAGTTTTAAAATAATTGTATGGAGTAAAGCATTCATGTAATCTTAGATTCTAACTTGTCATTGAACTATAGATGCTTTTTTCATATTCCTTTTTATTCAGATTGATTTTTGGAAACCAGATTCTGCTACACAAGTGAAACCTCTGACTACAGTTGACTTTCATGTTAGAGCAGAAGATGTTGCCGTTGTGGAGAACTTTCTGGAGCAGAATGAATTTCACTATGAGTAAGTTTATGCTTTATAGCTATCAGAATTCTCTCCCCTTTTATTAAGCCTGTGAATAACCCAGGGAAGCTAAAATGAGGAGAAAGTTATGTTTTTCCTACAGGAAGAGGTAATGGCAGAGCTGGCACCAGACCCCATAGATTAAGATTTAATGGCTTTTGTGTTTAGTTATTGCTCTAATGAAAATGTTTTTCAGTTTCAAACTAGCCAAATATATGACCTACTACTGATTTTAAAATGATATAGAGAGTAAAGGCCAAGCCAAGAACACTGTTATCATCTGGGCATAGTTTTATTCTCAATTCTTCTCTCTGGGTGGCCAACCACACCTCTTGTGGGCAGTGGGGGCTCTTCACATTCCTATAGACTAAGTCTAGAGATAATATATCCTTTTTAAAGACCCTACCACTTGTATCAGGAGAAGTGAAGAAGGGTCAAAAAGAAAGGAACATAAACTCTAAATAACAAGTGTGTAGTTGGATAAACTGTTAGATACTCTCCCCAAATATTACATTGTTATGTCTACATTATTCCAGAATGCCCATCAAAGAAAAGAATGTTGTCCATTGATAGTCTAAAATAGATATTAAGTGTCTGGGTTATTAGATACAGAAAACGGTGGCTAGGACTTTACATCCATTGGGAGAAGATAACTTCAAGGGAAGGATTACAGTGGTGTAAAATAGTTATTAGAACAGAGCACTGGGGATTGAGCAGAATGAAATTTATGGCTTAAGGAAGGACGACCAATGAAATGAGGCTTTGGTTGAGAACTGAAGAATATGTAGGGGTCAGCCAGACAACAACATGGGAAAGCCATAATCTAGTTAGAGAACAGATGGCATGCTTTAAGTTAAGAAAGAACATGCTAACTCAGTGGCATCTGCAAGAGAGAAGAGAAGAAATGATCCTGGGGCAACACAGAGCACTTCCTCCAAGGGTGGCTCAAGAAGGAGCAAAAAGAACTCCTTGAGTCCCAGTCTAGGATGTTCAAATGCCTATCCAGAACTCCCCAATTACACATGCAAATCTGCATTATGGTTTGAGAAACTATGAAGTATAATATTTTAGCATCAAAGATTACTTTGCTGCGTTTTTTGCATCTTAAAAATGTAGGAAATGGTACCCATGTCAAGGAACATGTGAGAAGTCAACCATACAATTTGTGCCATCATCAGAAGTGGCATAGACAACAAGGAAATGCTTTGGGGGAAACCAAACCAGAGCCTATCATTGCCTCTGCAACTTCCTGGCATGAGATCTGAAGATCTGTTTAGTTTCCCAAGCCTTAGTTTCCTGACCCACAGGATGAGGCTGTAATGAGGAAAGATGACAGTGATAAATGAACAACATGCTATTAATTTGCACTTATAATCTTCTGCTATTGCAAGTTCTGCTCTGGTTTACTGTTTACAAAGAAGGAAAATGCACTTGCCTTTTTATTGACTTATATATTTTAAAATTACATGTGTGTGTGAGAGATTGAATGTTGCTAACTGCTTGTACTATCATTTTTCCTATATATTGAAATTTTTTATAAGGCTGGAGAGATGGCTCTGGAGTTAAAAGCACTGGCTGTTCTTGAAGAAAACTGAGCATTTGATTCCGAGCTTTCAGATGGTGACTCACAACCATCTGTAACTCCAGTTCCAAGGAATATAGTGCCCTTTTCTGTCCTTCATGGGTATTACATGCACATGGTGCAGAGATATACATGTAGGCAAGACACTCATACACACAAAATTTAAAAAAAAAAAAAAGAATTGTGCAGGTGTGCAGGCAAGTATCTTTGAATAACAATGGCCACATATTACTGACTCAATAGTCCACTTTCCAGATCTGCCAGAGGTGGGAGGAGTAAGAGTACACCATGTCTCCCTTTCCTTTCCAGCTACAATGTTCTGTAGTTTATTGAGAGTTAGAGTGGTCTAATTTACTTGCATGTTTTAAAAAATTAAAAGGAAATTGAATGGCACTATCATAAAAAGTATATGAAAGTATATAGTGTATATGTCTATGTATTTTAGAAATATAATGATGCCCTTACTATATTAAGATGCATTGATTTAAGCTTTTACAATAGTAGCTAATTGTTTATAACAATATTTTGTGATACAGCTAAAGTAGTTCTTTGTTTTAAATCTTATAAAGCCAAAAAGATCAAGCAGTCAGCATTATATCTGATCAACAATATTCAGTTCCCAATTTAAGAACAAAGCCTTGGATATAAAGCTATAACTTACCTTTCTTTGTGCACAGATTTTTAAAAATTGCTCCATGATGACTCAAGATTTGACTAAAATGGCTAAATGATAAAACTCTTCCAAATGCTCTTTCCCAATGTGAAAAGGGATATTTTTGTTATTGAGTATTATCTTTAATTTAAACTTTTTTATACTTTATTTTCTGGATTATTGACAACAATGCTGACTAATATGGTGAGAATGCTAAAAGAATGTCTTTTTCTGCAACAAAACAAAAGCAGCAGCCTCTCATAGTTGCTAAGTCTTCTCTCAGTCATTTGAACTTGAGGTGGGCTGTGTTAAAAGGATAGCTACATGTTTCGTGAACTTTGCTGCTATTTCCTCCACCCTACACTGATTGATGCCTATCAGCAATGGCAATGATTATGGCTCTAAATAAGAGATGTCTGTTGAAAGTCTTAAGGCTATGGAGTGCAGAGGAACAATTAACTTAGAATATATTTTCCCTGGATACCCAGTAAGAAGCCATGTAACTTACATATTTTATAGCACATCTTAGTATATAAAGAACTAGGATACAGCTCAACTGTATGTTTACCCTGTATATGCAAGGCTCTGTGCTTAGTTAGGCCCAAGCACTAATGAAATAAAAAGTTAAAGTATATATCACCTGCCATCTCTACTGGATACTGTTTCCATTCTGCGAATTTCGTCTGTATTTGGCAGGATTTGTTCTTTCAATTGGATGATACTGAAACAGAATAGTTTTCTAAAAGTTTTCTGTCATTCGATTGGTTTTGGTTTTCAGATTTTTGTTTTTCATTTTTTTGTTAGTGTTTGACTGTTTTTTCACTCTCAAATATCCCTGAAGATAATTTTCCCAATCCTTTTATAGCCAAAGGTTTAGTATTTCTGTTTTCTTAGTTTATAAATGTTGTAAATAAAGTTTTTACTTTTGAAGGCATCTATGTAATTGACCAAGAAAAAATGGGTTTCATTTCATCTCAGAATTGATATTGAGGATAGGCCAATTCAGGCACTCTCTCCACTCTTGCAAGGAATCTTAGTTGAGGTCATCCTTGTAGATTCCTAGGAATTTCCCTAGCACCAGGTTTCTCCCTATCCCCATAATTACTACCTCTATCAAGATATCTCTTTCCTTGTTCTCCTTTTCTGTCCCTCCCCCAACTCAACCAATTCTAGTTCTTTAAAGCTTGTTTCTTTTCACCTAACAAATATTTAGTGCTATTAATATTTTTGAATTTTCAACCAGTAAATTGTTTTCCTAAAATCCTGCAGATTGGCCCTCAGCAGCCAACTCTCACATTACATTGGTGGTAGTGAGTAGGTTTCTGAGACATGAAGCTTTCAGTGCTAAAATCAGAAAAATACTTGAAGTTTAAAAAATAAAATATAACTCAGAAATGTACTGTTGTGTGGATGCCCATGACCCTGAGGCAAATGTTTGGATATCAAAGAAAAACCATATCTGTGTTTAGGGTCCCTAAAGTATGTTAAGAAGAGGCCTTGTAAGATTCCATTATACTTCTGCGCCTCAGGGTCCTCAATGTCTCATTTCTTGTGATTGATAATAGAATCTCCCTTAGGTAGCTTGAAGAGCCTCAATAAAAGTCAGAAGGCCATTGTGTGAGCCAGCGAGAGGCACTGCAGCTTCTACTAAAGCTGTCTCTCATCTTCATGTGTGTTCCCTGGGAAAGAATATGCTCATACTGAGAAACACCCACTTTGATTCATACAGGGTATTGATAAGCAACGTGAAAAATGTTCTGGAAGCCCAGTTTGATAGCCACACCCGTACAAGTGGACACAGTTACACCAAGTACAACAAATGGGAAACGGTATGGGGCATCCCTGATTCTGATACTTTTTCGGGGGCTTGGGGGTTGAACCAACAATGTCACATTAATCCAAGAATTATTCCCTTTGGTAGATAGAGTCCTGGATTAAACAAGTTGCCAGTGAGAATCCAGACCTCGTCTCTCAGAGCACCATTGGAACCACATTTGAAGGACGTAACATGTATCTCCTCAAGGTAATAATTTTTAAACATGACCTGAGTGGCTTAAATCAATGAATTCTGATTCACTGGCATCTGTTTCATAGACATACTTATCTAAAAGAAAAAAGAAGGAAGGAAGGAAGGAAGGAAGGAAGGAAGGAAGGAAGGAAGGAAGGAGGGAGGGAAAAAGGAAGGAAAGAGAACACTCTATAGCTCAGATTCACTGGATTCTTTTATTCTATGTACATTTTTACATAATTAATTTTGATTGATTCAGAAGGAAAATCCAGTAAAATAAGAGACGTCATAAATTTTACCACATCCCTGTACAAAATCTAACCGATGAAATTCTCCTCTCCCAGAAGTGGTTTCCAAGTTTGTCTGCAAGTTGCAAGCTCTTGCTGGAAATCATCTGTCAGGCTAGTCTCATTTATCAGACCACATTACAACTTGTTTCCATCATCTTCAATGTCACTTTTGTTCTGGAATTCTAGTGGCAAAATGAACAGATGAGAAATAAGTAGAGAGAAGAAAATTTTTCATAAAATTAGCAACAATTATAATTACTTATAATTAGTCATCTGGTTGTCATAATCACATCACCTAATAACAGTATCTGACAATAAGTGCTACAGGAACATAGTTGAGCAGAGTAATCAAGCTTCTTGTGGCAATGTAGGCTTGATAAGCCTAATAATAATGCAAGCTTTCAGCTTAAACATGATGATCATTCAGAGACAAGAACACTTTCAGTGTTAGGATTCATCTATTGAGTCCAAAGGGAGTGGATGTTAACCCCTAAGTGCCATGTGGTGAATCACATTTCTCCATTTCTTTTCATTCACAATAGATTGGAAAAGCTAAACCAAATAAGCCTGCCATCTTCATTGATTGTGGTTTCCATGCAAGAGAGTGGATTTCTCCTGCATTCTGTCAGTGGTTTGTAAGAGAGGTAGGTCCACAGAATGATTTTTGACAGAAGAAATAGAAAGTAATAATTTCATTAATTCCTTTAAAACCTAATAACATGAGAAAGTAAAATATATATAAACACACACAAAAGCCAAAATTCCCAGTTCCTATTGAGGAAAACTAGTTTTAACATGTCAACAGGCCTTTGTAAGGTACACATTTTTAAGTTAGAAAAAGGGGTTTATTTCATTTTCACTAAATTATAATTTTTCAACTGCCTTTGGTGGACTGGCTTACAGCTAAAACAGTGATTTGTCCTTAAAAAATTGATCAGTATGGAAAAATCACCAACCTGACCATAAGCTAAAATGATAAGCTAAAATGTTGTTTTCAAATGTCCATACATTCATAAACAAAGAAGAAATAACCATTTATTACAAGAGAATTCCAACTAATATATGCACAAATAATGAACAAAATCACCTTTAGAATATCATAATAATAATGATTTCAGTAAACTCTCTGAAGGGTACAAAAATTAGTGCATAAAACTGTAAGGAGTTACATTAGGGAAATCTAGATAATGTGTGGGGACTCCCTGCACTATTTTTGCAGCTCTTCTCTAAATCTAAAATCTTACATTGATATGATTTTAAAACATAAGAATTTATTATGTAAAACCTAATTTCTTTTGTTCAAAGAACTTCTAAGTCAATTTGCAATTCCTTGTCCAAGAAAGCCCAGGGAAAGGTTGAATTTCAATGTAGGCTGGCATCTAGGCAGAGAACCCTGCTTCTATTGCCAAAGTTAATGTGCACCTAGGTCATGTAAATTTTGACAGCATCATCTCTTCCATCCCATGAGATCCTACGTTGTTATTCACATACAGGCTGTCCGTACCTATGGACAAGAGATCCACATGACACAGCTTCTTGATGAGTTGGACTTTTATGTTCTACCTGTAGTCAACATTGACGGCTATGTCTACACCTGGACTAAGGTACATGAATTCTAAAGGATTATGAAATTCACACCAGCTACTTCCTGTGGTATTTGATATAACTATAGAATCTAATTTCAGAGTCGAATGTGGAGAAAGACCCGCTCTACTAGGGCAGGAAGTTCCTGCGTGGGTGTAGACCCTAACAGAAATTTTAATGCTGGTTGGTGTGGTGAGTATTGTAGACAGCATTAAAAAACATAAGAGGTGAAGTAGTGTAAGAAAACAATAGGTCAATCTTCAAAACAAGAAAAACTACAAAGTTTTATGTTATAGAATTTTAACTTTCTCAATGCACAAAATATAGTTTATTGATTCATTTGATTAAAATGTGTGCAGCAAAGATCTGTGTTGTATTCCCAACTATGTTAAATTCTGGAAGTGCACAATTGTCACACCTGACACAATCTGACAATGTGTGAAATGTATTTACAGAACCTAATTTGAGGACCATTTAGACACCAGTATTAAAAATAATCATTTAAAGAAAATTGTGACACAATTAAGTGATCATAGTAACAGGATTTTTCTCATGAATAATATTAATAAGTATCCCACTTTATTAATTGTATTTAATTTATTTATTAATTAAAATAATTAATATTAATTAATGCTGTCTTGATTTCACTTTGTTTACAAACATACAGTATAGACCAAAGTATAGTCAGAACACAGGAATATTATTTGTCTTCATAAATATTTATGTTTAAAAAAGGCCTATAGCAGAAAGATATTAATGATTTCATACGTAATTTCTTATTATATCATCTTAAAAACATGTCATCCTAATATATGCATAGATAGACAGACATACAGATAGATAGATGATAGATAGACAGATAGATGGCAGACAAATGAGAAACCATGAAGAATTATTGTAAGGACTCCTGAGAAAATGCCTTATATTATTTAGCTTCCTAATTTGAAAACCTGAAACACCTAACATCTCCTATGAGAACTTCCACAGGTGATAATTGACCATTAATAGGAACATACATTTCTACAGAAGTGGGAGCTTCTCGAAGTCCCTGCTCGGACACGTACTGTGGACCAGCTGCAGAGTCTGAAAAGGAGACAAAGGCCCTGGCAGATTTCATCCGCAAGAACCTCTCCTCTATCAAGGCCTATTTCACAATTCACTCATACTCCCAGATGATGCTTTACCCTTACTCCTATGACTATAAGCTGCCCGAGAACTACGAGGAATTGGTGAGTGGGTGCAATGGGAGGGAGACTATTTCAGTGTTGAAACTTTTTATTCTGATCTGAAAAAGTAATCAGAACAATTTGTGGAAATTCTCTTACTAGTTTTAGGAGTAAAAATTGTGTATGTGTGTAGTATGTATGCATCTATTTATATTAAGGAATTGAGTAGTCTGAATAAACTGAATGAAAGAAATGGGATTTTGATACAGGGAACACTCTCCCTTGAATGTGATTTATTTACTAATATTCAAAACAATAGTAGTTCCCTTTAGCTTTACCACAATAGTGATTGTTTTAGTTCCTTTTCTGTTGTTGTGATAAACTACCCCAACAAAAAGCAAGCTAAGGGAAAAGAGATTTATTTCGCCCTATGGTTTCAGAGGAGATAAAGTCCATTGTGGCAGGGAAGGGTGGACAGAGCATAAGGCCTGTCTGGCAATCAGGTAGCAGAGAGGTCATGTTTCATCCACACACGAAAAACAGAGAAAAGGAACAGAAGTAAGGTCAAGCTACACAACCACACACCCTGTCTCCAGTGAAATGCTTCATCTAGTAAGACTCTAACCCCTAAAGATCAAACAGTGCCACCAGCTGGAGACTGAGTGTTCAAACACATGAGCACATGGAGGACACTTCATTTTCAAACCACAGCACTGATGAAAGAATTGTTTTAGTTGTATTGGAGATAATCAACAAAGTCCTTGACGGCACACTTCATTTTTTTCAGTGTCTATTTTGCCAAGTTGCTTGATCTAGATTTGACACAAACAGAATATGGCAGATGGTATTACAAAGTTGTAACATTTAATAGATAACAGCTTGATCTATGAGGTCCTAAATTATTTGTTTCATTGTTTGTTCAGATAAAACAGTAATAAATCATTCAGTAATCAAATAGTGTGATTGAGGCTTTCTAAATATAGGGAACAGTTTTTAAAAGTTTAAATATCTTTGACTCAAATATTAGCAGTATTGCTCAGTGACCAAGATATAATCACATGAGCAATTAACTATTATGAGTTCATAGAAGTCACATTAATAAATATCACACATCAATGTACATATATTTTAAAGACATGTTTGAATCCTTCAAACAACACATATTTTTAAAATTTTTATGTTTCTGGTTATCAGAAATTGAGACCAATGTCCCAAAAGAGCAAGATAGGATTTAGAGCATTTGAATTGGGTACACACACAGGCACACACACATGCACACACAAAAATTTAAACAAAAGTACCTCTATAGATTATAAAATCCTCCAAAAATACATCTTCAGGAAAACAGTAAAAATGTAGGAATAATAAGAATATGTGGAGTGTAATTTGTGTTTAGTCATTCAATATAATTTAAAGGAAGAACATAATGTGGTCATAAATTTCCACTGGCTTCATAAAACATCCAGTCCTTCAGTATAGACTTCCTAATAATGCTATTTATCGCCAAATGGAGTTTTAAAGCTCATAAAATGATATTTGAATTTTTTAAATTCTGAAGGACAAGGAAGTATGAAACTAGGAGATATTTATGGTCAGAGGAAATTAAGAACTGTGATGCATAGTGGAAAAATCCCTCCAGTCCTAGCCATATGGCTGCATTTGCCAGTTGTGCTAGCTGTGTTCTGTTCAGGGAGTCTTTTCCTGTGCCAATGTGTTCAAGGCTATTCTCCATTTTTTTTTCTATCGGGTTCTATGTGTCTGGTTTTATGTTGAGGACTTTGATGCATTTGGAGTTGAGTTTTGTGCAGGATGATAAGTATTTGTATTTGTCTACATGCACCCATCCTGTTTGGCAAGCACCATTTATTGAAGATGTTATCCTTTTCCCATGTGTATTTCTGGATTCTTTATTAAAGAAACAACAACAACTGGGTGTTCATAGGTGTATGGATTTATATATGGGTCTTCAATTCAATTCCACTGACCAATTTAAGACCCACATATTTCTATGCATTCTACTATGATATCCCATCAACTTTTTTGAGGAAATCCATGAGAAAAGTTTTGCACCCCACCTGCAATTACCTCTGACCATGGCTATTACAAAGTATTTACTTAGATTGTCTGATAGCACTTACTTCTCAGGGTACAATCTTGGAGCCTGAACCATTCTTTTGATGAGTATATATTCATTATCCAAGAGGAGAAATATGACAATAACTAGAAAAAATAGCAATCCTCTGAAAAACTATTAAATGTCACCACAAATTAAAAAACATCTTCCATTCAGTGGCATGTCACTCACTGCTTATTCATTAAATTTTTAATTAATGAGCTACAAAAGTAGAATCCAGTCAAGCTGAATGTGGTAGCACACACCTTTAATCCCAGCACTCAGGAGGCAGAAGCCAACAGATCCATATGAGTTCAAAGCCACCCTGGTCTACACAACAAGTTTTAGAACAACCAGGTCTACATAATTAGACTTTGTCTCAAAATAAGTAAGTAAGTTAATTAATTAATTAAAAGACCCTGTCACCTTATTTAAGCATGTGAAGACAATGTAAGGTCACATTTATAGATAAATGTAAAGGTTCAAAGGGAATAAATATTAATTAGAAGGTAGACAACTGCAGTGCTATACTCATGCCCATCACTGCTGACACCGTGTCCCGGCCTAACGACTACAAAGCCGTAATCCTGGGCCACTGACAACTAAGGTGAATAGAGGAGGGCAGAAAGTATCTATTTAAGGTATTTTCTCAGAATCTATTTCAAAAACAAATAAACAAAATCTACCCAAAAAGTTTTAAATGAAACCATAAAATGTATTTTAACAAAGGAGCTTGTTACTGATCTACCATTACAAAGTTCAGGGAACTTCTTGGCTTGATAATATTCTCCTCCTGGGCCAATCGTACATGACTTAACAGAAATTGCATTGAATGTACATTAAGTTTCCATAAATTAAGGCCCCTGCCATTTGAGAACTTAGGGTCTTACTGAAATTCAGAGGTATAAAACCATAAAGTACATAACCAGGAGTTTAATTGTGCGCAGTTGTAGGGATTCGTGAGAGAGAAATAGCAACAAGTGTAATAGGTTCAATAAGAAAGGAGGTGTAGCAGTGGCAAATGCCTTTAATCCTAGCACTAAGGCAGTGGAGACAGGTTGATTTCTGTAAATTCAAAGCCAGCCTGATCTACATAGTGAGTACTAAGACAGCCAGGGGTGAGTAGAAAATCCTTCTCAAAAAAAGAAGAAGGATGGTGAGAAGGAGGAAGGAGAGGAGGAAGAAAGAGATGTGATATTTATTCTGAGAGTTAAAGAATGGACATAATTGAGAAGGGCAGGGAAAGAATGGAGCATTGAAAGCATAGAATAAAACTAACAATAGTCAGATTAAAAAACAGGATTAAGGAGTCTTCTTGAGAGAAAAAGCTGGATGGTGAAGTTGGACATCTTGTGAAAGACACTGGATATCAAAATAGAAGCCTGCATCACAGTGTGCCCTGGAGCTAGAGATGTGGTAAATACAGCCAGATCTATTACATGACTCCCCATTTATTTTGGATTTCCATAAAACCACTAATTTTTACTATAACCATGTCTCAAATCCTACATGAGATAAACTCATACTGGAGCAATATCCCTAGCTTATTTGAAATTTACATTTAACTGGGAGTCTATATTTTTGCTAAATCTATCAGTCATGCTGGCAAGATAATATTTTGGGGAGCCAAGATGCTGAAAGCATATCTGTAATGTCATCAGCAGAGACACCTTCAAAACAAAATCTATGGCTTCCTTTTTAACTTTTCTCCTAAACTCTCATCAGCTATAACTGTATCTTTTACATCATTTTGAACTACCCAGAGAAAACATTTGGTAATGTTTGTGAGACATTTTGATTGACATACTATGGGAGTTTGCTGACATCTCGTGGTAGAGGACAGACAATGCTGATAAACATATTACAATGTACCAGGAAACCTACCTGCCCTCCCCCCCTTACACACACACACACACACACACACACACACACACACACACACACAATGCTGATAAACATATTACAATGTACCAGGAAACCTACCTGCCCTCCCCCCCTTACACACACACACACACACACACACACACACAGAGTGATCCAGCCGAATAGCAGAAGAGCAGAGGTTGAGAAACTGCTCTAAACAAAGGTAAGAGCAGAGTCACATTTCTGTCCAAAGGCTATTGGCTCTCATTGATTTTTTTTATCTTCCTCAAAAATAATATATGGTGTTCTGAAAATCTCAATTGGCAAAAATTGCCCCTTTCCTGTGTTACACAGTATTTATTTTTAAAATGTATTTGGGAGAAACACCATGTCTCTCAAAACAAGAACTCTCTAGACTGCAAATTCAACTGACTCACACTTTGTGTTTCCCTTGAACATCAAAGAGTGAGGAATAGGAAGCAGATCAAATGAAGGACAACATTGCTACATGTCAATGGCAGCATTCAGTTCTTTATTCCACATTGCTCCTGGGATCTGGGGAGGCAGCAGGCCAGCTTTCCTACACCAGTAGTTTCCTTGACTCCTGTCTTCACTGCTATCAGGATCCTCCTGTTCCTCAGAATCAGGAATTCCCTAGTTCCTTGGTGCCTGCTGGAAGCTTAAGATCTCATTGTCACCAAAATTATAAAAGTATCATTTCCTATTGGTCCCTTGGTATAAGTTAAGATTATCACAGGACAAAAGGAAGGAAACCAAAGTTAGAGATAATTTGAGGTTCTTGTTATCACGTGTTTACTGACAAGGACAGTTAAAGTCTGGTCAAGTTAAATTTCTTAGAATTATTTCATACCTCAGGCTTGGTTGGGGGCTCTTGTTATTCCACACTGTAATAAAGGACTCTAGACAATTAGCCCACCTCTGGCAGTGTACAGGGGATTGGAGTGAGAGTCATGTGCAGGGGCATACACACACAGACACACATAGACACATATATGGCAAGGAGTTACCTGACACTGTGGCAAATGCTAGAATCACACTTCCATCCAAAGTTCTCAACAGGGGCTAGTTGTTCAGCTCATTTGGAACATTCCCACTGAGTGTACTGCTAGACCTGACATTCCATTCTGCTGAAAAATTCTGTGGTGGTATGATGTGAACAGATGATATCGGGGAGATAAAGAGTAATATTGGTGAAGTTATTTGGAGTTTTCAAAAGAAAAGAACTGTACTGAGTGCAGAGAATTTTGATAAGATAATTGGGATTTAAAATACAATATTTTAGCTGATTAATGTCTATTCTGACTTTTTTCTGTCTCTTGGCTTTAAATAGGATCAGAGGAAGGGTTCATAGACTTCATCCTCTGTGGTAAATGTCAGTATTTAAATATGGCAGTCCATCAACCATAAATACACAATATTACTGCCCGCTCCCATACCATCCTTAATCTCTGCTCAGGAGGTCACAAGCCAACTTGAAAAGCTTGACACTATGTACCCTAACCAGATATGGCCCATTTGTAATGACTCTGAACCCCAGCATATGATTCACTCACCCAATCTTTACTGAGTGGTCTGTGGAGGATAGAGATGAATACCCTAATCAAGGTATGACAATTTAAATTCAAGGTCAACCTGAGCTAGATAGAAAAAGAACAAAGAAAAAAAGTTAAAAAGAAAAAAAAAAAAAGACTAGCCATAAATCATACAGAGAACTAATAATAGATGCCAGAACAACTGATTTTAATAGGCTGAAGGAACTCTTATAAATGGGGGCTGCTGCAAAAGAGAAACCACTGCAATTAAAGAGAATGGAGGGCAAATACACAAAGAAGATAACATAAAAGTAAACCTAAGAGATGGTAGAAATTCTCTGTTTAAGCAAAGAGGGGGAAGAGCATTCCAGTGAAGGAAGAACACCTAAAGTCAGCATAAAGTGAGGAAGTGGAAGGGTACAGGGGCCATTTAGTAAATCCTAGCTTAGAAAGAACATGGGATGAGATTTGAGACAGACCTCTGGGATGGGGTCACAATGAGCCTTTTTGCCAAAAGGAGAAGTTGAAGCCATTGAAGACACATGATTTGGTAACCCTGAAAGTGGTCACCAGGAGATAAACGTCCATATGAGAGAGCAGCTGAGGACAGGGACAGCAGAGGCTGAGGCATAAACTAAATGTTTCTTTAATAGTGATAGCAATAAAAGAACAGCCCTTTGAAACTGATGTCAGTCTCAGACAGAGGAACTGACTCCAAAGTCACATTTTCTAAGCAATCATTGTGTGCTCAGCTGCTAATACTCCAGCCTTAATATTCACCATCCTGTAATGACTTAGTGTTGGCTTTCTACCTACCACATGTCCAGTCATGGTTGTTTTGTCTGCCTTTTTGGGTATGTTTTGTTCCTATGCAAAGACATCAACAACCTTTTTCATAGCATAAAGACTTCCTGGACTTTGCTTTACATTGGGGAAGACATCTTTCACAAGACTTACTTATGAATTCCAGTATTACTAAGCTGGAAAAATTGAAACGATCATTGAAAAAGTATAAAATATTAACCAAATGTGGCATAAATGTCTTTGGTTTTTGGTTTTGTTTTGCTTTTTGTTTTGGTTTGTTTTGTTTTATTTTGTTTTGTTTTGTTTTTAAACAAGGGTACAGGGGTTGTGTTTATTTGGCATGGTTACTTTCATTTATTCATTTCCTGATGATTCTTCTTCAGAATGCACTGGTGAAAGGTGCAGCCAAGGAACTTGCCTCTCTGCATGGCACCAAGTACACGTATGGCCCAGGAGCGACAACAATCTGTGAGTCTTGGCTTCAGAACTATGCAAAGAAATCACATACTTAACACTACCTTTGTTTTCTCACCATTTAAAATGTATAACTTTACTACACAGTGATTTTTAAATGAAATATATATTTTTCTATTAAATAGATATATAAAGAAATAAATATTCTTTCCAAACAACAATAACATCAGCTTTCTGCATGTATCTCTTGGGCATCTACTGTGTGCCAAGCTTTCAATAGGTGATAAAATAAAAAGTAAAGGAAGGATGCAGAAGAGGGAAGTAGGAAAGATAGAGGGAATTTCTTTGGTAGACCAAAGAAATCTTTGAGGAAGTCACCATGGCAAGCATGGAAAGGCACAGGTGCTAAGAGGTGCTACATTAGGATTACAAAGTAAGAACACGCCCACCCATGTGCCCTGCACACTGAGGATGGTATTCCTAAGGTGGTAGCTAGGATATTTAGCTGAAGGATCTTTACAGGATGAAAACACAGTATGGAGTAATTGTGGGTAAGAAGGAGGGTTTCCTGAGGAATAAGCCACTCTTCAGAGGAACCCAATTCCTTCCTTCATGTGTGCAAATAAGTAACAGAGAGAAAGAGAGAGAAATACAATGGAATTTTATTTAGCCATAAAGAAAAACAAAATCAAATTTGAAGAAAAAAATGGGTGAAACTAGAAAATGTTATATGGAGTAGGCTCACCCAGACTAGAAAGACAAAGGCCACATGTTCTCACTCATATGCAAATTTTGGCTTTATGTATGTGTGTATGTGTTCCAGTGTATATAAATGTCAAAAAACTAGAGAAGGGGACAAGAGGGTGAGGTAGGGAAGAGGTCTTAAAGAGGAAAAGAAAGGAGGGACTAGAACACATATGATGTGAGAATGAAACTGCTCTTACAAAAAACCTGGGTTCACTTCCCAGTACCCACATGATTGAGTCACAAACCCCTGTAATTCTAGTTCCAAGAGATTTAATACCATCTTCTGCACACACACACACACACACACACACACACACACACACCCCAAAACAGAAAGAGCTAGGTGGGTTGAGCTGGAACGCAGAATTGTGGTCACTGCAGAGTTTGAAATTATCTTAAAAGGAACATTCTGTAGAACCAGTTTTCAGTTTCTATTTCTACTTTCCTCTACCCTCCAATGATTTCTTTTTGCCCAAGTTCTGAAAGGATTCGAAATATACACAAGGAAAAAAGACTAAGTCTTGTCATCAAAAGGCCTCCACAACAGCTCCAGCCTGAGCTGTTGAGTTTGTTAAGGCTGAGGATAGAACAGAGCTTTCTGTGGCCTTACTTTGTAAGGTGTCTTTTTAAGCTGGTTCTGAAAGAAATGACTCACTCATGCACCTGTTTTTAACCATGGGTTTATTCAGATGAGTTAAATTAGCTTTATCTTACCACCATGTGCAAGCCAATAAGAGGTAGGGACAATGTCTCTCCTTTGTCCCAGCATCTCTAAAGATGAGCACATGGCTTGCAGCTCAGTGAGAGATATTCAGTTCTTGATTTAAATCAATGAACAATAATAAACAAATATATTAGTGACAACAAAATTATAATCTAATGAATTAACTAAATGAATAACTGTACCAGGCCAGTTGTCAGACACCAAAGATAAAAAGCGAAAACCTAGGGTAGGAGTAGTATGGCTCAGTGTTAAAGGCCTTGCCTAACATGAAAAAGGTCCCAGGTTCAATCTCTAGCAGTGAAAGAGAAGAGGGGCACCCTTGCCCTCATGTTGTCAAGTTTCATGATTCTGAGGTTTCTACAAACTTGGATGCTGTCCTCCTACTACTCAGATTCCCTGGGAGAAATCTGTTCTTTAATGAGTTATTCATAGTACACTCTCCAACCACATGTAATTGCACTGAGAATTTCATATCACTATAAATACTTTCTGAGATAATTCTGGGACAAAATTGTATTGTTTTTTTTTTAAATACTTCGTTTTTCTATTGAGTAGATGGTTAGCCTATCCATAATATTTTTCACAGTGAAGAATTTGTAGTTAAAGAGAAAAGCTGATTTCTTTTCCCCTACTGTTTTCTCATTTCAGATCCTGCTGCTGGGGGCTCAGATGACTGGGCTTATGACCAAGGAATCAAATATTCCTTCACTTTTGAACTCCGGGATACAGGCATCTATGGCTTTCTCCTTCCTGAGTCCCAGATCCGCCAAACCTGTGAGGAGACAATGCTTGCAGTCAAGTACATAGCCAATTATGTCCTAGAACATCTCTATTAGTGAAGAGCACAACAAACCTTATTTCAAAATGCTCACTGTTCATTTCTTGTCTGTCTTGACTTTTGTTTGTTTGGAGGCTTTGCAGATTCTAATCTCTCTTTAATTTTCTGGATGTATTGACATACTTGGACCTCCAAAACTCATCCTAATAAAATCATATTACTGGAAAACAGAGGATTGCCTGTTTGAGATGGAGGGTAACTGAACAATGAGCAAGCCAGCTGTGTGTTGGTGCTGGTCCTTGAGGAGCTGTCTACACTGGCAGAGAACCTGGGTTATAATGGGAAGCTTATGATTAAGAAGAAATACAGAGGGAAGTGGGAGATTGTAAAACTTAGTACAGTTGGAGAGATGACATCTTGGCTTAAGTTTTATCTCAGCTCATTCAAGTGACATAATGAAATACCTATAGCATGCCAAGAGTTTTACTAAGCAATTGAAAATGAAACAATGAAAGAGAATGATTACACATCTTCTTGTTCTATATATCCATGGGCCATTAGATAAGACAGACATTGCACAAGTAATCAACTAAAATAGTTATTTTAATTGATAAAATAAAAACTAATAAAGATAATTAGTTATTTGATATACCAAATATATAAGTCTAGACTGCTCAGAAAAATAACATAACATATGTACATCTTGCTGTGGGGAAAAGGCTTTGAAGACATGTTATAATATGGGTAAATGAGTCACAATAAGCTGTACAAAATGACAAACAACTTCCTGTGATCATTCTAAAGGTAATGGAAGAATGTTTTAGTGAGTAAGGGATTGGGAGAGTTGATGGAGAAGGCACACATAGGCTTGGGAAGGAATCGAAGAACCACATCACACAGAGCCAAGACCCATGTTTAAACTTGAGGCATTGGTCTTAGAACCATGGGAAACCATGGAAGAGGTGAGTTTTGAATGACATTGCTACAGTCTTCTTAGAACAGCTGGCTGTGGCCAGCAGATTGAAAACAAGACAAAAGATGGTGGCCAGACCAGCTGAGCCAATAAAAGAGTCAAAAGCCACTCTGTGATTTACATATCACATATGAATTGATATTTCCTGGAATTAGGAGAAAGTGAGCTAATATATCATGCCAAGTTCAATTTTTAAAGTAGAACAATATGTACCTAATTTATAATTTGGGAGTGTCTTATAGAAAAAACATGTAGTGTCAAGAAAATATGCTTCCATATTCAAAATAATATGAACATTATACATTAAAAATTAGCAATGTTCTAATACAAAAATCATTTTAAAGTCAGCCATCTGGGGTCTGGGAGAAGCTGTCAAGCCAAAGACTGACTAATGCCCTGATTTCCCACAAGATGGCAGCAGTACAACTCATCAGTCATCAAAGCAGTTAGGAATCCATTTAAAATGAGAGATCCTCAAGTGCAAAAAGTAAATTCCCGTGAACATATATATGATATATATGTTCCCATGGATGTGTATATGTAGCTCTCGCCCACCTTTTTCAATTACAGCTTGCTGCTATAAATTGCAGAGCTAATTCAACTATTGTTATAAGTGAAATTCTGATGAAATGGTATGTAATTCCCGTTCCACGGGCCACTCTCTTATCTTGCCTCTGGCCAGTAATACCCATGCCTTTCTAAGGAATGCAGCAAACAAACTATGCAAATCATGAAGATAAATAAGAACACTCCAAAGTCCTAAACTGAATGCTTATTGAAATGTCAAGGAATACATGTGGACTTTTCTAAAATTTGGAGAGATAATTTAAGGATAGTAAGGAATAGGAAAGCAAATATGCAAATATTATCAGGAGTCTGAGTATTTGAGATTTTCAACACTCAGGCCATTTTTGCTATAATTTTCTATCTAATGAAAATTAACAGGCTAAGAGTTCTGAGCATTTAAGATATATCAAGAAAAACAAAAAAGCAGAAGTCTGATTCACTCCTTTCCAATACATTGTTCCAGTGAGCACCAGCCCAGCTGACCTGCCCCTTCTCACCCTTGCCCATGTGAGAGCACCAACTCTTAGCTCATGAGAAAGTTTCTTCCACTTGGTGAGCCCAGTTCTACACCAGAGCCCTTCCTGAAGCTCCAAGTTCCCTTAATAACCATTATTGACTGTGCTGAAGTGTGTCTGTCTTGGTTTAGTTAAAAATTAGCTGGACATTTTCTGGTTACACTTATATAATCTCTGCATATCTAATACCCAATGCTATATAGTCTTCTGTTTTTGTAAATGATCCATATAAAATTTATCACAGACACATTTTCCAGGTCAAAAACCATGAAAAATTATCAAGTTAATTTGGGGGCCCCATGGAATTTTAATAATCTGTTTCATTGGAGCAGATTGTCACTCTTGCATTACACATATTTGTTTAGAAAAATGCTACCTTTGTCTGAAACTAATGAAGACAAATTTCTCTATAGCATCTATAAGGTACTTTGCTTTGATTTTAAGAACCCAACCCATTATGGACCATTGAGATGTCTCAGCAGGTAAGAACACTTGCTACAAAGCCTTGGAACCCACATAGTGGAAGGAGAGAACCAACTCCACAAAGTTATGCTCTGACTTCCACACATGGCATTCATGTATACACACAATCAAGCAATCAATATTATTTTTCAAATTACAGAATCCAATACCTTAGTTTAACTCCGAGCAACATAGGAAAAAAGTTATAAATTCAACATCTACCACTAAATCCAGCATTTTTTTCCTTTAACAAAGGATATTAGGGTCCAGCCTGTAATAGTCTTTCCCTGGGGCTTCCTGAAGAGATGCTACCAATGGCAAGAATAATCTGAGGGAATGAATCTAAGTACACCTAGCTCTTTGGTCCATTCACTTTATTCTTCTGAGACGAAATTTTCCAGTCCCCCCCCCCCCCCGGAACCGGTCTCCATGTCTTACAAGCAGTAACTTTTTTACAATATGATGAGAGGCTTTCAAGGTCCCTACAAGAGCATTGATAGTCAGCTTCACTTGCAACCCAAAAGGAGAGTGAGTAAAGGAAATGGGGCCAAATAAGGGCTGGAAGCTGTTAGTAAATCAGAAAGGGAATTTATGTGCTCAAAATATATTCTTAGAAGTGGTTAGGTGAAACACTATGAGTTTATCATAAATGTCCTCCAACTACAATCTTAGAAATGATTAGGTAAAAGAGTTTATAAGTCACTAAAATAAAACTGCCCTTTTTTTCTGTTGCTGTTTTCTGGCAAGATAGGGAAAGAGTACTCAATAGGTAGGTAACTTGTATCACAGCTTGAAGCACCTGATATGAAAAAGTCCTTTTGTCCTAAGTAAGTTGCTCCAAGGTGCCACTTGGGCTGTGAGAGAAAGGGGGTGTGAGCTTAATTTACACAAGAAGCAAAGCTATGTAGCTTACATAGCCTAACTTACACCTGGCCTAGGTGATGTCTCCATATGGATATTAACCTAGCAGATGGTCTGGAGAGCTTATTCTGTCTGCCATTTATCCTTGGATGCTTTTTCAAGAGCTGGCCCTGGCTTTGTGAGATTGCTAAAGGAGATAATTGTGGAAGGCAAGCATCTGAATTCTAATGCTAAAAAGAAGCAGAAAGCCTGGAAGCCAGAAGCTTGCCTGTGTGACTGTATCCAAATACCTTAGTTGTATATGCTCAAGATCAATCCATACTGTTTAGCAGTTCTTAGGAAAAGAATCAGTTGGGGAAGCTATGATAGTGCACATGAAATTCATAGCAGAAAACATATTAGAAGCCAAATAATGCTGTGGAATAATGCTTTTGTACACTGGTTTAATAAAACACTGATTGGCCAGTAGCCAAGCAGGAAGTACAGGCAGGATAAGCAGACAAGGAGAATTCTGGGAAGAGGAAGGCTGAGTCAGGAGATGCCAGCCCACTATCCAGGAAGCTGCATGTAATGGCACACAGGTAAAGCCACGGAATATGTGGCAACATATAGATTAACAGAAATGGGCTGAGTTTAAGTGTAAGAGCTAGTCACTAGTTAGCCTGAGCTAATGGCCAAGCATTTTAAATAATATATGCCTCTGTGTGTTTACTTGGGTCTGAGCATCTGTGGACCATGCAGGACACAGAAAAACTTTTGGCTGCAAAACAACACCAAATAGCCCTTGAGCCTTGGTTTCCTCTGAAAAATTTCTTGATTCTTCCAGGTAATAGCTTTGCCATAGTCAGTTGAATTTCTAATTTATATTTCTGCAGCCTGCAGCATTTCCACTCAGTGTACTCTTTAGTGAGATATCTAAAGATATTCTAGCAATTCATTAGATTGAATTTTAAGAAGAAGAATCATTAAAAAGATCCTACTAACTCTCAAGAAACTTTCACTTCCATTTTCTGTGACATTCCTTTGATGGTAATAATGTTAGAGGGTGGAAAGGTAGAGCTAAAAAATGAAGCAATATCTTAACTTGTGCTTAGATTAGCAAGGCCATAAAAGCTCTGAGGCTCCAAAAGATAGAAGCTTATTGCTGTGTGAAGCATTAAACTTCTAACTTGAAGAGACTTGTTTATCCTGTGAAATACCACAGGCTGACAGTCCTTCCTGAGATGACATGACGTTTCATAGCTATTCATTCTGCTTTCCATATAGAAAAAGCCTTTTTATAAACTGTGATATGGTGATAGGAGGCTACATTAAACTGCCAAGGAATAACACATTCTGAGTAAAAGTTTCCTGAATATTCCTGAATTCTATTGTCCATTGCTCAAAGGGTAAATGGATTGTGGGGCACAGTGATACTGAATGTATGGTAGGTCAAGATATTACCAGAAACACGTAGTTATCAGTAGACAATAGATATTACAAGTCTAAAGATGCACTTAGTTTATCAGCACAGTACTATCATGAGGTTACCACTATCCTCAAATCATCTAGATCCCTAGGAAAATCAAGCCTCTTCCTAACTTTATATAAGGAAAATGCAGACATTCAGGACAGCCCAGGTGAGTTGGTTCTCTCCTTCTGCCATGTAGTTCCCAGAGATCCAACTCAGGTTATCAGGCTCAGTGGCAGAGTTTTAAGACTAATTTAAAAAAAAAAAAAAAAAAAAGCCTTCAAAAAATACCCTAGACTGCCAGAATTAGGGGAGTTTTTTTTCACTTTCTTACAATTTGCAAAATAATTTTCAATGGTCAATTACAGGTTTTTAAATCTGAAGATAAAGTATCTAGAAACAAACAGTTCTGTTTCTTGAAGTAGGAGACATCAACATAAATGCAGAGGTTTCATCCCTAAATCTTACTACTGTCTCTACTTAAATCTACCACATGATACATACTGATACCAATCAGCTCTGCCCTGACAGTGGCCAAATGTCTCTTCATAGCACCTGAAGGTGAGCTTACACTTCATAGACCTTTACCAGATGCCAACTCACTTACATATACTATCGCAGGTAACCCCCACCATTATTCACCAGCATCTTCTTAGCATCCTTACTTTACAGACACAGAACCAAGGCAAGACACTGCACACTTTGGTACAGCAGAGGTTTAGGAGCCACTTTAAGTTTGTCTAAATCTAAAACCAAGCTTTCCTTTTCTGTTTGCCCTTTTCCAACACATCTTTGGGAAAAAGCAACAGAGCAAGCCTTTCCTCTTAGAGTATCTATCCTTGGCAACCTTGACCAATGAAGACATAAGGCATTTGTGTAAAAAAAAAAAATTCCTCTTTCTTATCCTCAGCATTTAGACAAGATTCTTGGAAAAATACATGACGCTCTCTTGAATGGAGTATCCACTCCTCCTCAGTAATAAGGACATCCTCCAATAATACTATTTTGGTAATTATAATATGTAACCAAGCTTGACATGGTAGCACATGCTTGTAATCCCAGAGCTGATAAGACTGAGGCAAGAAGTTTCTGAGTTTAAGGCCAATCTGGGCTACATAGCAATTCCTTGTCCCTACACCCCTAAGAAACAAAGAAAAAAAGAATAGAAAGGAAGGAAGGCAGGAAGGAAGGGAGGGAGGGAGGGAGGGAGGGAGGGAGGGAGGGAGGGAGGGAGGGAGGAAAGAAAGAAAGGAAGGAAGGAAGGAAGGAAGGAAGGAGGGAAGGAAGAAAGAAAGAAAGAAAGAAAGAAAGAAAGAAAGAAAGAAAGAAAGAAAGAAAGAAAGAAAGGAAGGAAGGAAGAAAGGAAGGAAGGAAGGAAGAAGGAAGGGAGCAAGGGAAGAAAAGAAAAGAAAAACAACTATAACTCTATAAAGTTTCATTACTTAAGACTATGCATCAAAGTTCTCTGGCACTTACTCAAATCCATTCGAGGTTATAATTGTAAATTTTAAGATGAAGATAGAGGCCAGTTCAATGACTCAATGAATAAAGGTACTTTCCACCAAGCCCCCTGGCCTAAGTCCCCCACATGGAAAGATAGAATCTGTTTTCTATGTAAGTTGTCCTCTAGTGTACACACTCATCATGCTGTACACAAACTCCACTCCATACATATAAGCATACACATGAAAATTAATTATATTGATAACTTTTGTGTTTAAGACATATAAATAGATTTCATCTGCTGTTCAATTCAAGCTTACTGAAAAGCTAGTATTTTAGAACAAACAGAACTAAGTCCCTGTCCCAGCTCTGTGACTAGCTCCATCTTATCACTTTGGGCAAGTTACCTACTAAAGTAATTTTCTTCCCATTCTTTTTCTGAGAAGTGCATATTTCCTATTATTAAGAAAATAGTAAGAAGCCTGGATATTCACATGCCTGCCCACCCCTCAACTGTAAAAATATGAGGAGGGAGGATAGTTCATCCCTCAAAACCCCAAAGGAAATCAGCTGCTCATTGAGATAAAAGCTGAGGTATAAAACCAGTAGAGGGGGACCAGTCAAGCAAAGAAGAACCATGAAGTTCTTTTTGATTATGGTTGTTGTCTCCACCACGCTTGCTACTGCTTCTGTTCGCTTTGACAGGTAAAATTCCCTTCCTTTGGTCCAGTCTCTGGGTGAGAAGAAAATAAAGAAACATGTCTTTACAATTGCTAAGGGTTTTTTTGTTTGTTTTGGTTTGGTTTGGGTTTTTTACATCTTTGATTTTTGTCTTTTGACTACTTGAAGGGAGAAGGTATTCCGTGTGAAGCCCCAGGATGAAAAGGAAGCAAGCTTCTTAAAGGACTTGACTGAAACCATTGAGGTAAAGCATTCTAAGAGGTATTATATCTTTCTCCTTCTTTTATTCTATCTTCAATGCCCACAGAGCTAACAAAGGCTGACAAACAAGTGGAGATGACAGGAACCATTGGGGTAACTCAGCCAACACCTCACTTAGTTTTGTTTCCATAGTTGACTGCTCTTTCTTCCAGCTTCACAACCAACAGTTTCTAAATAAATCTGTAAAACAAGGGACATTCTTGGCACCTTTCTCATTGCTGCCCCCACCCCACCCCCCACCCACCAACATCCACTCCAATTTCTCCTGGAGACAGCAAAGTACTGGCTGATGCTAGCTTTGCCAAGAGTGGGTACACTTTCAAAGGATATTCTTAACTGTAAAGAGTTCCTTAAACTCAACAGAAAAAGGGATATTCTCTATCATTGGTTTAGCCGCTCCTTTTATACAAGGCACTTTGTCCCAGTCACCTTCCTTCTGTTTCATATTTACCAGCAGATTTACAATATAACACCTTTAAAACACAGGACCTGAAATAGAATGATAGTAAGTAAAAGGGCCAAGATTACACATCACATTTAAACCCAGAACCAAGCCTGGCTTTCATTCTAGTCACACTCATCTCTTCAGTCAAAACAGAAGAAAAAAAAAAGTTCTGTCAATTCTAATTCTTAAGTATTCCTCACATCCACACCACCACCACCTCTGAAGCCAATGGCAAGTCCATCCTGCCTCTAACTGTGGCATTTCCAGTGTCTGTTTTCTAGCACATCCAAGGGTATTAAATCAGTCCTGCCTCCCACATAGTCAAGTGTTCACTGCAATCATAAAACTTGTCAGCTGTGCTTCCTAACTTGAAAATGTCTATGAGGATGGCATGTTCTTTAGAGTCAGATTGGCTTTGTGACTTAGGCAAGTTACAGATGCTCACAGGGCATCCACCTCTTCTTCTGTAACATGCAGCTGATAATCTCCCATTTTCCAGCAGCAGCAGCAAGTGGATAACACACACACACACACACACACACACACACACACACACACACACACACACACACAAATAATAATAATAAAATAATAAATAAAAATAAAAAACCTATTAAAGCATTTTCTGTGGGTTTTGGCATGGCCAGTGTCCTCTGTGAATTGCCATGTGGCTACACTCTAGTCCTAAGCCCCTCTTCTCTGTTTCCTGCCCCTAAAGATCCACTTACATCACAGTTTCCCAGTATTGTATCCATTTTCTCATGAGGAATGTTATTTTCTAATTTTTTATCTAAGTCTTTCTGTTTCTACAAGACTCAGATGGGCCGATATATCCTGCAGGAAGTTGCCTTCCTTGCTCTTTCTATTGAGGACATTCTGCCCCTTCCTCTGCTGTTGGCTAACATAGTGGAAATATGTGTACTCAGCTTTGTCTGCTACACAAAACCTCCTCTTACAATTTCTGTAAGATACTTCTGTGGCATCCACCTCTGTGCTTGCTACTTAATAAATGCTCAGAAGAGTTCTTTGAGCTTGCAATTCTTTCTCCATGTTTTCTTTCTTTAACACAGATATTGCTATTGTGTAATGCTGATATCGAGCTCATAAACTAACCCTGATGTGTCCAACTTATGCTATAATGTTTCAAAGTAACCAGACATGTTGATTGTTCATTAAAAACCTCATGTTGTCCTATAATAGACTGCCCAAGAGTTAACATGTGATGTAACTAAGAGACATCAAAGGTAACTCAGACATGCCTCAATCTTGCTGTGATGGTAGAGACTGGTCATCTCCTTCACATCTCCCAAGTGTGGTGTGATGGTGGAGATTGGGCATCTCCTTTGTATCTCTTAGGCAGACATGGGGCTTCTCTCTCCCCTCCCCTAGACTGAGAATTTGTACTTCACTTGGCTCCAAAAGTGACTGTGATTTTAAAGAAACCCAAGAACTGGAATCTCTATTTTAACCAGAATTTTGTCATTGTGGGCTTATTCATCAAATTGCTAAAATTAGCTATGGGAACATAGCAAAGAGAAAATCAACACTTACAAAATCTTAAAATGTCTAAGGATTTTTATTCACCTCATTATATCCAGAGTACTCACCAGGGAATCTTATTGGCCATGTTTTCTTTTTTATTAAGGACTACTGAAAAATAATCAGTTCCAATGTCTTGATCAAGGATGTATTATTAAAATAATAAAATTAATAAAGTACAACTTCTTGACAAATACAAACCTCTCAGGAATTCCAGAATTCACTGAGAAATCCATGGGAGGAGACAGAAAGTTCTAAAAGCCAGATTACAGACAGCTGTGGTTAAATCAATCATGAAATAATCCTATTCACATCTAAAATGATAGAAGCAAAGGGAAATTAACCAAAGAAGTTATCTCTTCTATTTGCTTTGACAAGTGCATTGTCCTAAAATGCTAGTTAGTATAAATTAATTTATTTCCTACTCCTTCATATTCAACTGTTCTTAAATACATTTGTCAAAACATTTTTCATTAGCTTATTCATTACACAGAGCTCTACACCACTTTATGGTGCATAATACATGGTCAGTGTGTGTGTGGTATCTGTGTGTGCTATAAAGTATACTCTCTTGTTTCGGGATAACCTATATGATACCCATTTGAAAACAGAGGCCTGATGAAATCTTCACATATCTTATCACTTTATCTTTTTCCTTTGAGAAAGGATTTCTCCCTGAACCCAGTAACCAGCAAGCCCCAGAAATCATCATGTTTTTATCCCCACAGTTCTGAAGTTATAGGTATGCATAGCCACACTCAGCTTTTTATACATGTTTGGTAAACAAACAAGCTACAGCTAACAATGAGCTTGTCTCTGCAGCTTGATTTCTGGTATCCAGATGCTATCCATGATGTTGCTGCTAATATGACAGTGGATTTCCGAGTTGGTGAGAAGGAATCTCAAACTCTCCAGTCTACCTTGGAACAACATAAAATGAACTATGAGTAAGTCCTGGACAAATATCTATTTATGTTTCATAGTCAGAGTTTGAGTAACTTTGAAATCTTTAGGATGTTTTTTAAATCTTTGAGATTTGGGAGTGTGTGGATTTTATACATGAGTACACTGTATTTCCATCATTTCCAATCCTCTCTCCATCCTCCATCTCTTCCTGTGTCCTTCCATCTGTACCCTCTGGAATTCATGACCTCATCTTCTATAATTATTGATACATGCACACATACACACACACACACACACACACACACACACACACACACACACACACACACACTTACTGAGACCACTTAGTGTTGCTCATAAGTATATGTGTTTAGGGCTGACCACATGGGACTATATAACCTATCATGAGTTTCATCCCTAAAGAATATTGATTATTCCTCCTTCAGCAGTTATAGACTTCTTGTAGCTCTTCACCTCGTAGTGGGTCTTATGAAATTTGTACCTTCCATGTTGGCATGTTGACTGCTGTGATCATTATGCAGATCTTGTGTAGGCAACTATATTGTTAAGATTTCATGGGCAAAGCAAATCTGTTATGTCTAGAAGTCACTATCTTTCATCAGAAATCCTGATCTTCTGGTTCTTACTATCTTTCTGTCATCTCTTTCAAGATTTTCCTCAACTTAGGTAGAAAGATTGTATCTTAGATGTACAAACTAGGGCTTGGCACCCCTCAGTCACTTATTCTTTGTGATGTTGACCAGCTGTGGATCTCTGCAAGATCCCATCTCTTGCAAAATGAAACTTCTTTGGTGAAGGGTTAGAGCTAAGTCTATGGGTATATGGATAAATGCTTAGAATGCAGGTAGAAGCTATATTTACTTAGGGCCTTAAGTCCAACTAGATAGCTATTGTTTACTCTTAATGTAAAAGTGCCAGTAACCTGGTGTGGTAGCATATGCTTTTAATCCCAGCACTCTGGAAGAAGAAGCAGGAGGATTTCTATGAGTTCAAGGACAGCCTGGTCTACATAGAGAGACCCTGTCTCAAAAAACCAAAAGCAAAAAAAAAAAAAAAGAAAGAAAAGAAAAGAAAGGAAGGAAGGAAGAATAAAAGTGTCACTAGGGGATATCTTGCCTTGCCAGTTGGTCATTGTTATGGTTCATAGGTTTTTCAAGCAGGTAGGATTGTTAATTGCTTCTCTCCTTTGGCAGCTTGCATACACCTTCTGAAATGGTAAAAGTTAATCCTCAGGGAGATGACTTTTAGATCTGTTCCAGCAAGTCCTGTGTCTGAAATGTGTAGTGTCTTCAAACATAGGTCTTATCTTCAAGGTCTGGGAGACAACAAAGGGCAAGGGCAATTGCCTATATTGTTTCTTGGGGGTGTGCCTTGGATCCCTGACCAACAGCATGAAGGGAGGCTGGCCTTGATTGGAACTGGGGGGTTTATTAGTCTGTGGCTCCATAGGAGGACCTTTATCACCTCATATGGCAGAACTCTATTAAATCCACATTAACTCTGTGGGTGTGTTTAAGTAAGTTTATAAAACAGTATGTTTTTCTACAGCTTTTTCAAATATTCTTAGTGTTATTTTTCTCTGCTTTCTCCCTGTACCCTCCTCAGGTTAAGCTCTTCTCCCTGTTTATCCTCCTCTTCCTTTCTACTTTCCTGGTTTATGCATTTATTATCTACTTACATCTAAAGAGTTGGAACTAGCTTCCAAAAATAGGAAAGAACATATGGCATTTGGCATTTGTCTTTCTGGGTCTGGGTTACCTCATTCAGTAAAATATTTTACAGTTACATCCATACAATGGAACTATTTTTAAATTGGGCCTGACAAACATTAAAGTGCTGTGTATAGAAGATAAAATTTACAGTTTCTTTCAGACTATTGAAGTATATTGTAGAGGTGATAGGGTTATTGGCAGTTTACTCTCCATCTTACATTTGCTTTGATCTAAATAAATGACAGTAGCCTACATCTTCTAGCTCCATAAGGAGAGAACTCAAATATGAACAAGCAGGATAGCCTAAGCAAGGGCACATCATCACAACTGATTAGTAGTCAGCCCAGGGTTCGTGAGCTATGGGTAATGACTAACACTGTCTTCTTTTTTAAATTGTCCTGACATGTAAAAGGAAATTTATTATTCACACACACACACACACACACACACACACACACACACACACACACGGGAGAGGGAGAGAGGAAGAGGGAGAGGGAGAAAGAGAGAGAGAGAATATAAACTGCAGACGAGAGAATTTTAGATAACCAGTTACAGGAGTAAATCATTCCTCTCCCTAGAACAGTAAAAGGAAATTATAATTGAACAACAACCATGGGTCATATACCAGTCTGAGTCCTGAGACCATTTATACAAACAAGAAAATATCCTTATGATGAATATCATAAACCAATTCACAATTTAGAAAATAAACTGTGTTTTTATACCTTCAAACACTCAGATGATATTGAGGGATGCTTTTAACTTCACCATGAACTATCATCATGTCAAACATCAATAAATGCTACCAGCATATTTCGCTGTGGAAGTTAGTGCTTTATTCAAAAGGCCTTTTTACTTCTAATAAAGTAAAGATATTGATGTCTATGATATTGTATTGCATAGTAAGGTATGCTGTGACCCACCACAGCTTAACTATATTTATGATATTTTACAGTATCATAAACATGTTATTGCTTAAAATAAAAGCAAATACAAAAACACTCTTGTTTCTAGTTTTTAAAATAGCAGAAAGTATTGAATTAATTATTGACCACTGATTTTGTTTTTGCTGTTGCTTCAAGAAGACTGTGATGTAAATACAGAAACTTAAGCATTCAAACTTTTTGATTAACATGTTTGTATATATTCTTCTATATTCATAAATACGACCATTACAATTAGAAACAGGTACCTTGCAGAGTTTTCAGATTCAGTCCTAAGACTGCAGAAGCCCCGGGACATTCTGTCATATTACACTAAAATTTGGCTGCATCTTGATCTTTTCATCCGAAAGAACCAACTCTTCCACCATAAATAAGACTGGTCATTGTGGTCTAGATTTGTGGGGGTGCCTGCAAACACTACAGCCAGCAGAGAAATGAGCTCTGTGAGGCCAGAAGGAAATCCAGTTCGACATGATGCAGTTATCTGAGTTCAAACTTCTAGAGTCTGACTCTGAGAAGATTATTTTTGACATATTTAAGATTAGTACAACTTTGGAAAAAAAGTTTCCTCATAACAATTATCACAATTAAACTTAAGGTATGGTTGCATCAAAACTCTTTGCAAAGTACCTGAAACTTCCTCCGTAAGAATAGGTTTTATTGACTAAGAAACAACAGCCAGAATAAGAGTCTAGGAAGGAGAGGCTGGAGAGATGGTTAAGAGCACTGACTGTTCTTCCAGAGGTCCTGAGTTCAGCAACAACATGGTGGCTCACAACCATCTGTTACGAGATCTGGTGCCCTCTTCTGGCCTGCAGTCATACATGCTGTATATATAATAAATAAATAAATCTTTTTTAAAAAAGAGTCTAGGAAGGAAGGGTCTGGAACAAGCAGAATAGTAGACTCCTTTGCAAAGTGCATGGGACTCTTTCTTAAGAATGGGTTTTACTGACTGAGAAACAATGATCAGCAATCTCTGGGGATCTGAATGAGGTCTGACCCCACAGATTAAAAAAAAAAAATCCCAGATTGTTAACTACATCCAGTCGCAGCTTTCTGGGCAGAAAACAGGCATAAATCCCTTCTGTTAAAGAAAAAAGCCTGCAAGCTTTCTCTAGTGCTCTGTGAGCACAAGGACCTCACATCCTCTACATAGATTCACTCCAAAACCTGGCTTCTCACTTGTGATTTGTGCTCCAGTGGCTACACCCTTCACTTTAAGTAATTAATAGAGATCTGATATCAATTCCTAGTATTACTTGATTTTGCAAAGTTCCAGCTCAAACTAGAATACAGTAGTACTCAGCCAAATTCTATATATTCTGGCTTGAACAGCAGGATCAAAAAATGAAGAGTTCTATTTTCCTTATTACTTTTCTAATGCAGGCAAAAAGTGCAATTTTTGTCATAACTATAGATGGTTAAGTGAATCACTGGAAGACTAAGGCAGAGGTTGACACCATGCACCTTTCCCTCTTGGGTCCTGAAGTGGCCCTGATCCTGTAAAATGTAAATGAGATCCTCACAATAAGTGTCATTTAATCTCTGACCCAGATACTTTCTTGTTTCCTGCATCAAGAAGCAAAATGTTAAACTATTTGCTAAAATTAGACTTATCTATCTACAACAGGGTTTCTAGAAAGTGTCTCAATTTAGCCTCACACATGGGAAAGACATGTAATTAAACATCTCCCTCATAAATGTAAAAGTGGAAAGTGATCTTTAAAAACAAAAACCATTTCAAATCCTGTATTCAAGTCCATAATTTTATTTGCATATGAATTATGTGCATTACTATGTGTCAGTCAATAACACAGGGGAGTTCTAAGAACAAAATGCTAGGCCTACTGAAACTACAGAAACTAGTTGGACACATGATTATTCACTTAGACACTCTACATTAAGCAGTGCACACAAATGATTTTTCAGTTTAAAGCACTTATACATGATATTTTTTTTTTAATTTTCAGAAAATTCAACTACTAAAACAGATTTGATTTTAAAATAGAATGCTTAGTTCCTTTTTATTTATATTTTTACAAAGTCATAAAAGGACAAATACAAAGTGCAATAACCTGTGTATACTAAAAAGCACACGGGTTGGGGATTTAGCTCAGTGGTAGAGTGCTTGCCTAGCAAGTGCAAGGCTCTGGGTTTGATCCTCAGCTCCAAAAAAAAAAAAAAAAAAAAAGAAGAAGAAGAAGAAGAAGAAGAAGAAGAAGAAGAAGAAGCAGCCTAACAGACTAGCGAGTGTGTGTAATGATAAATGCATTTGCTGGACTAGGTGTCAGAGGGCAGATACCATACTTCAATCTGCAATTAAATCTCTAAGTGTTTTTATGGATTTTACACTGAGATAATCTCTAGCATTGTCTTTTCTTTGATCAAATGTTAAAATTAGAAGATAAAGCTGTTTATATAAGTTAATTCAGAAACCAGCTGTTAATACAATAAAACTCAAATGACAACAGAATAAAATTGTGATAAGAACTATGCAAGATTACAAAGAAATGCAAGGTAGAAGTATACAGGCTTACACAGTGACATTCAACACTCTACATCAATGATTAACTACCTAATAATATTCATCCAGATACAAATTCGTGCTTCAAACATAAATCCACCCTGTTAAATAATTGTCTCAATTAGATATGTGATTCCATTCATTTTTCTTTCTACTCTGATCTTCCACATATTATTTGCTCAAGCATATAGCAGGCTTGTGAGCTTGGCTGCAAAAGCTTAAAATCATGGCAAAACAAACAAACAAACAAAAACCAGGAGAGTGGTAGATGAGGGGGAAAATATTGTGAAGCAAAACTGCCTGCATCCAGGCTCATCCAAGTCAGATATTTGACACTATTTAAAATGGGGGTATTAAAAGCAGCTACTTCACAGATTCACAAGGAGGAACTGAGTCTATATGGCTGGTTCCTTCTATTAGCTCAGGAGGATGAAAGGCCATTTATATGCATGTGTCCATGAGCTCACACACACAGACACATTCAATGCAACAGAGAACTGAAGGCTCCTATCAGATGTTCTCCCTTTCTCTAGAGAACAAGTCAATACCATAGAGTTTATTTTTCAACACATGATATGCCTGAGACATTAAAAAAATCCATGTCAGCAAATTCTGAGCTTAATGCACATGGTAACCCAATTAGGAAGTCACCAAATTCAATTTTATAAAACCTAAATATATATTTTTTTAAATGGCTCTGCTATAACATGGACATCAAAGGGAGCCCAGACTCACACACACACACACACACACACACACACACACACACACGGCAGTTAGAGACTGACCCATAGTTATCTCATCTTTCTTTGATACTCTCTAAAATTAGCCCTGAAATTTAGGAAGTAGGATTCATCTGGCCACTTCTCTGAACCAAGTAGGGGCTCATTCACTTTGAAAGACTGGGGACTGAGTCAAGTCCCCCATGAGAACAGGGGGACTGGAAAACCTTACATGAATTTCTGAAGACCAAGAAGATTATGACTTGGTAGCCATGCCCAGAACTCTCACCCTAGAAAAGAAAGCACTGCTGTGTAACAGTTCTGACAATGTCAACAGAGTTGGACATTGTAGCTTCAAAATTCCAGCTCAACTTCTTTATGTTATGACGATTTTGTTTGTTTGTTTGTTTGTTTGTTTGTTTGTTTTTGAGACAGGGTTTCTCTGTATAGCTTTGCTCCTTTCCTAGATCTTGCTCTGTAGACCAGGCTGGCCTTGAACTCACAGAGATCTACCTGCCTCTGCCTCCCAAGTGCTGGGATTAAAGGCATGCGCCACCACCGCCTGGCACAATTTTGAAAATAAATTTAAGGTCCTCTGTAAAATGGAGTGATAACACACAACCACCATTGCTGACAATGTTAACATGATAAAATACAGTTAAAAATCTGAGCACAGTACCTGACACAAAATGAAGACTTGATAAACATCACCTGTTTGTATTATTAAATCCCCAGTGATAATTCTTTATCACTTCTCCTGCATTTAGAATTGGAACTTTTTTCAAACAAACTAAATCTAGGAAATAATATTTGAAAGAAAGTAATTTGATTCCCTCTGTTAAAGCTGGCTTCTGGTTAGTGGAAGGGTTTATAAAAAATGACATCTGGCCCTAGGTCATAATTCCCAGCCTTAAGTATAACTTGTAGTCTATATCAGCAATAGTCTGGTGTCCTCATGCAGCTGTATTTGTGGAAAGACTATATTTCCATTTACATGGATCTTCCTTTTTGCTGTACTTATCATGAGACCTGAATTGACCAGTGTTAAGTCTAAAAATATTCTTTGATATAAGGTTACTGTGACTGATTAAAATGGTCTTGAATTGTGAATCAGCTTCTGGGATCCCAAAATGTTACTTTTGTTGATTAGCCTACGTCTATTAATGCAGGTGGAACAAAAGCTATGTGTTTTCTTTAGAGGTTGAAGCAATTAACAGTATCTGTAGCAACTCTGCAAAACACATTTTCAAGCCTCTTCAGGCTTTCTGAGAATTTTAGTGCAACATGCCCAAATCCAAAATTGCTCTTACACCTTTAAATCCTCAGGAACCCAAAATTTGTAAATTTATAAGAAAAATGTGAAGCAGACAGTGAGTATGGGTGCATAAGAATTCCATCAGTGCTCCTAATAAGACTCCACATTCATAGGCGGTGTTTGTTACTATGTGCTAAATAAATTCTAATTAGGAGTACACCACCCTTGTGTTCTGCATCAAAGCCAGATCTGTAAGGCAACTCACAAAAAGAAACCAAGTAGAGGACCTTGCAGTATTTTAACTCAAAGTAAGAAATTGGGGGGGGGGGGGGGGGATCAGTGAGTCACATGACTACAAATAGTCAAATATAATTAAAGGGTGTTAACTCTGTACAGTGGTTGCCAACTGTGAAACAACCTCACTGTTCTTAGGTTCACTGGATGCCTAAAGAATGCTGAGCACAACTCATCACCTATTCATACCTCTTCTTTATAATCCTGGGTGATATATCTGGTCTCATTAGAAAAGGGAAAAATTGAAGGTCAGAGAAATATTTAATCTGCTCAAGGTCACATCTAGCATCAAGAGTAGAACTGGGTTTCAAAATCAAAAGCATTTGAACCTAAGCTGCTGCTCTTATTGGATGACTTGAGTGTATGTCTAAATGACTACAGAGCACATTAAAGGATAGATAGCACCTTCTTAAGATCAGGATTTGCTGCTAACAAACAGAAAATCTCATCTCATAAGCAAAAGCAGGACACTATCTTTGTATAGAGTCAATAAGAAGTTACATAATTCAGACACCGTTACATAATTCCGACGCAGAGAGCTTTGTTGCAAATTTTCAATTTTTTCTTTTAAATATTTAAAAAATGTTTCTATTTTAATCCACAGCTTTCTGTGCCTCAGAGTAGAATACATTGACTATAGTTTTGTGTTAGGTAAAAGACTGTCATTATAATAATAATTTTCATACTATAAGAGTGACCTCCTTAGAGGGTACAGGAGCTACCCAGAGGCGTTGGACCATTTGGACCAATAGCAAGGATCCTCTATGCTTATTGTATCATATTGTCAGGTACCTTTACTTTTCTGTGTCCTCTGATATGGCTTGTTTTTAAGCAAGTCGTTTTCCTAGAGACTCACTCTATCTGTTCCTTCTAGGTTAAACACAAATTTTAAGACTCTATGTAAAAGAAGCAAAAAGGATGTTTGTAAATCTTCTGCAGCTATAACACAATATTTAACACACTTAGGAAGCAGTAATAGACATCAATGCAACTTTGCCTTAGTGAGCTATAATACAAAGATCACCTAAATATACCCTAAAATATTAATCACAAGTGGCATTCAACATCATACTTAATGGGGAATGATAGATAGATTTTTTTTTTCCAATCAAAAGCAAAATTTAAAAAAACAAAACAAAACGATGCCCTCTTCCAGTTCTACTATTTTTCTGTATTTTAATCAACACAATAAAGCAAAGAAATAGTAATGGGAAAAGTAAAGAAGAAAACATAGTTCATCACAGAGAAAGTAATTGCATAGGAAACCCTTAATACATAACTAAAATTTAAAAGTAGAAGGCCAAAAAGTTTAAAACCAATAAAATAGGCAATACATAAGTGTAACCAAAATAAATGTATTTTAATCTTAATCATAACCAATTTAAAAGTTTACTGGAGAAAATGCCACTTACAAGACTAGTTTTAAAAAAAGGTAATCAAAATACACAACATTTTGCTGAAATATCCAAAAGTCCAATTTTAGCCAAATTCTTCTCAAACTTATCTATAAATTAATATCAAGATTTTTTATCAAGAAACCACTTTTTTGATTATTTTATTTTCTAAAAATTATTCTAACAAAGCAGGACAGTGGTGGTGCACACCTTTAATGCCATCACTCAGGAGACAGAGGGAGCATATCTCTGTGAGTTTGAGACCACCCTGATCTATAGAGTGAGTTATAGGACAGAGAAACCCTGTTTCAAAAATCCAAAGAACAAATTTGTAAAATAAGAAAATTATTCCAGCAAAAGATTTTTTGAAGATAAGAATAAAGAGGTACTTTACTCAGCATTAGATTTTATTATGTATACAATTTCCTACTACATGAGTTCAAAAATAAGTGAATAAACCTTGATAGTAAATCCACAAACAAAAATACATTAAAATATTTGTGTGCATAATGAAAACAGAACTTTTGAAACAAAGCTGAAGTATTTTGGATTCTAATTCCCAACTCTAAATACATAGTCATTTTAACTACAGGGCTCGAGATATGCTTAGGTAAGTAAAGGATTGTGCTGATGAGTTGGTGTGTCTGGGTTTGGTTTGAGATACTCACATGGGAAGAGAGAACTGACTCCTGTGAGTTGCCTTTGGACTATACACACACACACACACACACACACACACATTCAATAAATAAACAAATTAATGGGTATGAAGTTACAATTTACAAGCATATAATATTTCTGAGCAATAATTTCCTCATTATTTAAATGGTGATAATACTGACAGGATCAAATAATGTATGTAAAGTGGAATCTGGTCCATGTTAAATTCAGGACAGAGTACAAGAAAAAAATTAAGGGTAAGTAGTTTGATGTGTTTAGGAGAAGTTCAGGAGGGAAGTCAGAGCTGAAAATTAAATACAGGCAGACCTTGGGTTGCCAATATTTCTCCATTCTATAAGATCTTGGAATAGTGAGATGTGTTAATGCAAAAAAAGATGGAAATTGAAAGTGGAGGCATAAACCTTTTGATCCCAACAATGTTACCCCCTCCATGACTTTTCCTGACTTTTTTGCCCCCTGAAAAGCAAACTAGCCACCCATATTCTAGCTCTATCATTAGATAATGTATTTGAACACATTGTGCCTTAGATTTTTCATCAGTAAAATGAAGTTTAAAATCCCTTGTGAAGATGAAGTGACTTAATGAACATAAAAGTATAGAGAAATACTTAGCTTGTGCTAAGTGCTAAGTCCCCAGTTTTATTACCATCATTGTTATTCACGTTTCTCCCCAAATTTCAAAAGCTAAAGCAATAAAATCTGTTCTGGAGATTTGTGATTGAGAATACCCACTATTGCCTGTGTGGAATAGATGTGCCTCTGTACACTTTGGAGGCTAGGAGCATTATGATGTCACAGTATGAGTCAGGTATACGATTTCAAACATGCCAGTATTTTATTGTAAGGGGAAAAAGTCATAGATATAATTAATTTTATTTAACTATATATATGCCAAATATCATTTAAGCATATAAGCAATATCAAACTTATTAGTGAAATGTTTTACATAAAAATTCTTCAAAATGTCAAGTATAATATTTACTACAATCTCTACTTCTGGGCAAGTTCTGGATAGCAACATGAGTCCAGAACTGTTATAAATGTCAACATAGTTCAGATAGATGGGGGATCAGAAGCCATGCAATGGCTTATTCAAAGGAGATGGCTACAGCAGAGCAATGAGGAAGTGGGCTCTATTCTAGATAAAGGAGAGGAAGAGGCATTTTCCTGCAAACAAAAGATAAAATGTTCCCTTTCCTATGATAAAAGTGTTCATGTGATAAATGTGTTTTATCATTCTCTGACTAACAGAATTCTGATACATGATCTACAAGAAGAGATAGAGAAACAATTTGATGTGAAAGATGAAGTCTCGGGCAGGCATAGTTATGCAAAGTACAACAACTGGGACAAGGTATAGTGCACAATGCCTATTATGGTTTTTTAAATAACTGTCTTCTTTTGTTGTTGTGCAATTTTTCTTTATTTTAATTCTTCAAATTTGATTTTGTTCTTAAGATTGTTTCTTGGACTGAAAAAATGGTAGAGAAACATCCTGAAATGGTCTCAAGAATTAAAATCGGATCAACTGTTGAAGATAACCCATTATATGTTCTCAAGGTAAAAATAATTCAAGACCCATTAATTAGTTTGTTATTTTAAAACATGGACACAAAAGTCGCTTTGTGGTAACTAAGCTAAATTTGAAACTGGGAAATGTCATTTTTTTTTAATATTCAAACTCTGTGAACTCAAGAACATATATTACAATCTTCCATGCAATCAAAAACAAAACCCAGGAGTGTGCACCTGCTAGAGATCACATAATGAGCAAAGCAAGAAATATTTCACAGGATAGCTCTGTTACAGTGCCTCGCAATGTCATTGTCTACAACTCCTTCCCAGTCCATTAAAATGGAACGAAACTGGTGAATGAATGCTATAATGAAAAAGTTAAATGTCCTGCATGTGTAACATCAGAATAGTAGTTAAAGCATCAGAGCTAAGGGACAATGCAGGAACTGCTTACTCAACTACTGTCAGACTCTGTAGACCCAAAGATTCTGCTGCCTAAGCAGCTCATTAATAACTGAGAAGACATTCACAACCTATATCTCCATTCATTCAATGCCTCCAACCACCCAAACCAAGTCTGAACTCCATTTAAAACAGAAGTCCTTCAGATATCAGGTACTGGTCCTATACCCCACTCTACATACAGTACCAGGCCTCAATCTAGTTTACAAACTAGCTTTATAGTCCTTATCTCAGTACAGAACATTAACAATGGAGTAAGAAAAACAATATATGGTGTGGTTGACACTTTGTTTTTGAGGGAACAAGGATATGTTTTGACACAAGATTTAGTTTGCTGCATACCCCAGGCTGACCTGAAAATCAGGAGTGATGGGATTGCAGGTATGCCTGTGGCATCCTGTCCAAGAAGAAGTTGTGGGTTTTTAACTTTTTATTATGTGTGTGTATGTGTGTGTGTGTGTGTAATTGCATGTATGTCATGACACATGTAGATGACAGAGAACAACCTTTGGAGTCAGTTCTTTCCTTTCATTATATGGGTCCTAAAGACTGAACTCAGATCATCAGGCTTAGCAACAAGTGCCTTTATCCACTGAGCCTTCTCACTGACACTAAATTTAATTTTCTGAAGATGCGTTTTATTTATTAAGGATGTATTTGTTTGTATGTCTGCATATGAATATGGGCATGTGAGTATGGGTTTCCAAGAGGGCAAAGGAGGAAGTCAGTTGCCCTGGAGCTGGAGCTCCAGGCAGTTGTGAGCCACTAGATATGGATGCTGGGAACAGAACTCAGACCCCCTGTGAGAGCCCCAAGTACTTTAACTGCTGAGCTATCTCTCTAGCACCTGACTGAGTTGTTTTTTGTTTTGTTTGCTTTTTAAGAACCCTAAAAGCAGCTCTGAAACTTGGAAAAACTTTTATTGAAAAAAATTATCCTGTAACAGATGATGAATTATGTGTAGTCAGAATAGCAGCCATCATCTTCCATGGGGACAGTATGCACAATCATGATTCATGTTCAACAATAGGCAAGGAAAATAATGTCTGAGAAAATGAAGTACTGAAATGACAAGGGACTAATATGAGAGCTAATGCAGAATAATCCCTCATTTCAACAGATTGGGAAAAAAGATGGAGCAAGAAAGGCTATCTTCATGGACTGTGGCATTCATGCACGAGAATGGGTCTCCCCAGCTTTCTGTCAGTGGTTTGTCTATCAGGCAAGTGAACCAATCACAATCAACATCTCTCTGACTGGTCTCCAATGCTTTACTGAATGACAACATTCCTTTCCAAAACTCTGGTGCTCCACCTAATTAGAGAAATCTACATTTGCCTCTGCCAGCACATATAAGGCCTGAGTTTTATTCCTCATTGCAGTTTTTATAGAATCATATCCTCCTTCAAAACTTCACCTGAAAGTTTATGATAGTGAAAGTAACTTCTTCTAACTATAATACTGATTTTATCCTGCAGTTATGTAAAAATCTGATACCAATTTTATGTTATAGACTAAAAATTTACTTTTCTTTAATAAACTCAGAACATAAACTTTTAGTTTTGCTTTACATATTTCATTGGTCATACAAGAACTTGGAGTTTTCCTACTTAATTTCCTTTCAATTGAGAAATAGCTTGTTTTATAAAAATAGATCTAGTTTTATGTTTCTGATTATGTACTGAAAATATATTCTGACACATCCTGTCTTTAACTTTCTCTACCAACTTTTGCACATAGCACTTTGGAACACCCACAGCAATGGTTGTTGGGCCACAGATATGTTTACCAGGAAAGCTGTTGCATAGGTTGACCTATAACTTTGGTTATTTTGACCCTCCCAACTAAAGGCCAACAGCTCCTCTTAACCTACAAAAGAGCACAAAGCTTTTGACTGCGAGCAATCTCCTGTATCCTGGTGATCTCAGCACTGGGACGGCTGGGGCAGGAGGACCAGATTGAGACCATTCTAGGTTACATAGTGAGATATCTCTCTCTCTCTCTCTCTCTCTCTCTCTCTCTCTCTCTCTCTCTCTCTCTCTCTCACACACACACACACACACACACACACACACACACACTCACACTCACACACACACACACTCACACACACACACACTCACATACACACACACATCCTGAGAGGAATTTTCCAAGAATGGGGAGGG